>NC_140182.1:53419225-53501725 GCF_963971535.1 Notolepis coatsorum
ATGGCCAGAGACAGGCCCAGTTGGGGCCACAACCCGTGCCGGGACAACAACTAACCCCAATAGGACCACCCACGAGGTGGCAACCACGAGGAAAAGGTGTAGGCAAAGGCAGGAATCCGATTGGCTACCGTGTGCGGCAGGTGCACTGTTGGACGTGTGGGACCCTCGGACACATTGCTCGGAACTGTGCAGAGCAGGACCATATATCCCCAACAGGGCGTGTTTGTGCAGGGACAGGTGGCGGGCCCTTCCCAACCACGGGCCCCTCTCAAGGAACTGTGACTGGACCAAATAGGTACGTGGCTTTCTCCTCCGAACAGGCTCCAGGGAACCATGGCGATGATGGCACACCACCAGGACGTGTTCTGGGCCCAATGACCCCAGGGTCATCCGGTCACAGGCAACTGACCCACCGGGTCCCACAACCCGGGGGAGACCGCCAGTGTTGTTGGGGCTGTGGAGTGAAGGGTCATTTTCAAAGGTCATGTCTGCAGAGGCCACCGGCAGAATAAAAATATATGCAACTGACTAGGGTAGAGGTGGGATATATTGAATGATAAAACATGCTCCTGATTAGATTATGAATGAAAGTTACTAAAAAAAAATGAGCTAGAAAGCTCACAAGTTTGGTTTATTTTTTCATTTATTGATTTGGCAGCGTTTTCTTTGTGTTTTGTTTTCTGTTTTCTTTCTTTCTGTGTTTTTTCTTAGGATACCTGGCAAGCTGGGAGTGATCTCGACACATCAGGACGGGGTAGTATGTGTCTGTAAAATGGACTGGGAACAAAGTGAAGGAACATGAGCTAGTTATGGATTTTTGTTCTCCGCCCATTGAATACCCAGTTTTAGGGGCTGGGGGTGTGTCGCGGTGGATAATAGTGTTGGGGAGCATGATTCTCTGTACATTAATGAAGCTCAATAGATTTGGTCGCTATTGGCCAAATTAGTATTGTGTAGGGTGCGAACATGTGCAATTGATAATTGGCTTGTGATGTATAAGATGTGTGTTTAAGGCGGACTGTGAATTGTTGCCATACACACAGGTTACTGGGAGAATGGATGTCAGTGCTGTCCGGTCCGGGATGCAGCTGTCCGAAACCAGAGGAAGACGGTAACGATGTTTTCATGTGTATTTCACATCGAGAGGTGGAGAGTATACTGTTTTGACAGCATAATATAATGAGAGCCATGTGAATTTTTCAGAATTTTGAAATTTAATGATCTAGAAGCCATGAAATATATAGATAAATGATTTGGAAAAGAAAGTTGTCAAAAGCTCAGACCAGTAAAGAGAGTCTGAGGGATGGAAATTATGGATTCTCAATCAATTGTTGTGGTAGAAGTGATCCCCACTGTGCCCCGGAGCGATATATTCACTACAGGATACGGAGGGGAGATTGGGGGATCCACAGTCATCAGAGAGTGGTACAAACAAGACCGAGGACTCCATCGGTACCGTTGATCCAGGACACTGGCTAGTGTCTACCCAGCGGTTCCATGGGGAACCACAACACTGCGGAGAACCAGGAGACGCCTGTCTTGGCCAACGCAGTGACCGAGTCTTGAGGCTTCAGAGGGAAACGACAGACAACCAACGAGGAGACAGGCAGCTAGGCCTCAGCAACAACTCCGGCTGTCAACAGAAGCAAGGCCTCAACTATTGACCAGGGGGTCAAAAAGCGAAGGGGGGGAGCTGCTATCGCCCCTATCGACGACCAGGCGGAGGGGAGGAGACACAAACCTCTTCCACTGATCCGAGGGTCAACCAGCGAAGGGGTCGGGCAGCCAGCAACGACCTCCCCATCGCTGTGAAGAATAGAAGATACTACAGCAGGGGGCTCTACCCCCTAAGAGAGGATCTCCACGAGTCAAGATGTGCTTGACAGAAGATGGGGTGTAATAAGAAAGGCAATTTGCTTTCTGAGTTGCACCCAGCAGTCGTGATATTGCACCAGCTCTGAGCAATAAAGAGGAGGCAGGGTCAAATCTAGAAAACATGACCCCCCTCCTCAAATGCTCTATTGATCTTGGTACGAGAACAAGTATTAAAGACTGCACATGATCACAAAAACTGAAATGGCTAATTTGAATTTTAGGATCTAAGTGTGACAAATCAGATATATATTTTATCCTAATATGATTTAAAATGTCTTAAGTGTTATCTAGATAGTAGTGTGTAGAGATTGATATCTATGTTTGACATATTAAGGATAGGTAAACTATCCGAGTGGGGATCTGTAGTAAATTCCCAAACATAGACTCAGGATTTTCAATATGTGGAAATATTTAGGCCTCAAAACAATAAGAAATATGAATGTGTGTGTGGTTACATAGAAGTGATTGCCATTGTAGGCCACACAGGTCGATTTACACATGAACTGAGTGGTCAAAAGATTCTATCTATGACCGCAACCCAAGGAACATCTGCTATGGCCGGGGACAATGGGCTCTGTAAAGATCAAACAGAGACCAAAAGGTCATATAGACATGTTATCTCGCTGAAGTTTCCTGACACACACACAGTGATCAAAGACGGCCTGGGGACACAGACAGACACACACACATACTAACACACACACATTTTCGAATACACATCCACACACACACACTCACACACACAGAGACACACACACACACACTCACACACACACATTCACACACACACACACCCACACACACTCACACACACATACACACACACACACCCACACACACACACACTCACACTCACACACACATACACATACACACACACACACACTCACACACACACACACCCACACACACTCACACACACATACACACACACACACCCACACACACACACACTCACACTCACACACACATACACACACACACACACACACACACACACACATTCACACACACACACACATTCACACACACACACACACACACACACACACACACACAGAACATCTCCAAACAAGCTAACTATTTGTCTGGTATATTGTTAAAATAGTAATTTGAATAAGTAAGTTAAAATATAATTAGTGTTTGGTCATACTAAAATGTCTACAATTAGTTAATGTGTCTGTGCTATTTTCAATTAATGTTCAATATGATTAAATTGATTGTTACACATTCTGCAATCTGTTAAGCTTGTTATATGGTATTGAAATGTATTCTATTAAGCTAACAGAATGATTTAGATATATGTTCTGAAAGTCAAACAGACTTAGTAATAAAGAAATATATCTGTGTTTAGGTAATCAATATAAACTTTGATTCATCAAAGTACTAACAAGTCAAGTAATGTGTTTAAGTAAAAGATATAAGGAAATGAAAATGATGCAATGTTTAAACTTTGATTAAGGTAGAGGGTTAAAGACAGCCTCTTTTTGCAGTAACTGTGAAAAGGGTTGGCCTATAAGCCAAACCCCTATTTTCAAATGCCAGCTTAAGCAGTCCTGTGATTGGAGGAACGAATGTGATGATGTCATCAACTCGGAGACACGGCCTGGACTATAATAATGGGTGTGTGATGGTGGGAGAGGAACAAAAAAAGAAACAACCGAAGAACACTCTGGAACCAACCAACACCACCAAGGACAAGACCTCTCTCACCATCTCACCCACCATCAACACCAAGGAAGCAGGCAGAACGAGAACAAAGGACTTTTGGAGGGAAAACAGACTGCTTTGTTTTGTCAGCCAGGACAACACAAAGACCAGCAACAATTTATCTTTATATTGAAATATTAGTCTGGTTGTTATCATCTTACGGCATAGTGTTTTGTGATCAACAACCATAGCATCTTCTTATCGTAATTTGTATACACTCTTTCTCTCTTATTAAACAACTGTTAAACTATCCTTCCTCCTTATTCACCTATCTGCCTTTCGGCCTGCTCAGTCAGTTTGAAGAGAAGTGATTCCCAGCTTTAAAGTATTGAGACACAACGCCGAGAGTACTAACCAACAGGTTCTGAAGCAGAGCAGAACCAAAACAGCCTGGGAATCCACTTCAGTTCCTACATCCTGAACGATAGATAATCGATGTTGAATGGGCCATAGTAATGTCAATTTAGCAATACAATTTAAAAAGTTATAGCCCTGCAAAGAAGGTAAACATATCCATAGGCTTAGACTGGTGGCAGGGAATGTGTTAAAATATATCGCGATAATTATCGTTATCGTTTTATCGCCCAGCCCTAGATTACAACGCTGTTATTGTAATGCTTTTTGGTAACAAAAGGTGTGTGTGGTGAGGGAACTAAACCCTGTGTTGTGCACCTACAGTACCAAACCCAGTGTCCTGTACTACCCCCACAAGTGTGTTGTTACCCCATTTGCCCCACTGTCCCTACTGCCCTGTTTTTGTTTTGTTGTCAGTTAGCATTTTTGTTGTTGTGTGTTTGTTTCCCTCTTGTTTTGAAATCCTTCCTTGAACTTGGCAAGTCAGCCTTTACATATAAGGTCCCACAAATTCAGTCTGAACTTGGTAAGTCAGCCTTTACACTTAACCTCTTCCACCCGACGGGACTGGTACCGGTCCCGAAATGACATCTGGTCATAAATCAATATTTTTAAGACTGTTGTATAAAGGTAGCGATTTTTATTTCAAACGTATTCAAGTATAAACATCATAAACATGTCACAACAACATGTAGAATGTATATTATCATCAATACGTTAGTTTAGCAATAGGTTAAAAGTGTTATTAGATAGATTTTACTTTTCGATTTGGTCAAGTCTATTTAGCGAGGGCGACCATTTTGGATATTTTGAACCATGAATTGTAGTCTTTTTGTGGCCATTTTGTAGCAGACTTCCACAGGTCTGGTTCTGCGTTCGAATTATGGAAAAATACACTGCCTGTAAGGTTCTATGGGGTTCAAGGTTCAGAGTTCTGTATGAATTATTTCAATAACTGTTATTATTTGGGATAATAAGCCACAAAAGGTAAAGTTTTTGACAAATATTGAAAGGCAGTTCGTTTTTCTTCCCTATTGTTAACATGTAGGAACAATTAGATCTGAAATTAGTTTCAAAACGGTTGCACTGTGGGGAAAATAAAAATGTACAGTAGATTACAGTAGATTTCATTATCTGTTCTTATGCACGCCTGGTGATACTAAATCCAAATTGAACTCGGGCATTTGAAAGATAATATATGTATATATATATATATTAGGGATGTCCGATATTATCGGCCTACCGATATTATCGGCCAATATTGGCATTAAAATGTGATATCGGAAAATATCGGTATCGGTTTTCAAAAAAAGATATATATATTTTTTTTACATTTCTATAACCTTTATTTACCCAGGCAAGCAAGTAAGAACAAATTCTGCTTTTATTTATTGTCAAAAGTATGCATAATGCTATGTTAATTCCACAACAAGACATATGTAATGTTAATTACCTGAGATTATTCAGTTTTTTGGGGGGGGGAAACCCTGCATATATCAGTATCAGTTGATATCGGTATCGGAAATTAAGAGTTGGACAATATCGGTATATCGGTATCGGTAAAAAAGCCAATATCGAGCATCCCTAATATATATATATAAATGTGCGAATTGGCTATAATAATGTCATTTATAAGCCTCCTATTCTATATTCTATAATAATATTTCAAATTGCATTGGTCCTGATGGGAGAATTCAGTACTGTATCTACAGAACCTTCTGTTTAATCATCTTCCCTTTATTAATTTCCTTAGATTCTTTGTACACATGATCTCAAGAAGGTACTAAACGAGATCAGTGGCAGTTTTTAATGTTCGGTCATTATTAGCATGGTGTTATTCACTGTCAAAGATGCAAAGAAAAATCATAATTCATATTCTCCTTTGTTTCATCACAATTTAAGCAAGCCTAGTAATAGACACAATATTTCTGACACTGTGAATACATTCCCTGAGGTCCATAGATGTCCCTAGATACCAAGAATATGCAAATGGACCGTGTAGAAGTGGAGTATATATTTAGGCGGATTTTCAGAAAATATTCCATGAGTTCAGTCTGAACTTGGTAAGTCAGCCTTTTGTTTTGATGCACCAGCTTCCTGGAATGATCTTCAACTCACACTAAAAATCTATTCCCCACTATCATATGGACAATTTAAAAACATAATCACAAACCTCCCTATCTCAGTGTCTTAACTAATTTTAATTTGACCTCTTTGTTTTTTTTCACCTGTGCTTTTGTCTTTTATCCCTTTCATATGTATTCTGAATATTCTGTTTGAATTTGTAATCTTGATGGCATTGCGAATGAGGGTAAAACCTCAATGCCATTTCAAGAATAAATAAAGGTTTCAATCAATCAACTTGTATTTTATTCTTGTGTTTGTCTGTCTAAGATTTGCGTTCCTCCCTTGTCTGCAGAGTGCCGTGTATGGGATCTCTAGTAAGAACTATTACATGGGATTGTCTCCCGGAGCACACCACTGTGAAGGAAGGGTGCGCTGCATTTACAACACAAGACAAAATGATAGCATCATGGCATGCGGCACAATAATTGTTTTATCTTGATGATCTTGTTTTCAAGCCAAAATCGTAATGAAATTGAAACTCGATTAACCACCCAGCCCTGCTATACACTAGCCGTACCCATGGTTTCAGTGAGGAATGCTATTGATGCTAACATGGGACACTGAAAGTCAAATATAGACGCATTTCCTTGTAACGTGACACGTGTCTTGTGTAGAAGAAAATATTAAATAAAATGTTAAATGTCAAAAGTATTCCTTCAAGGCATATTTATGTTTGTATCCATGAAATACATTAAGACACAAGAAATTAAGGCTCATCGATTGAACACTTGCACTGAAGAACCATATAATATAAGTCCATTTAGATTTTTGGACAGCCCATGTATTTGCAGTTGTGAAGAAACTACCCAACGTCTACTGTCTTTAACTATGAATGAACACAACACTAACTTATCATCTTTAGATAATAATGTTTGAAAACATTGTTCCTCTGAAAACTTAAAATAGACTTATATGGTTCTTCGTACTCAATTAATGAATAGGCCTATGTGTTTGTGGTATATACGGTATGTATTACTGTACTGTATGTATCTTCCCAGTTTTCAAATGGGCACGGGTCTGTTGAAGAGGGAAATGCTGCTTGGGGGCCGTTATGGGCCATGTAATACATGCTTGGTGTGTAATTCCATAGTATTATAATTAGGCTATTTATATGCATTTTAGACTGTCTTTTGGCAACAGGCTCTGATTTTCGACATCGGCTGTTCATCCTTATCCTTGGGGCACAATCACTGTGTGTTTTTTCATTAATGTGACTTTTGTGTACTCGTTCCAAGCTGTATTTGAAAATAGATTTATTCTCAATGAGACAAACATGAATGAATTAAGTAAAAATAAACATGCAGGACATTGCGGACATGGAAAAATTTAACTATGAAGAAAAGCCCAAAGAAACTCATTCAGGAATATGCAATAGTTCTCTGTTGGGTATGAATGGGAGAATTGTGTCCAGATACAGCAGGCATTCCTAATGAATGAATTAGGAAAACTCTCATGTATAGTGATGAGCCATAAAACCTCCAATACTCGCCTGGCGATTATTTGTTAAAAAATGATGGTTTTCCTGGGTACTTTAAGTTTTACAGTAGGATGGAAATCTCCCGCCAGGTTGGGAACATGACCTCTACATGACCTCTCGCACTGTTGGTCGGCCGCTGGAGACGCTGAGCAAAGCCTGTAAACATATTTAGTCTCTTATGTGTCTTGTTTGCACTTTTCAAGTTTCAACTTACACAACCCACCTTGAAATAATATAATGAACATAACTTAAATAGCACAAAGGTGGAATTTTCCACGGCTTAAAGCAACAACAAAGAAAAGTCACATATTGAATCGATGCACTAGACATTGCAACTCTGCTGACGCTGCATACACCTGCAAAAAAATTACACCAAATGTGTTTCTGAAACTTGTCATTTGAAATCTGAAGTGAGTAGAATGTGAAAATGAATATGCTGAAATTATGTTAAGTTTGAATGAATAAAAAGGAAAAGAACATCAGAGAGCTACTCTTTGGTCGTGGATCTTCACATTGTAAACGATGGAACGAAGGAACCAGACGTGCTTGTTTAACTGTAGAAGGACACAACGTGTCCTAAATTAGAGAATATATCCATATAATGAAACTTTAGTGTGTTATACAAACAGGATTTTGGCACCTTGACACAATCGATAAAAGTGCTCATACAAAATAATCTGCTGGATTGTTCGATGAAACCATGACCCCGATTTCTCGTGGGCTACAGATGGTCATTACTGGGTCAAATGAGCATTTGAAAATTATTCTTTAGTGTTTGTTTGTTTCGGTCTGCTTGTGGTCCCAGGTGGGCGGGGTTACAGATGGGGCACCAGGACAATTTGGATTGGGTCAGCTCTGTTGTCAGTCACAAATGTATACTAGTAATGAATCATTATTTCAAACCCCACCTATCTGGTATCACTAGGGAACAATCATTCCTTGAAAAAATACTTACAAATGTCTTAACTCATTCTGTGCCAATCACGGAAAAAGTCAGGTTAACTCGCCAACCGTTCAGCGCCAATCACGAGAAAAGTCAGGTTTTAATCGTTATTTTTTTTGATTAGCTATATCCATACATTTTTCATCCATCCAGCCTGATGTTATCATTGGGAATGGGTCTGAGCTCGCAAAAGGGCAAATACCGCCGCTTACGCCTTCCAGCCGGTATTGCACTCTATTAGAAATGGTGTAGTTTCTTTTCAGGGCCGATCTGAGCCATGCGGGCAGGGTTTAAATACTCCGGCAGGACTAGCCTTTACAACGTTACATCTGCTATGCTGCCCCCCCCCCCCCTTCATATGCAATGCCGGGCAATGAGGGACGGACCTCCACGAGCAGTATTTGGAATGGCGATCAGATAATTGGATTATTTCTTTTGCATTACATCAGAGACCAGGTAAGGACTCTATATATAAAATCTTGCGTTGATCTGATATTTCTTTCTACCGCGATCGCGGTGTGTGTGTGTGTGGCTGTACCGTTGAGTGCAGGAGGTGGCGGGGCGAGTGCCCCGCTACGAGGGCCATTTCATGTATGCATGAGGAAGGATAATAATGATAATCTAGCATTGATTTCAGGAAGATTCGATAATCAGGCAAAAAATTACAACGTGTTTACTGTTTAGTGTATTCCACTAAAGGGCTATTATCGCGTCTTTTCCTGGGATTACTAAGAATCACCAAAACTATACTCATATTCAAAACGGTATAAAACGGAAATGTACGTACGGATGAAAAAACAATCTGTTTTGTACATGTTGACTGGAAGCAACTCACTGACAATCGACGGGTGTATTAGACCCATAGCTATAATATAAGATATATTTTAAGCACTCGCAAATCTCGCAGTCCACCCCCCATTGATTAAAGCGATGGCGTACTAGCGCCCTCTGGCGCATTAAGCGATGGCGCAGAATGAGTTAATATATGCACACACCCCTTAATAAAAAATCAAGGGGAATTTAAAACATTAAACATACCTTAATCAGTAATGTCAGGCTAAATCAATTACCTTAATTTAAATCAAGGGGTTGTAATGTGTTTTAAGGGTAAAATGCAGGACTTTCCCCCCCCTTTTAGATTGACTTATTCCATGCACAATTCTACCTAATTTCTTTCTTAATTTACCATAATTCTTATGGAAATAATAGTTATTTTAAGGGGTTGTTATGGTGTAAAATTAAGGGACTCTGTTCCCTAGTGTATTCCAAGCAGATAAAAAAAAACTTTCAAGGAATCATTCAGAAATACAGAGGATTGAGCCAGGATTGCTGATGATCAAACTACAAGGACCTTAAGAGTTCCTCCCCTGACGCTGCTCAACAGCACCACATATGCGGATAACTGAATGTTACATTATGCACAAATGTTAGATTGTCTGTATTGATAATAAACCATAACTGCATTACAAAAATACAACTGTAGCAGGTGATTGTGGCCGGTGAGAGCAGTCTTAGATCACATTTCTGATCTGTTGTGAGACTATGGTCTCAACCCTGAAAACGTCTGTTCATTTTGACATTGGATTCCAACCACATGAAGTGCTACAGTGGAAAGTTTCACATTTTCTTCAAGGCTGGTTTATCGGAACCCTCCCTGTTGCAAGTCTCTGTCACTGTGGCATTGACACATACATACTGGCTCATACTGGCACATTCTGTTAGGAACACTGTCAGATAGATGAACATGTCTCCATTTCTCTCTCATTCAGTTGACGCGGCAAAGAGCAGCTTTTGGAGACTTGGATAGAAATATGACAGTAAAGCACAGTTGTTTAATCTCATCTAATCTAATCTCATTTCACCACATTTAATCTAATCTCATCTAATCTAAATCTCATTTGATCTAATCTAATCTTGCCACATCTCATCTCCTCTCATCTCATCTCACATCTAATCTAATCTCAGCCCATCTCCTCACATCTCATCTCATTTAATCTAATCATCTCATATAATCTCATCTCACATTTCATCTCATTTCATCTAATCTCCTCACATCTCATCGCATCTCATCTCCTCACATTTCATCTCATTGTATCACATCTCGTCTCCTCAAACAGCGGAGACTGAGTACAGAGAACTAACCATGCAATACTGCAGCCTATACATCTGTCCCCACCATGTCCTTCCCCTTTCCGCAGCCTGCCCTGATGTGTCATGATTTGACATGTGCACCATTACAACAGTGCTGTGCTTTTTTGTCACGTTTTCTACTGTTGACTTGTGCCCATGTACTGTCCCATTACATATTGTCCTTCTGAGCACAATTCCAGCAACTATGATTGGCGTATGAGCAGCATGAACAACTCTGCTCGGTTCAGTTTGGTTTGCCTCTGCAGTGTGGAGCACCATTTAGTGTGTGATCGATGTAGGTAGGAGAGGTCCACCATAGAATTTGAATTGATAGAACGGGTGAGCACTCAAAGTAATGTGCCAGGATGGTCGGGTGGAAGACTAGCTTCCATATAGCAAGCAGCTAAAGTACCATGACAGGCCATGGAATGCCATTTCTATCCAATTCAAGTTCTTTGCCTGTGTGACCTCCAAAGGTTGACTCAGACAACTGTTCCATCTTACGGATGACTGTGCCTCCCCTCTGACATCAGATTCACACTTATTTCTAGCACCTGGCAGAGACAGGTAGAAGTCTTCCCGGCTAAAGGAGCTCACCTACACAACAGAGGAGCTTAGGAGCAGAGCTGGCTTAGAGCTCGTACTGTGCCCGTGACTGTAGCTGCCAGTTCAGGACCAATAGGATCCTACTACAGTCACACAGCACTAAAGCCCTGTGTGAATGCCATAGCGGTGTGTCTGCTAGCAGCGCTATGCCTCTGCGTACGGCAGGTGGTACTGCTCCTCCCTCTTGTTGCAGCGCTTGGCTACGATGGCCAGGTACAGCACCAGCAGGACGACCCAGTAGCAGGCGTAGAGAATAGCCCCCACGATCAGCAGCGCTTTCTCCGTCTCGCTGAACGGTTCCTGTGTCTCGCAGTAGATGGTATAGGCCACTCCCCCTAGCAACACCAGTGACCACACAGTGACGGGCACGGCGCCGATGAAGTTAACCACGATCTTTCTCCGGCCCGACGTGCCCCAGCCGGCCTTGTTGATGGTGAAAAGGGCAAACATCTTGGCAGGGAGCAGGCTGGACATGTAGAGGAGAGAGTAGAGGGACATGAAGATCATGACCAGACTGCCTCTCAGGAAGCAGGCATAGGTGGCCTTCACCATGCCTACCAGCTGCACTGTCAGCAGGAACAACAGAATGTTCCAGAGTCTTCCCCGGTAGAACAGATGGATCACTGTGGCGACCAGGAAGAACGGGAAGAAGCCGGTGACCACGGACTCGTAGGTCATCCAGAGGCTGTGCTTGTGGAACCACAGGGCATTGTAGAGCCACTCACGGAAGTAGGACTTGCTCCAACGTGTCTGCTGGTTGAGCCAGCGCAGGTAGTGTGTGGGCGTCTCCGTCTGGCACTGCGAACGCGCTGTGAACTTGGTCTTGTAGCCGAAGCTCAGAACACGGTTGGTGAGGTGCCGGTCGTCGCCGAAACTGCACTTGGAGCCCAGGAAGGTCTGGTGGTACCAAGGCTCCAAGAAGCGCTGCAGGAGGGAGTTCCGGTACATTCCCAGAGGGCCGCTGATACACTGGACACAGCCGAAGTATGACTGGCACGCCCGCTCCACATTGAAGGCCATCCAGTACCTCACACTGCTCAGGAAGGAGATCCACGAGTCATACTTATTAAGGATCTGGAGAGAAAGAGAACGAGCAAAGGACCAAACAAGATAAGACAAATAATAATTATCATTCATCCACACAATCATGTTTAGATATAAAGCCAACTGTAATGTACCACAACAGTGTTGTGAATGAAGGAGTGTCTTGCCTGTACATCCCCTCCGACCCCTCCCACCATTGAGTCTTCCTCCAGGATCTTCAGCATCTCTATGGTGCATGCTGGGTCCAGGACCGTGTCTGAATCACACACCTAAAACAACACAAAGACAAAGTACTGCTTGTGAGTCATGAGGTTCACACCCCAGTTCAGAGAAACCTTATCAGTCTGTTTTGAAGTGTTATGGACAGTTAATATATAAGTCAATCCAGATCACTTGCCCCCAACTTGCCATCTTAAGATAACACTCCCAACTTGCCATCTTAACACTAGCACAGCCATGGAGAAAATGCCACTAATTCCCGCCAGGAACGGGTCAGATGACCCGACAGCTTACTGTATATGAGAAAATTAAACAGTGTAAACTATATAATTACCTCTGAATATAAAAATATGAGGTTTACTACAATGAAATGTAGGTTTGAGTGACATAAAAAAATTAAAGAAATAAAATAATAATAAAAGAATATATATATTATAATTGTTTAATATTTTTTTTTGGATGGAAGAGCCACACATTGACGGGCAAAGAGCCACATGCGGCTCGCGAGCCATGGGTTGGCCACCCCTGCGCTAGATGCTCGCAAAGTGCTGTGACTTTTGTCTGGAATAACATTCTAATAAAAATTTTCCTGAAGTCATTTTGAAATTTCAGAAACCGTGCCAGATAAAATGGGTAGTTTAAGGAAAAGTCATTGAGTGACAGAGCTGGAGCTCGACCGAGTGACGAGGATACCATTTATTGAAAATGCCTAAGGGTCATGTGACCCCTTGTCAGCTGTGCTAGTGTTAAGGCGAGACAGCCTAGGTGAATAGGCAATTTTGAGATTTTGAGATTCTTTTATAGTTTGCTTCCTTAACATGTCTTATTTCAAACTAGTGGCAATAAAATATCGAAAACACACAATTAGTTGTTTATTTTACTTGTCTGATTGTGTCCATAACTCACAATTACAATACAGAACTTTGAGGGCGTTTTCCCCAAAATTTGTTTTTATGCGTATTTCTTATTACTGTAGATGTCATATCCATTTCCCTAGCACCTACACACACCACACTTTCCACCTATCTATACCCTACTTCTTTTTACAGAGGGGTTTGTTGATATATCATTCATAGCCTTATAGTAAATGTATACCAAAAAACCTGGCAATTAAATTTTTTAAGACTGTAGGTCAGTATTTCCTGATTTATGGGATGATAAAAAGACAAATCCCTTCTATAAAAAGTGAATTGTGTTATGTGTCAACATAATGATTATTTTTTTGGAATCTGACATCTTCCAATGTTGCTGATTCTGTTCCTGGCGATATATGCAAATGAGCGCATATTTAATTAGTTAACGCCTATTGTGCATATATATATATATACATACAATCTCAGAAAACTTGCAATAAATTTTTCTTAGTTGTTATGTATATAACAAATTGGGAAAGTTTCATAGTGATATCTATACAAATAATTGTTTTGCCTATTCACAGAGGCTGTCTCGCCTTAACCCTTTCACCGCCGCGCTACCAAAACAGTTAACCCTTTCACCGCGACAATACACAGAAGGTTAACCCTTGCACTGCCACATGACAGCCTGACCATCGGTTGTGTGATAGTAAAGGGTTAACCTTCTGTCGTGTGGCAGTGAAAGGGTTAAGAAAAACACAATTGTGTTTGAAAACATTGTTCCTCCGAAAACCTAAAACAAATTTACAGTATATATACAGTATATATCTGAATTATTCAGTTATATTTCGTATATAGCTTACGCTTTGCTCTATTGGAACTATCCCTTTAATCATATACTATCATGAAAACTTTCACCACGCATACGCACCCATCTGCCTGACCACTCCCACATCCGCTCCTATATAAGCGGGGTCATGGCCATACCATCAGTTCCTTCCCTACTTTCACCACCAAAGTCCGTGTAAAGCACCGCTTTAAGTTTAGTGATAAAGTAGTTAGTTAGTTATAGGAGCTGTGTTGGCATTGTCTTTTGTTTCTCCCTCTCTCACTAATTTACGGGAGAAAGAAAGGATAATGTCGTCACCACCGGAGAGTCTAGAGGATGATGATCCATTCTGACCTCCACCGGCGCTTCACATTTGGGGCACGCGTCGCTGAGCAGTTCCCCCGCCGGCGTTGTGCTCCGCCTGTGCAGCTGGATACTATGCCACGAGAGGCGGTCGGCTGTGGGAGAGCTGACGGTCTCTCTAGGGTGGGTGGTGTTTTGTGACGTGAGCCTCAGGTGTGTCAGAGAGAGTTGTGCGGGGGCAGCTGCACAGCTTGCGTCCCCGCTCAACAGACGGCTCCGAGCAAGAATCCCTTCGTTACCTCTCCATAGCGGTATGGAGGGGATTCTTGTTTGATGCCCCACGTTAACACAGTGCTCCTCCTCAGAGAGTACAAGCTTTGTTTTCCTGGGGCCCCGATTTCGAGTCTAGGGTTCGAGTCCCGGGTCTCTGAAGAGGGATGCCCTCTGCCACCGCGCTGGACGATGCCCCGCCTTCAAGACGAGTGAAGCTCCCGGCGCGGAGGATGCGAGCTTGGTGTTTCGTTAGTGGAATATCCCCGAGCTCAAGACGGCAGCAGCCCGAATAAAACGGAGCTTTACTGCCGATGCCACTGTATCTCTGGTAACACCGTTCTGTGAGAGGGACGGGTGTTGTCTGCCCCCTTTTTTCTTAAGAGTGGGCTGAAGAAGAGACAGTTGGCTGTCTGAAGTGGTCAGGCCTGCATGGCTATTCCTCACATTACACAGCTTCAGTAGTAGCCGTTAGCTAAACAGTGGGCCTGTGAGTGCTAACCGTTAGCTTGCTGCTGCGTTAGCCGGTAGCTATCGGTAGGCCGGTAAGAGCCGTTGGTCAGTGCCGACGGTGGGCCTATGAAGGCTAGAAACGTTAGCTTGGTGCTAACCGTCAGCCTGGAGTTAGCTGTTAGCTTGTGCTAAACCGTTGGCGTTAGCCGTGGGGAAGTAGCGGGCCCTGAGCACTCTTATCTGACTTGGCGTCATCTCTGGCAGAAGATGTCGTCGGCCTGTACCATGGCCGGCCGCAGGATGTGGTCGAAACGCCGGAGCGAGGCTCGTCAAGAGGCCTCGTCAACATGGTGGACCAGCCATTTGTTGCGGCCATACATCCTGCGTCCGGGGGTCCGGTAGGACATTACACTATGCCCCCCCCCCCCCCCCCCCCGAATTTTTTGGTTAATAACAATGTGATTTTAATTGGTTAGAAACGTGTGTTTACTTCACTGCATTTTGGGGGATACGACGTGTGCTATGTGAACTCACAGCTACAAATGCCTTCTTGCTTGGAGTTTATGCAGTTTTCTCTGAAAATTTGCGTCGGTTGCTATTGTGTATAACTGGGCCAAGCCTGTAGTTCTAACACTTAGCCAAGGCTTATGTCCTTCTCTCTACTTAAAACAGCGTTCTTTCTTACGTGAGTAAAAGTGAACTTGGGTTTTATTGTATGATGAGAGTTGAGTGTGTTTTCATGTAATACGTTTAGGTAAACATAGCATTGAGTCCACAACTGGTATGGGTGTTAGCTTACAGAGTTGTACATATGGCATATGAACCAAGGACCTTTGAGTCCCTCTCTTTAATCTGATATTTCTTCTTGCTTGAGGGTAATGATAAAAATAACGGGTGGCAAGTTTTTCACACATAAGCCAGAGCCGTGGATAAAGCCAGTTTTTTACACAAACGAGGTTATCGGCTGTGGCTGGCGTACATGATGTAAGGCTTTTACTCTACAGGTAAGTATGTGCTTCCCCCCCCCCCCGGATATAGTTATATCCTTACGAAACTGATTGGCCGAGAGGTTGTGCCTTTCTACCTATCAGTCTCCCTGTCGAGGGTGTTCTCTCTCTCGTCACAGGAGGGGGGGGGGGGGCGGATTTCCTGTCTCCCACACCAAATCAGGATAGGTGGGACACAGGATTCCCCCGGCCATTTGAAAACATCACAGGCGCTTTTTCTTGCTGGCCAAGAGACATGTCCGTGAGTTACAGGGCCTGTACTACAGACTGCTGTCATTGTAAAGGATAGGTGATGCAATGCAGTAGAGACAATTTGTCTTCTACTCTGCTCCCTACCAGTAGTGTATATTGGGTCAGAGCCTCCTCTGAGTTTCAGAACCTCCCTCTCAATGAGAGAGGCTCCTCAGAGTTTCAGAGCCTCCTCCTCAGATAGTCTTAGTCCAATTGTTACATGAACCTTTTTTCAATTGTTTTACTCACGTTGTGGTCTTTCTGGGAGAATTGCTGTCTTCTCCTCTTACATAAAGAGCAGAATTGCCGCGTTTTTATTCCCAGGCTCGAGAGGCCATTGAAGCACAAGCGCGTTTTCTTATTGGCCAAGAGACATGTCTGTGAGTTACAGGGCCTGTGCTACAGGCCGCTGTCATTGTAAAGGATAGGTGATGCAATGCAGTAGAGACAATTTGTTCTTCTGCTCTGCTCCCTACCAGTAGTGTATATTGGGTCAGAGCCTCCTCCTCAGGGAGTTTCAGAGCCTCCTCTGAGTTTCAGCGCCTCCTCCTCAGAGAGTCTTAGTCCAATTGTTACATGCACCTTTTTCAATTGTTTTACTCATGTTGTGGTCTCTCTGGGAAAATCGCTGTCTTCTCCTCTTACATAAAGAGCAGAATTGACGCGGTTGTTATTCCCAGGCTTGTCGTATGTGAGTCCGTGTCTGTGTCTCTGGACCGGCTCCCTGCTGCTCGTCCCAGACTGCAAGGGGAAACGTTGTGAGGCTCTTTCTTGTTAGAAATTCGCCGTCACTGTTCTCGGGTTCTTTGCGAGCATATACAGTGTTTTATGAAATGAGCATATGGTCTTACGAGACCGATCAGCGCTGGCCCAGGGTGTTTTAAAATGTTTGAATATGCTTTGTGGGTCCGGCGCGCCTTGGTTGCCCAACATCATAAAAACTGTGTTTTTTATGCGCTCGGCTGGGAAGGAGATTTTTGTCTCTACCGAGCGCCAGTGCACTAGGTTAGTCTCGGCGGCTCACGTACATCTCCGGGGGAGATGACGGAGTAGATCAAAACATCGGCAGGGGGGTCTCACACCCGTTGGGTGGGCCACCAGGAGTAGTGCGTTCGCGTACTGACCGTCTTGGTGGCGCCCTCTGTGATGTTTTGGATTGACACGCGTACCTAACCCCCTCTTAGGACTGGGGGCGGCGGCGTGACTAGGGCACGGGACTGGTCCTGGTCGCGCCGGACCGGATCAGTTTAACCCGTTTTCCGCCGGGGCGCAGACAGGTTCTGGTACCCCGAAGGACTCTGTGCTTTTCCGGGGGGAAAATGCCAGGTCGTCACAGGGGTTGATGTCATGAATGTGTGTGTCATATAGATGCCGCCACGAGTTGCCGTTAACAGTGGCATGCATTGGTCCATACTGTGTTGTACCTTTTTGCACAATGTTAAGGGGTTGGTCCTTCTCCATTTGTTTTCACCCCTCCCTCCCTGCTAAACCAGGGATGGGAGGGGGCTGTGTAGGTCCCGGTCCTCCAGGCCCAGGTCGGGCCTTGCCCTCGCTGACCTGTTGGCCTGGGTTAACCCTTTTTAAACCTGAAACGCTTGAACTGCATTGTATAGCCTGTGTATACGCGCAGTTCTGTTTCTGGGGTTTCTTAGTGGGTTAAGGGAGCAACCACCTCCTGTTATAATAAACATAGGGGGGTGTTTGCTCCCCGGTGTGTTGGTAGCAGAGTCGACTCTCGGGTTGAGGCCGGGCCTGACCCCGTCTGCCCGAGAGTATGCCCCTGCATATTTCATGACGTCTGCCAATTGTGTCAAACTCTTTCTCTGAACCTCGACCCCGCAAGATTATTAAATTGGCGGGGTCGGGGTTCGTGGAGATTGTGACATGGTGCACAGCATACCGAAACACCCTTTCCGCCAGGATACTGTTCTTACAGTCCCTTAGGCGCCTGTCTAGTCCACAGTACTCCGGGCACAGGTCGAGTTCTGCTCTTGGGACCTGTCGGCCTGGATTGAGGGATCAACCTCCTTGGACAACCATCAAATGCACACAGCACACACACCCACACGCACACACTCACTTAAACCACACAAACACACTTTATATTTATTGATAAAGGATTTGCACTACAACTCGTACACCCACTGTAAATTGTACCTAAATTGCACCTCATCCCATTTCTGCCTTGCACTATATAGTATTGTATTAGTACACTGCACAGTATTGTATATTATATGGTAACTCAGTTACGTCTATTCTGCATCGAACATTGTACATATGTCTACACACAGCAGCATCACATCTGGACAAGAGGCAGGGGAACTATGTGAGAATGCTGTTCATCGACTACAGCTCAGCATTCAATACCATAGTCCCCTCCAAACTCATAGCCAAGCTCAGGGACCTGGGCTTGAACTATGACCTGTGCCAGTGGGTCCTGGACTTCCTGACGGGCAGACCCCAGGTGGTAAGAGCCGGCAACTGCACCTCCTCATCCATCACGCTCAACATAGGGGCCCCCCAGGGCTGTGTTCTGAGCCCCCTCCTCTACTCCCTGTACACACATGACTGCGTAGCACAGCGGAACAACAACACCATCATCAAATTTGCTGATGACACAGTAGTGGTGGGCCTGATCTCTGCCAACGACGAAAGGGCCTACCTGGAAGAGGTAGAGAACCTGTCACAGTGGTGTCAGGAGAACTGCCTCTCCCTGAACGTCAGCAAAACAAAAGAGATGATTGTGGACTTCAGGAGGTCGGGGGTCAAGGACTACAGCCCCCTCAGCATCGACGGGGCACCAGTTGAGAGAGTGAACAGTTTCAAGTACCTCGGAGCCCACATATCCGAGGACTTGACATGGACCACACACATTGACAGTGTTGTGAAGAAGGCACGACAACGCCTCTACTTCCTCAGGCGCCTAAGGAAGTTCCAAGTCAGTCAGAAGATCCTTAGGAACTTCTACTCATGTACAATAGAGAGCATCCTGACCGGCAACATCACCTCCTGGTTTGGGAATAGCACTGCACAAGACCGTAGCAGACTACAAAGAGTGACACGTTCAGCCGAACGCACAATTAGAGGGGGGCTTCCCACCCTCCAGAACATTTACAACAAGCGGTGCAAGGGGAAGGCTAAGAGAATTATTAAAGACTCGAGCCACCCGAACAACTGCCTCTTTGAACTGCTGCCGTCAGGCAAGCGATACCGGAGTCTTATGGCGAGCACAGAAAGACTCAGAAGGAGCTTCTATCCCCAGGCCATCAGGCTGCTAAACGAACAATAATCGCTAAACGAACAATAATCACTATGCAACAACCATCAAATGCACACAGCACACACACCCACACGCACACACTCACTCAAACAAACAACACACTGCAGCACCCACTCTCCACACTTTAGATCACACAAACACACTTACACTTTATATTTATTGATAAAGGATTTGCACTACAACTCGTACACCTACTGAGAATTGTACCTAAACTGCACCTCGTCCATTTATGCCTTGCACTATATAGCATTGTATATTAGTACACTGCACAGTATTGTATATTGTATGGTAACTACGTCTACGAACATTGTACATATGTCTAAACTGAACACTGTGACCTCTTTTTTTACTTCTAATTTTTACTATGTTTTTATTTCATACTTATCTTGTCATGCACAGTCTCTGGAGCGCAACAGTAAGAAGCATTTTGTACAAAAGTATTCTGTACTTCTGTATGACAACTATTAAAGAAACTTGAAAACTTGAAACTCTATACTGAACACTGTGACCTCATTTTTTTTACTTCTAATTTACATGCTATACTATGTTATTTTATTTCATACTTATCTTGTCTTGCACAGTCTCTGGAGCGTAACAGTAAGAAGCATTTTGTATAAAAGTATTCTGTACTTCTGTATGACAACTATTAAAGAAACTTGAAACTTGAAACTTGAAACTTGGAGGGTTGTCTCCCGGCGCGTCTGCTGGCCCCTCGATGTTGTGGGGGGGGGAGCCTCCTTGAGTAGTCGCGGGCCCTTCTAACAAAGGTAAGTCCCACGGTCTGCTCACCCTGTGCGTTGAGGCGCTAAACCCTCTTTGCACAGTCAGGGTCTGATCTCCCTCCCATCCCTCGCTAGGGGGGGGGGGGGGGCGGGGGGCCCCGGATCCTCCCCGGTATTCTGATGGTTGTTGGGGACCTCAGCGGGTACATCTGTCGGGCTTCCGCTCTGCTCAGCTCTTGTGTTCCAATAGAGCAAAGCGTAAGCTATATACGAAATATAACGAAGGTTATCCTATAACCCTAGTTTTTTTTTTTTATTATTGGTCTTTTTCCCCCTCCATTTTCCTCCGATTTTCTCCCATCCCAATGTTAGTCGTATGCCAATTCCCAGTCCCTTCCTGGTCGCTGCGCACTTACCCCCCACAGTCAGATCATCTGGGAGAGTGGAGGCTACCACGTGCTTCCTCCGACACACGTCCAGCCAATCACCGCTTCTTTTCACCTGGCAGCGCGGATTCTCATCGAGAGGGCGTAGCGTGTGGGAGGATCACACTATCCCCCTCAAGTCCTATCCGCGCTTAGCAGGCGCCCCGACCGAACTGTAGGAGTCGCTGTTTACAACGACCCGGACCCACCCCGCCAGCTTCTCCCACCCTCTAATACAGCCAATTGTATTAGTGCAGACGGCCAGCCAAGCTGGTGACAACCCCGGAGCTGTGAGCTGGATTCGAACAGGCGAATCCAGCTCACAGCTCCGGGGTTGGTGACGAACGCAATCTCCGCTCGGCCACCTAACCGCCTATCCTATAACCCTAGTTATATGAGTAATAGCAAGCGCTTTTCTCGGACTCACTGAGGACCCCACGGTCTTCCGTTTCGGCGGTGAAAGACTGGGGAAGGAGCTGATGGTATGGCCATGACCCCGCTTATATAGGAGCGGATGTGGGAGTGGTCAGGCAGATGGGTGCGTACACGTGGTGAAAGTTTTCATGATAGTATATGATTAAAGGGATAGTTCCAATAGAGCAAAGCGCTCGCTATTACTCATATAACTAGGGTTATAGGATAACCTTCGTTATGGGGGAAATTACCACCAGGTGCCAACAAGCAACCCACTGCTGCCAAAAAGGCTGTGGCTAGTAGTGAAGTTTGCAATTCAACAAACCTGTACCTGTGTTCAAGTCATAAATAGATTAATGCAGTTGCGTTTTCTTTTTTTTATGTAAGACCCTAACCAAATCAAAACAGAAGTCAAAGTGTATATTTTCAGCACTACGTTTGTTTACCAATGATTTTAAGTGCTATTAGCTAAATATGAGTTTACAAAAAATGGTAGCGCATTTTTTCATTACAAAAAAGTAACTGTACTTACAGTAGATTTCATTCACGGTCTTTGCTACCCTGTTACGGGCACCTGGTGGTACTAAATCCAAATTGAACTCTGCCATTGGAAAGAAGAGATTTGGCCCGATCCATAGATGTATGACTTGGCCATAATAATGTAATTTATAGGCCTGATATTCTATATTCCTATATATATATTTTTTATAATTTCTTTTTTGTATCCACTTTTGAGCCAGTATGATGGCCGGCCAAGCCGGAGGCAACGCTGACAGACGGTCTATATTCCTATTTAAAATGGCATGTGTCCGGATGGCAAAATTCAGTACTGTATCTACAAAAAAACATGTAAATCATCTGCCCTTTATTCATTTGCTTAGATTTGTTCATGTTTGGTCAATGTTAGCATGGTATTATTCAATATTTATGACACTGGGAATACATTCCCTGAGGTCCATAGATGTCCCTAGATACAAATGGACCTTGTAGAAGTGGAGCAATCTTCCATTTACTTTGGTATGTAGGTTAACCTGTTAAGCACTGGCCATATTTTCAGAAGATTCGCCTAAAAGTACATACCCAAGTACATGGAAGATTGCTCTACTTCCAGAAGGGCCATTTGCATGTTCTTGGTATCTATGAACATCTTTGGACCTCAGGGAATATATTCCCAGTGTCAGAAATATTGTGTATGTTACTATACTTGAGTAAATTGTAATGAACCAAAGGAGAATATAAATTATTATTATTTTTTTTTTTTTTTTTTTTTTAATCTACTGTAAGTACAGTTACTTTTGTATAATGTCCATAGCTGCACCATTTTTTATCGGATTGAGACACGATTTCTCCTAGACATCCACAGAAAGGTAAAGAAACAATATACGTTGTATTTTATGACAATAACGTTGAGGTTTGTTCGACCCGTGAGATATAAACATAATTTTCACGTCAATATTTCTTTTTCACGTCAAGCAGCTGCGGGCTGGTGTGCAGGCTTTGTCTGCGGCTGGTGTGAGCTGGGTAGTGTAGTTTTATGAAATTTCAACGTTGAAAGCCCTGGGTCTCCTTTCTTATGACTACAACGATTTCATGACGGCTCCCTGTCCTCACATCTAAATCATCCGGTTTCCGATGCAATGCATGGAGATTTTTATAAACTCATAACATTTAGCTAATAACACTTCAAATCATTTCTAAACACACGTAGTGCTGAGAATATACACTTTGACTGCTGTTTTGATAGGGTTAGGGTCTTTACTCTTGGCTACATTTGAAAAAGAACATCACAGACTGTATTCATCTATTTGTGACGTATAATAGATCAGGCTTAAGAGGTTAATACTTTAGAAACAAACTGGAAGATAGAATAGTGTCAGGTAATTTCTAGAACCCACCAATTAGGCCAGTGGATTAAATAGTTTGTTTTCTAATGCATACACCGTCACTGACATGAAATAAGAATTTTGGCATGTGATAAGATATGTTTTTTCCTATTGTGAAAAATTTGATGTAAAATACTCCATCACTACCACTTTACATCATCATTGTTTGGCATGCATTGATTTTTGTATGGCAGCCCACCACAATATTAGAAAAGACCTTCCACAAAGAGATTTCCCAAACGGACACGATGACGTATTACTGGTGTAGGTACGCAGATCAGTCCGGGGTCCGTTCTTCAGTTGCATAGCAAACGTCACATGTTTATCACACTGTACCAAAGATCATTGGCTGTATGTGGCATCACGGCAATAGCGTTATCGACTGAACTAGCTGACGTGAAATGGCGGAACAAATTAAATGAACGTTATATGAAAAATAAACAGTTTGTCTTCATCACCTGAGTTTGTACAACACTACAGTAGCACAAGGGTTCACAGCATTCCTAGAACGGCTCGACTGTTGTGCTTTTCTGCTAGCGTGCTAACATTAGCTAGCATGCTAATCCGATGAATGAATTGGCTTGGCTGGCACTTTCCTTTTGAAGGCAAAACATCTCCACAGGAAGTCTTATTTAAGCTTAAATAAACTAGCTTGACACAGCTAGAGATTTGACGCTATTACGGGGCCACATACAGCCAATGATCTTCAGGACAGCATTATAAACGTCTGACATTTGCTATGCGACTCAACTGAAGAACTGCCCCTGAGCCTGTCTGCCAGGCTGAACATATCCGGTACCTACACCGGCACTTCTTGTGTTGCCTCTACACAGTCTTTTTTATACAGTATTACCCCCTGGCCGACCACCATCGCAAACAATGATGCTCTCACAGAAATAACCCAATAACCTTGTTGGAGTCACTAACTGAGTGAGACGGACCTCTGACTGCAGGTGTTGCAGGGTCACCAATGACGGCTAAGAGGACAAATGAGAGGTTTCTGACAGCTGCACCCAGCTGGGCCATCATAATCACACAGCACTGGGTCAGTGACCTTTGACCCTTGACTGGCAGCAAGGACACAGAGGGTACATGCAGCAGCTGGCTGGTATGGTGGCTGGTATGGCTTCCCAAAAAAAAGGTATTTTTTGGCAGTAATTCCGATTTTACCATGGTACCGGCCATTGTTTACCACAGTATTACCACTTTAATACCATGGTACGATCCACTTAAAACCATGATACTGATGGCAATATCACGGTATTTCCATAATTCTTTGGTCACTACCATCATCACAGTGACTAAGAAATTATGCATGTAGGCCATCATCAACAATGATCAATAAAGGATTTAATTCAGAAATTGTATACAGTATTTAGTGCGTGTGTGTGTGTGTGCGTGCGTGCGTGCGTGTAAATGCACTGCATTTATCTAGTGCTTTTATCCAAAGCGCTTTACAATTTGTTCCTCACATTCACCCATTCCACTCACACATTCACACACCGACGGCGGAGGTGACCATGCAAGGTGCCAACCTGCTCATCAGGAGCAATTAGGGGTTTAAGTGTCTTGCTCAAGGACACTTCAACACGCTGCCCGGGAGGAGCAGGAATAGAACCGTGAACCTTCCGATTACCAGACGACCACTCTACCTCCTGAGCCACTGTCGCCCCCCCAACGTGTGTGTATGTGTGTGTACACATGCGTGTGTGTGTGTTTAGGGGGGGTGGGGTTGCCCATGTGAAATGCATCACTCAATATTTCAAAACTACAGACGATTCTATCCCGAGGAAGGTATTTTGCACAAAAAAATATCCAAGATTTTCGATGATGAGGACCTCACTCTACATGGTCCTCACTTCATCAGGCTCGGCAATATGGACCTCATGGAATCAACCAACTGCTAAATGAGGCGCTTGTCTTTCTATGTTGGTTAAATCTATATGCTCCTCATTTCAAATGACCCAAAATCTTAAGATATCTCATAAGACATCATAACACAAATAACTTTAATGATATTCCATAAAGAGTTGTTGGTTTTCATGTATTATGGGAGGGGCATGGTTGAGGGGGGGAGGCGGGGGGTTCGGGGTCACTTTTCAGCACCTTTTGAACATACTGTATATTATGCATAATATATCCAGACATTATATAATTTGGACAAAAATAGCTTTTTCCAAACACCAGTAGCTGTTCAATTTATGGGGGGAGAAGGGCTATCTGTATGTGTCAGCACACAGGCAGTGAAGATGTCTAAATCAGCAATACAGTAACTCTTGTGTGTGAAGCACGCATATGAATACTAATGTGTCCCGCTTGTGAGAGGGCTTTCAGTAATGTGATTACCTCTGGATATGGCTGGACACACTGCCCCTCTCTCTCTCTCTCTCTCTCTCTCTCTCTCTCTCTCTCTCTCTCTCTCTCTCTCTCTCTCTCTCTCTCTCTCTCTCTCTCTCTCTCTGTCTCTCTCTGTCTCTCTCTCTCTCTATACATTTGAATACATACAATACATTTGAACCTAATCTAGTCTAATTTTGATCAGTCGCAAATGGCTTTTGTGATACCTGTTGAATATTTCCCCCATAAGGGTCAACACGAACCAGATGTAATGGTTAGCCTCTCCTTATAAGGAACTGGCGAGGCGTTTCTGTGTGCAAATGAAGGTGTACGAGAACATGCTTCCAGTTTAAGAATGAGTGACGTTCTTCATTCATGGGAACCCAGCTGCGATGATTTGAGCAAGACACTTAACCTCTTAAGCCCTATTTTCTGAAAATCCGCCTAAAAATACATATCTAAGTAAATGGAAGATTGCTCCACTTCTACAAGGTCCATTAGCCTGTTCTTGGTATCTAGGGACATCTACAGTATGGATCTCAGGGAATGTATTCCCAGTGTCAGAAATATTGTGTCTGTTACTAGGCTTGAGTAAATTGTGATGAACCAAAGGAGAATATCAAAAATAAATTCATCTTTGACTGTGAATAACACCATGCTAAAAATGACCAGACATGAAAAATGTAGCTCATTCAGCACCTTCTTGAGATCACGTGTACAAAAAAAAGCAAATGAATAAAGGGAAGATGATTAAAGGCAGGTCTTATAAATGGCCTTTTCCAGTGTTTAGCATTGTTTCCTAGCAATGGGGGATTATATCAATGTGGTCTGTGTCTCTAATTATCATTTTGACTCATCAGTCTAGTCTCGAGTTCACGAGATCTTCCCTCACTCAACTAAGCCGTTCTGATATGACTGTTTTGCTGACGTGAATAAGGCACTGGTTGTAGTCACCGCCCACAATCAACAATTCACTCAACAACAGAGCGAGTGGAATTACTTCCTCAAACAAAGGGTGCCGACAGACAGCAGAGAACGAGCGAGCGAGAGAGAGGGAGAGAGAGAGATAGAGAGGGAGAGAGAGAGATAGAGAGGGAGAGAGAGGGACCGCATGCAGGAGTGTGTAAATGTGTGTGGCGAGGGGATGGTTTTTCTCCCCCGCAGTCGGGAGCACTCGCAGTCGCATATCACTGTCAAAATATCTTTGCGCATGCTCCCACGCGCACGCCCATATTCCGATCCGTGCAATAATATTCACAGGGGTATATATTGTCATTTGAAACAAGTTACCAATGCATTGTCCCGTGGGATTATGCCCCCCGTGGCGAAATTAATTAGTATCCCCCTCAATCTTTCTATCTCTCTCTCTGTCTGCCAGTCGCAGACTGTGGGTGACTGTCACTCAAAACGCTTATGGGCGGAGCCCAGCCAAAACAGCTTGAAATCTTGAAGTCGAAATGTTTTGCTTTTGAGTACTTGATAAAAAATATAAAACAATGAATTTTTTGGAAAAAAAACTTTACAGATGTGTTCCATAGACTCACAGGAATTGTGTAAAGTTACCCAAATAGTGAAAGGAATAGCAATGCATGTCCCCTTTAAACAGGAGATTTTATAGAGACAGTACTGAATTCTGCCATCTGGACACATGCTATTTGAAATATGATTATAGAATATAGAATATCAGGCCTATAAATTACCGTAGTATGGCCAAGTCGCACGTCTATGGATCAGGCCAAATCTCCCCTTTCCAATGGCAGAGTTCAATCTGGATTTAGTATCAACAGGCGTGATTCACAAACCGTGAATGAAATCTATAAGTACAGTTACTTGTTTATAATGTACTATTGCAATACCTCCGCCATTTCTCATCAGATTGCAAGGCCGTTTTTTGCTAGACGTTCACAGAAAGGTAGAGAAACTAACTGCGTTCTGTTTTATGGCAATAACGTTCAGGTTTGTGGGAGATGATTAACAGGGGCTGGCATGAGCTGGGTAGTGTAGTTTTTCTAAATTCGAAAGCCCATCGAAAGTTCTGGGTTTCTTCTACTCATAGGACTACAAACAATGGCGGCAAGCATTTCCTAGCATCAATATTCGCCTTTTTCTGACTAGATTTCTATAACTCATATATAACTCTAATACCACTTAAAACTATTGGTAAACAAACATAGTGCTGAAATTATACACTTTGACTGCTGTTTTGACAGGGTTGGGGTCTTTACTCTTGGCAAAATTTGGAAAAAAAACGCAACATTAATTCATACATTCTGTAGAGATGGATTTATGGCGTGATGTCATTGTGGGTCCGGTACCGGACCCCTCAGGCTTAAGAGGTTAACCCCTAACTGCTCCCGATGAGCAGGTTTGTAGATTGCGGACCTTGCATGGTTGCCTCTGCCATCGGTGTGTGAATGTGTGAGTGAATGGTAAAGACATGTGAGGAACAAATTGTAAAGCACTTTGGATAAAAGCGCTATATAAATGCAGCCATTTACCATTTATAAAGACAATTTAAACAGTCAGTGTTTATTTCTCATATAACGTTAATTCCATTCGTTCCACCATTTCACATCAGCTAGTTCAGTCACTTGATGACAAATACGCCATGAAGCCACATGCAGCCAATTTCGGTATAGTGTGATAAACGCCAGATGTTTGCTATGCGACTCAGCTGAAAGATGGACCCTGAACTGATCCGCGAGGCCAAACACATCCGGTATCTACATCAGGACACCAGGTTGTGAACCACTGACTCACAAATGTCCCGTGTGAGGCCCTTACCTGCACATAGTCCACGCTGTCCCCTAGCGCTTTGAAGGCTGTGTACATGACCTCCCTCTTGCCTCCCCACTCCTGCATGATACAGGAGTAGCGGCAGCCTCTCACCAGACGGGCGACGCGGGCAGCCTCCTCCATGTGCACCGTGCTTCTACCTCCTCCTCCTCCTCCTCCTCCGCCACCCACACCTCCTGCTCCGCTCCCGTCGCTGTGGTAGTTTCCCTTCCACACCATGCTGCCAGCCTGGTCGGCCCCACCCATCACCTCCTGGAAGATGTCCATCATGTAGCGGTCCTCTGGACGGTTCCCATCCACCACCAGAACCACCTCAGAACCACAAACATTTGAATTAAGGAAGTATGATTACACGTGCCAGGAATTTCATTCAAATAACACTACAGTAACTTTTCAAACAGCAGACACAAAGACATTCACACAGAATTCCACAAAATGATGTAATGTAAAACACATATACAAGAAGAATATTTACACTTAATGCTACAGTATAGTGAGAGTACAACCTATACAAAGTATAAAGGATCACGCGCAAAATGTGCTTACTGTCTTCTCCAGAGTCAGACAAGAATATAGATACCAATTTCCTCTGTGTGTTCAGTAGAAAGCTATCCGGCTGCAAGCTAGCCTAGCTTAGCACAAATTAATGGCCAACATCTAGGCTAGCTGGTCCATATTATCTGCTTCCATTCATTTGTGCTAAGCTAGACTTGCTTGCAGCCTGATAGCTTTCTACTGAACGCACAGAGAGGAAATTGGTATCTATCTTGTCTTGTTTTGGATTGTTATTAGGGGTCCAAAACCTTTGGAGATGATGGTAAGCACATTTCCCATAATGTTGGTGTGCTCCATTAAGTAGTCAAAACTAGGTGCACATAACCACCAGGGTGATAGAGAAAGTGCCATGTGAAAAATGGATTAGAGAACTTAAAGGAACATGCCAACTTTTTGGGAAATTTGCTTATTTGCCATGTACCCTGGAGTTAGACAAGCAGATACATACCCTTTTCTTATCTGCATTAGGCTTAGGGAACAGCCGCACCGTTAGCCTAGCTTAGCGTCAATCACTGGAAGTAGGTGTGCCAGTGTAGCCTAGTTCCCAACAGTCACAAAATACACTCCAATATATTTTTTTTACATTTTAGTTTTTTAAGCAGATATACTCTGAACAATTTTTTGCCAAACCACTGCTGCCTGGGCTCAGTGATTTCATCACCTCAAGCTCTGTTTTTCAAAAAACAACAGGGCTTTTGAGGTGATGAAATCACTGCGCAAAACGAAAATGTTAAAAAAATATATATTTATTTCTCTACATGGTAAATACACAGGTCACAACATGTTTACAGGAAGGTTTTGGAGTTGTATTTGGAGTGTATTTTGTGACTGTTGGGAACTAGGCTACACTGGCACACCTACTTCCAGTGAATCACGCTAAGATAGGCTAACGGTGTGGCTGTTCCCTAAGCCTAATGCATGCACAGAGAAGAAAAGGGTATGTATCTGCTTGTCTAACTCCAGGGTAGATGGCAAATAAGCAAATTTCCCAAAAAGTTGGCATGTTCCTTTAACTACTATAAACTCTCAAGGTTTAAACTGTATGTAGAGAGCGATGTCAAACAGGCCTACACAAAGTAATGCAGATTATAGACATTTGCAATGTATAAAATCAAAAAATCAAACATTAGAGGTACATTTTACCATTGTTCTGTTGTGAGAAGGACATGTGATAATCTGACCAACATGTTCTTTGTTTCCAGAGCTCGGCTGTATCGCTCCCCTGAGGAACTCTGGTGAACTGCAGACACAATTTCCTCAACTATTTCTTCAACTTTCCTCAAGTTGGTTCTACGGCAGTTGAAAATAGTTGAGGAATTGTCTGTCTTTTTTCTGATGCAGCAGAGCTCTCCGGACACAGAACGCATTGATATGTTTTACGTCTGATTATCACATGTCCTCCTCACAACAGAACGATAGGATTCAGATAAAATAAATCTGTGAAATGCCCCTTTAACCCTTGTGTGGTGTTTTTTTACTCACCCAATGTTTGCAGGTCTGGTGGACCCAAAACATAATTTTAAATCCAATAAATCCAAAAAAAATGCATGTAATAATACTCAACAGATCAATAACTTTATCAAGATTACAAGTAATCTAGACAGTTTATATGGTTAATATTTGCAATTTACCTCTGCTAGATCACATTTATCAATAAAAGTGCTATTCATTTTGTGATAAAAATGTAAAAATAATTTAAATTAAAATAATCCATTATAATCAAGACATGAATGGAATAAATCATGTTAACTTGAAAAATATAAATGGAAATTGGCGGCTGAGTGGCGCAGTGGGCAAGGCGCTCGCCACTAACGCAGGAGATGCTGGTATCGAGCCCAGCTCTCTGCGTTGCTACCGGCTTGGCCGGCCGTCATACTAACACAATTGGCAGTGTTAGAGGGTGGGAAAGCCGGTGGGTGGGGATTGGACGTTGTGGACAGCGACTCCTACAGGTCGGTTGGGTGACGCCGGTGTGGCAGAAACAGGAAGTATCGGGGGCAGCGTGAGCCTCCCACGCGTTACTCCTCGCCACTGAGAGTTCGAGCTGCTGCTGTGAAAAGATGCGACAGGCTGCCTCCTTGTGTACCGGAGGGGACACGTGATGCAAGGCTTCTATCCTCACTACAGCCGACCAGTGGGAGGCATAGTCTAGCAACGTTCAAGACAGGGGAGGGAAGAATTGGAAATATGAAATATGGATGGGAGAAAAATTGAAAATGGCGAGAAAAAAAAAAATATATAAATGGAACAAGGTGCAGGGCTGCAGGCAAACAGTGAAGGTACACAGTGAACCTTTTTGTAAAAAGAAATCCATATTTACTTGTTTTCACCTACAATTTCCACACTTTCGGGTCCAGTAGACCCAAACACCACATATGTAATATAAATGTGTAGGGTGAAAAGTGTTATTTTATATGTTCTTCCAAAAAAAATTGCCACAGCCAATGAGCTAAAAGAAAGTATTCATCATATAATTTCGTAACATTGAAAACGGGTCCCACCGACCCGAACACCACACAAGGGTTAAAACGTGGTAAACAAAGACTCCACAGAGATCACAGTACGAGAGTGTGCGCCACCTTCAGGCCGGGGAAGGAGATGCGGCGTACACTGCGCAGGCACTTCCTCAAGTAGTCTGGGTCCTCCTGGAAGGCGGCGATGCAGAGAGCCACGGAGCGGCGCAGGTGCTGTGGCCGGGCGGGGCTCCTCATGCTGCGGTGCTCCAGGAAGGCGAAGAGACTCTGGAGGAAGAGGTGGAGCGAGAGGAAGGCTCCGTACAGGCCGAAGGAGAGGTGGTGCTGCTCGGTGTGGATGAACTGGTAACCTGTCAGAACCAGAACCACAAGGGAAGCAAATCACATTACTTTGTGATTTACTTCACATATTTGATTGGATACACACACAATATTTTGGAGCACATTGATAAAAACGGATAGAAACTTCAATTCAATCAAACTGGAATACATTTGGCTGCTTTCACACAGACTCGAAAGGTTGCTGCTTTGAAGGTTTTTTAGCTCCGCTAGTGAAGTTAACCAGGGGTTCTACTGATGGCAGTGTCGGTCAGTTCACTACTTTGGTCTTAAAGGGAAATTATCTTATAAATGACCTTTTCCAGTGTTTATCATTGTTTTCTAGCAATGTGGGGTTGTACCAACACTGTCTATGTCTCACATTCTCATTTTGGTGCATTCCTCCAGTTCAGATGAGACAAGGTCCTCCCCCAGTGAACTAAGCCATTCTGAATTTAGTGTATCTGTGACGAGTATGACGTGTAAGAATTCTCATCTGCATACCTAACCCCTTCTGTGGTTGTAGCCACCGCCCACAATCAACAATGACCAAAACGGAGCGAGTGGAAATAATGTGGAAGCGGTTTTCCCTCTCAGACACTTGCACTTCCCCAAAAGAGAGAAAAAGAGAGCGAGAGAGGGAGAGACAGGGAGAGAGAGAGAGGCTCATACGGAGCGATCTCTCCTCTGTCTCTCCCCCTGCATTTGACACACAGACTCGCGACTCGAAGCGTGCACACGCGTATTCCGGTCCATGCAATAATATTCACGGGGGTATATATTGTCATTTGAAACAAGTTACCAATGAATTGTCCCGTGGGATTATGCCCCCTAGCAGCGAAATTAATTAGTCCCTCTCTATCTCTCTATCTCTCTCTCTCCCCCAAAAGGTATCTGCCAGTGCAGTGCAGTGCAGTGGGTGACTGTCACTCAAAGCGCATTGCGAGTATGGGCGGAGCCCAGCCAAAAACAGCTTGGAATCTTGAAGGGCAGAAACTGCTGCTCTACAGTAAAAATTTTTTATCCACTTTTTCTCCTTATTTTCTATTTTTCTCCCATCCCAATTTCGTATCGCCAATTCTCCCCTTCAATTCTCCCCTCCCCTGTCTTGAACGTTTCTAGACTATGCCTCCCACTGGTTGGCTGTAGTGAGGATAGAAGCCTTGCATCACGTGTCCCCTCCGGTACACGAGGAGGCAGCCTGTCGCATCTTTTCACCAGACAGCACGGACTCTCAGTGGTGAGGAGTAACGCGTGGGAGGCACACGCTGCCCCCGATACTTCCTGTCTCTGCTGAACAGGCGTCACCCAACCGACCTGTAGGAGTCGCTGTCCACAACGTCCAATCCCCACCCATCGACTTTCCACCCGCTACCTCTGCCAATTGAGATAGCATGACGACTGGCCCAAGCCGCAGGCAACGCTGACTTGGGGAGTCGAGACCGGAGTCTCTTGCATTGGTGACGAGCGCAATCTCCGCTACGCCACCCAGCCGCCCCTTGCTCTACAGTACTTGATTAGAAATACAAAACAATGAATTGTTTTGAAAAAAAACGTACAGATATAGGGGTGTAAAGGTACATGTATCCGTACTGAACCGAACCGTTTCAGTGTGTACCGTACCGTACCAAACGGCTGTGTAGTGTACCGAACGAATACAACGGTATGTTAACCACTAACGACCGCCCACCGGGGGCTGTTTTTTTCACAATCTAATATAAAAAAAAAAAAATGTATCCACTTTTTCTCCTTATTTTCTATTTTTTCTCCCATCCCAATTTCGTGTATCCAATTCTCCCCTCCCCTGTCTTGAACGTTGCTTGACTATGCCCCCCACTGGTTGGTTGTAGAGAGGATAGAAGCCTTGCATCGACATTCAGGAGACTTCCGGTTTGCGACGTTCTGATGAGCAGCCACATGAAAGAGCTCCCGGTCAATGAATATAAAAAAAGGAAGTAAAACAATTCAAAACGAAATAAAAAGTGACAATTCAAGGATATAAGAGAAGAGGAAGGATGAACACGAGAAAAAACGAGAGAGAAGCGACCATGCCGCGGTGGGCAGAGGAGCTAATAGCTGGCTTCGTGTGGGGGGTAGCTAGCACACAGGCTAGCAGTAGCACACAGGCTAGCACATTAGCTACACAAGCTCTTCAAGCCAGCAACGCAATAGCTAATCAAGAGCTACAAGCTAGCGTACAAGCTAACAAGCAGAGCATGCAAGCTAGCGCGTTGGCTGGCGCAGTAGCTAACCAGGAGCTACAAGCTAGCATATAGGCTAACGCAATGGCTATTCAAGTTAGAACTCGGATCATCCAGGGCAGCATCGATGGACTCAGGGAGGAGTTGGAGAAGGGTCGGGGAATACAAACTAACGTGGTGTTGGACCGCAGCGAGGCCTGGCCGGAGAAGGAGCTGCAAGCTAACAAGGAAGTTATCACGGTGGAAATGAAGCAGCAAGGGATACAAGCTAACGGGACGCGGGGCCGCAGCGAGGCCTGGTTGGCGAGGGAGCTGCAAGCTAACATGGCCAACACGCGGACTGGACTCGATGCAAAGCGGGGTGTTCGGAGGAGCATGGAGGCTGGTTCGGGAGAGGCGAAACGGACGGCCCCCGGGGGAGGGACAAAGAGACGCTGGATACAATCGGACCAACCAGGACTCGGGCACCGAGGTCGGCCGGACCATCCGCACACGAGATGCAGGCGCGGAGGTTGCCCGGGCCGGCCAAGATGCGAACACGGAGGCCACACACACCAACCGGGACCCGAGCACCGAGATCAACCGGACCAGCCAGAACTCGAATAACGAAGTCTCACACACCAAGCAGGACTCGAGCACTGAGGTCATACACACCGACCAAGATTCAATATCACATATGCATATAATTAGATAGTGAATGGAGGCAATGATTAGAGACACACTGCAGACAACACACAGACCACTGGGAATACAGACAAGGTAAACACGCTAGTTGGGGAAATTGAGACTTGACTCGGGACATATAATACAAATAATACGTACTAGACTAAACTATAGACACTAGCACACGTGACACACAGCTAAGAGGACGGGGAACATGGGGAATCACATTCGGAGACCTGATCGGGAGCTCTGGAAATGTACTCCTTATGAAAGATAAAAATTCAAATAAAATGTTGGACAATAATAGGGACATTGGAGAACCCCCACAGGGGACATCTCCGTCGTTATAGGAGGGACCCTCTCCAGGAGAGCCTTACCCCTCCAACCCGCCAACAGGGGTCAAACAGGGTTAAAAGGAATTACCTGGGAAGTGCCAATTGTCTTTAGTCTTCTTTTATATTATTTCTTCAGTTATGTTAGAATAGCAGTTGCTTTAAATGTGCACATGGACAAATATGAAGGACAAGAATTCAAAATGTTGGACATGAAGAGAGGCTTGGAGAGCCTCCTTTGGGGGGTATCTTCGTCTCTGTGGGGGGGGGGGGGGCTTCTCCAGTGGGAGGGCTGATCCCCCTCCAAACCGCCAACCGGGGAAAGAGTGCAACCATTTATATTCATGTCATTTTTTCTTATTGTGTTGTTAGTTTTATTTTCATAAATGTATGAGGTGATGTCGGTGACATGGGAGGTACAGTGGGTTCAGTGGGGGGGGGGGGGGTCGGGGCCATCGTTCCGGCGGTTTGACCCGGGGGAGGGGGGGCCTTGCGTGGGTGGGGGCTCCGGGGGCCTGGCAGTCGGGCGGGGGCGGGTGGGGACTCTGGGTGCTCGGCTCCGCGCATGGTGGACCAGGATATGGGGGTGTTCTGTCTCTCGGGGAGGAGGGCGGGAGGGAGGGGTTTATCTCAGAGGGATCAGAGCGGCTGGGCTTTGCCCGGCGGGGCCCTGTGTGTTGGGGGGCCGATGGGCGTGGGGTGGGGCTCTCGGGGGCATGGGAAATAGCGGGCTTGGCTCGGTGGGGGGGAGTCCCCTATCCTTACCTCTACTGGGCCTGACCCAATTGATTCAAGGGACCCGTGTCGCTGGGGGCCCGGCTACGGGCGCAGCGATCTGGGAAATGGGGGCGCGGTTTGACCCGGGAGAGTGGGATCTCGTGGGTTGTGGGTTCGTTGTGCGTGGGGTGGGGTGCTTGGTGACATGGGAGGTAGCGGGCTTGGCTCGGTGGGGGGGGAGTACCACCTCTCGCCCCTCTACTGGGTCTGGCCCAATCAAATTCAAGGTACCCGTGTCGCTGAGTGCTGGGCGCGTGGGACGGACCTGGGATGCGGGGGAGCCCGGTTTCTAGGGGGGGTTGGCGGGGGGGGGGGGGGGGGGTTCCTCTTACGGTGGTCTGGACGGCTGAACAAGGCCATATTCAAGGGACCCATATCTGTATGTTGTTATGTTATGGATGTCACTGTAAATATTGTGTTGTATGTCTATAAATGTTAAATACAAATTTAAGTAAAAAAAAAAAAGAAGCCTTGCATCACGTGTTCCTTCCGGCACACGAGGAGGCAGCCTGTCACATCTTTTCGCCTGCCAGCGCAGACTCTCATTGGCGAGGTGTAACGCATGGGAGGCTCACACTACCCTCGCCACTTCCTGTCTCTGCTGTGCAGGCGTCTCCCAACCGACCTGTAGGGGTCGCTGTCCACAACGTCCAATCCCCACCCATCGACTTCCACCCGCTGACTCTGCCAAATGAGCCAGTACGACGGCCGGCCCAAGCCGAAGGCAATGCTGAGACTGGGATTCGATACCGGAGTCTCTTGCATTGCTGACGAGCGCAATCTCCGCTACGCCACCCAGCCGCACCACAATCTAATATAATTATTATTATTTAAAAAAAAATGTACAAGTCGATTGTTAATTTCAATATAGAATATTCGTTGACAGCCCTAGATGTACAATTAGTTACTGCACACTACATCACCCCTGAGTGGAACATGGAAAGCCAAACTTTCCCCCACTGTACCGAAAACCCGTACCGAACCTTGACTTCAAAACCAAGGTACGTACCGTACTGTGGTTTTTGTGTACCGTTACACCCCTTTACAGATGTGTTCCATAGACTCAGGAATTGTGTAAAATTGCACAAATAGTGAAAGAAATAGTAAGATAGTTCCCCTTTAAATGCTTTGATATACTCGATTTTATCAACGCGTAAGCATAGACAAAATATGTCTGAGCCCCGAGCAGCATTGTTCATGTACTTGCCTGCGTTTTAATTCCCTAGCCGACACCAGAGTATCTTCCTTGTGAAGTTCTCGATTTTACAAAGACCTTGATATGCACAACGTAAACGTTCATAAACATGGCGACACTCAACAATATCGCTAGTTTCTCTTCAAAACCTTCCACCATTGTCATTCGTTCAGTCTGCTGCTGACCTGCCTGTCACATCCACTGCCCCCACTGTTCACGTACTTCACTGTTCACGTACTTCACTGTTCACGTACTTCATTGTTCACATACAATGCTCCAAAGGAATGTAGGAACGCATCACAGGGTAGCCATCTTGTGTGAACGCATAGTTATTAACAAGTTAGTTACCAAAGCCTTAACACATATCTCCAGAAGTAATGGCTAGATTGCCATGAAATTTGCTGTCCACTTTCATGATCCCAAGAGAAAGAAACCTATTGATGTTGGTGACAAACTTGATTTAGCACATTTTCTGTTACAGAAAAGGTTTATTTTTGTTTTGTTTTGATTGATTTGATTGTGATTGAGCATGGCCGTTAGGACTGCTAGCGAGAACATGGGGCTCTAAAGATCACAGATAATAGGGTCTTGTTAAGCAAGCTTCATTTTTTTATACATTATATGAAAGTACAGGTTCTTACCTTCAAAATAAGCCATCACTTGTACAAATCGGGCGTATAATTTTCAATCTATGTCTTATTAACTCTTCCACCCGTGGAATATTTTCTGAAAATCCGCCTAAAATATATACCTAGGTAAATGGAATATTGCTCCACTTCTACAAGGCCATTTGCATATTCTTATCTAGGGTCATCTATGGACCTCAGGGAATGTATTTGCAGTGTCAGAAATATTGTGTCTATTACTAGGCTTGCTTAAATTGTGATGAAACAAAGGAGAATATGAATTATGATTTTTCTTTGCATCTTTGACAGTGAATAACACCATGCTAATAATGACCAAACATAAAATTGCCACTGATCTCATTCAGTCCCTTCTTGAGATCATGTGTACAAAATATCTAAGGAAATGAATAAAGGGAAGATGATTAAACAGAAGGTTCTATAGATACAGTACTGAATTCTCCCATCCGGACCAATGCAATTTGAAATATTATTATTGTATTGTACACGTATTGATGATAATATACATTCTACATGCTGTTGTGACATGTTTATGATGTTTATACTTGAATACGTTTGAAATAAAAATCGTCTGAAAAATATTGATTTATGACCAGATGTCATTTCGGGACCGGTACCGGTCCCGTCGGGTGGAAGAGGTTAACAAAGATGATAACGAAGGTTATCCTATAACCCTAGTTATATGAGTACTGGCAAGCATCCTGCTTCGCCTACTGGACTAGCTCGTTTATACATATTGTATACATTGAAAGTATTTCTCATGCACCTTACATCTACCCAGCTACGCCCACTCCCGGTCACGTATATAACCCTGTGGCGTGGCTGTGCTCCTCCTCCCGAGTCTGAACTTCATTCGAAAGACAGTCAGGGGTCCTCGATTTTATTGCTTGCCAGTACTCATATAACTAGGGTTATAGGATAACCTTCGTTATATTTCGATACTGGCTACGCGTCCTGCTTCGCCTACTGGACAAGTGGGCGGAGCAAGGTGTGTAGGCCCGATAAATGTACCCGCTGAGGTCCCCTTTACGACCACCAGAACAACGAGGAGGGTCCTGGCCCTCACACTCATCCTAGTGAGGAGTGGAGGGATAGAACACAGATTATGCGAAAAAAGGGTGCAGTACCCAAAAGACGCACAAGGTGAGTAGACCGTGTGAAAAAGCAACGAGCAACAGGGCTCTCTGTTGGGTCCAGGAGGCGTCTATGCCTTCTACAACGCTGTTCGGTTTCCGCGTTGCCGTTTTGCGCTCTGATTGGCCGAGCGCGCGCATTCGCATGAGCCGCGGCGCGGCCCTCAGCCGTGCTGCGATAAGGCTTTCGTCAGCGGGGAGAGGGGCTACCGCGGGCGGGATCGCTGCGCTCATCAACGACCCTACGTGCTCCGGCTTTCAACAGCGGGGAGAGTATTATGGGGCTTATGCCGCGAAGCAGTAACACACATAGTTGCAATGCATCTGTCAGTCGTACTTAACTATGTGTTCACTGTTGTGTTACTGCTTCGCGGCATAAGCCCCATAATACTCTCCCCGCTGTCGAAAGCCGGAGCACGGAGGGTCGTTGATGAGCGCAGCGATGCCGCTCACGGCGCCCCTCTCCCCGCTGGCAAAAGCCTTATCGCAGCACGGCTGAGGGGCGGCGATGAAGCCCGAGTCGTGCAATTTTTTATTGGTTTGTCATGACAAACCAATTACATAATCCAACATATGTGTAAAGAAACAACATATTCCAGTTAACGGTATATTTTTTTAATGATTGCTTACGGTATAAATTAGGTTAACTGGAGCTTAGTATTGCTGCCTGGCGCGCGACTCGGGCTTCATCGCCGCCCCTCAGCCGTGCTGCGATAAGGCTTTCAAAGGCATAATCAAAACATCTTTCAATAGTCATTCCTACATTAAATTGAAGCTTAAGATGTTGGCTTGAAATGTGTATCCTTCTCATTTTCCAACGTATTGTAACAAAGAGTTAATCACCTATCAAAAAACATTCTGACACATTGTGACAACCAACCCCATCATGGGGATGGTTGTCACACACTATGGGGTTGGTTGTCGCCATGTGTTTTAAAACTTTTAATGGGAAAATCTTAAAAAGAAGACAAGATTTAGATTTCAGATAATGATTGAAGAAGTGCGTCTTTAGTCGACGGCGAAAGATTGGACGGGTTTCGGCTGTCCTAACTGGGGTGGGTAGTTCATTCCACCATTGTGGGGCAAGGACTGAGAATAGACAAGAAGGCAGAACTAAATTTGAAAGTTTAATTGCATTGACAAGTTGACAAATACATAACTTAATGCATCTTAATGAATATAAACAGGAAACACATATTTAGGTCATCCTATATAACAAAATAAGAACACAATAAATCGGCCTAACAATAATAGCCTACACAACATGTGACAACCAACCCCAAATAAAATGTGACGACCAATCCCAACTGGAATGTCTTGATAGCATCAAGGCTAACAGCCATCTAACAACTAGTTAGCTAGCTAACAACAATCTAAACTATAGCTATCCCTTCACACTTTTTAAGGGTAATAATTGTTTCATTATAAACCAATTGTGTAAAAGCCTAGAAGATAAATACTGAGGAGCGGAATATTTACAAATGGACATGAAAAACACAAAAAGTCCTCTCACCTCAAATGCAGCTGTTTCACTCCAAATATGACAATGTAGGTGAACTCTGACCCCAATTCTGGACATTTAAATACCAAAGTATGGGAGACAGGACCCTCTGGTGGTGAAATATAATGAATGTGACAACCTACCCGTGTGACAGCGTCACCCGTTCTCCCCTACTGTAAATTACAGTGGATGTGGCTCAGTGAATGGGAGTACAGTAGGTGGGACACAAGTAACCGTTATTATTTCCGTGGGCGTTCGCAGTCAGAGCTGTGTGGAAGTAGACTCACCTGTCACATAGGCCAGCAAGATGGCAAACAGAACCACTGCAGCAAAGAGGGTGGTGATGATAATGTTCAGCGCGGTCCTGAAGCGAGAGGGCATCTGGGATGTGGAGGAGAGAGAGGGGGGGGGGGGGGGGGTGTAAAAGGGAGAGAGGTCATGGATGGGGTCAGGGAAACGGTGAATGAGAAGGATGGAGGAGAGGATAAGAGAGGGAGAGATGTATGGAGATGTTCAGGAAGACAGGGAGGGATGGAGAGAGAGAATCAGGGTGGAAGGCATTGATAAGATTATATCCACCTAGTAAAGGATGTTATCATAGTATGTCTTGTACAGTACAGTCAGTGTGCACACACACAAGCACACAAACATGCTCTCACACACACTCACAGACACATGCTCCCACACACAGACACAGATACACACACTCACACCCACACACCACACAAATACACACGCACGCACGCACGCACGCACGCACGCACGCACGCACGCACACACACACACACACACACACACACACACACACACACACACACACACACACACACACACACACACACACACACACACACACACACACACACACACACACACACACACACACACACACTCACTGACTCTCTCTCTCTCTTTCACACACACACACACACACTCACTCACTCTCTGTTTCTCTCTTGGGCGTCCAAGGCACCATGACATGACACATCATTAACTCGATATGCATGATTGACACAGGAACCTCAGGTAGGCGAGCATATTACATGGTATGCGGTAACGGAGATGAGTGACATTAATAAGAAGCCAATACAAGAAACCGGCCACACAAGTCAAAACACATCAGGGTGAGAAAGCAACAACCTGTGGTGGTCTCTCTCGTGAGAAAAGGGGCGGGACTTCCTCCCCAGTGTGCTGAAGTATAATTTCCTGGGTTTTCTGTGAAACCTTTCTTGAAAACTTCTCAGCGGAAAACATACAAACACCGTCCGCTGACGTCATGGAACTGCGGTTGTCAAAGACATGCAGGGCTTTTTGACCAAGAGGGCAAGAAGCAAACATCCAAAACACTAGGCCCGGTGTTAACTGCCCGTGTAGCAGAGTAGCCCTGAAGCTTAGCAAGCCTAAAATCCCTCTTGGCCAGAAGATATTCCCTTGAGACCCCTGACCAGTAGATGTTTGGTTTCCCACACAGGGGATGCATGTTTGAAACCAGGTGGGCAGGGGTGTAAAGTACTTGAGTAATTGTACTTCGTTACAATACTTATGTACTGTTTTGGGGGATTTGTACTAAAGTATTATTAGGTTTGTATACTTGTACTTTTACTCAATTACATTTCAGAGGAAAAAAAACATACTTTTTACTCCTTACATTTAGAATGCAGACAATCAAATCCACATCAATGGAAAATTAACCCGCCCATACCCATGCTGATTGGTCCTTGTGCAAGACTAGAAAGCGGGGATCTTTGATTAAACACCTGCTATCAGAAGAATAGACAGTCAGAGTGACAAGCTACAGAAGATGGCCACAAACCAGAGTGATGTAGAGGACGAAACTGAACATTTCATTGCCCCGGAATAAAAAAAAGTTTTATACTTTTACTTTTTAGTACATTTAAAGGTAGACACTTTTTGACTTTTACTTGAGTACAATTTTGAGACGGTACCCATACTTTCACTTAAGTATAATATCTGGGTACTTTTTACACCCCTGTTGGTTACACCTGCAGTGGCTAATAATGGATCCAGAATTCACCAGCCATTTAGATTTTCTTTAGCTGCTAAATTATTGTCTAAGCGTATAAGACAAGCCCAATTAGGTTCTGGAACAGAAAACATTGACTGATGACAAGCGGTTTACCTGTCACAGAGGCAAGTAAGACCACCAGCCACAGTAAGAGTCTGGCCAGCCACAACCAAAATGAAGCAGCATTTGGTGGCTGTACTTTAGAACAGTGAATGGTCTGAGAGATGCTCAGATAACACATCTTCAAAGAGTTACACACTGGAGCTCATTTGGCTTGAAAATTATAGGACTTGCAGCTAATGTGGCTGAGGTAATTTGTAGTCATTAGTACCATTACTACCTTTCCTCTCCTTTATTGCTCTCTCTGCTTCTTCTTTCCCACCCTTCACCCCACTCTCCCGCTGTTCTTCATCCTCACTCTCATTCCCTTCCTCCTTCCCTCTATTTCCCCTCCCACCCTCCTCTCTTCCTCCTTCTTTCTCTATCCCTCCCCCTCCATCTCTTTCACCCCCCCCCCCACCCCCCCCCCCAATCTCTCTCCAGGTTAATAGCTCTAATTAAAGGTCTGGGCAGGCAGGGCTTGGCCGCCACTCAGCACCAGTCAGAATAGTGAACAATCCTGTCCTTTCATTCATGAAATTACCTCCTAGTGCCCCCCCTCCAACCCCCTGCTTGGCTTGGCCCATGCTAGAGAGACAGACCACATTCACCAGTGTTCATAGCATAGCATAACCCACTGACAGACAAAACCAATTGCCTCGGTTAGTCGACAGATTTTCATCTTGGCACTGTATCATACATATCGGAGAACCGGCATTATCTGAGATGAATGGTTTAATAATAAGTGGAGATTTCTTTTTGGGGGGAGGGGGGGGGGGGGGGTTAGGGTGGTATTGTGTAGGATACAGACGTTGATAGATGAGGGGATCTTTCTAGATTGTGTCTTTGGTATCGTGTACATTTATGCTCAGAAGCTTCATTTACATGCTGTTTGTAGTTTTCGTGAATTGAAATTCGAATAGAAAAATTTCTTTCTGTGCAGGTATGTGTGTGCACGAGCTGCTGCTAATGATTATTTAAAGGAAAATGCCAACATTATGGGAAGCACGCTTACCGGCTTCTCCAGAGTCAGTCAAGAAGATAGATACCAAGCTAGCCTAGCTTAGCACAAATTTATGGAAGCAGATACGGACCACTAGCCTAGCTTAAAATCCAGGAGAGGGCCAACAGCTAGAAGATAACTTTCTACTGAATGCACAGAGAGGAAATTGGTATCTATCTTCTTGTCTTGTTTTTGCTTGTTATTATAGGGGTCCAAGCACCGACAGTGCTGGAAACCTGTTTTATAGACCTTTTTCACGCTGGCCATTTTGACGTGAAAGCTGGACAAAAACAGGTGCAAATATTAACATTAATTATGGGGCCAATTGACCATCATCAATGCTGACTACTGCACACCTATATCAAGCGGACCCATAATTAACATTAACACTGTTTGCCCTGCTTTTGATGTGTGAAACGGGTCAGTATTCAGTTACAGTTTGAGAAGTGTTACGCAAGACAATATACAATTGCATTGGTTTACAAGATAAAAATGAATACTCCCATGTTTAGCCAACAAAGTTCCCTTTCTAACACAGTTCAAGTCTATGAATGCAATCAGCCTGCTATGCTAATTGACACCATGCATGCTGACTCACCATAACAACATGCTTACAATACATACACATTCATTATAAATTAATGATGCTATGCTAATTATGCAACATCTGACAAAAACTCACCTCACACAGGACATTCCACACGTGAGAGAGTTTTAAAATCCATTCATTGCTTTTCCACTAGTGCCAATAATACCAGAATGCACAATTCCATTATTGATTATGCTTCAGTGCCCCATATGCCCAATATGGCAGGCTATATTTGTATATTATCTTCATAGTGAAACACTGAAAAGCAGGTACTCTCGCAGGTTCTTCAACCTTTTCAGCTCAGGACACAATTTGAGTCAATGCAATGTTGCCTTTGGACTCTTAACCATTAAAACATACTAGTATCGTCTAGTATGGAACTAGCCAGTGACCTGTTTTTGGATCCAGACCCATGGTCTTTAACAAACTCTATCTGTAGGTCATCATCATTCAGTATTCAACAACAAACTGTACCTCCCCTCTCTCCCCTCTGAAAGCCACAGAGGAGAGCGCTCTCCTTGGGGGGTTGGGGCAGCCTGGCCTGGGGGGGTGCAGCAGGAGACGAGATGCAGACTGTGTGATTAGAGGCACAGCATCACCTGAGGTGGTTGGATCTATCTATTTATCCATCTATCTGTCCGTCCGTCCGTCCGTCCGTCCGTCCGTCCGTCCGTCCGTCCGTCCGTCCGTCCGTCTGTCTGTCTGTCTGTCTGTCTGTCTGTCTGTCTGTCTGTCTGTCTGTCTGTCTGTCTGTCTGTCTGTCTGTCTGTCTGTCTGTCTGTCTGTCTCAAGGTTGAGCAGTGGTGGAAGCACACTGTTTCTTTAATTAAGTAAAATAAATACCCAGATAGAATAGTACTCTGGTAAAAGTAGAAATACCCAGATACAATAATACTCTGATAGAAGTAAAAGTAGAAATACCAAGATAGAATAGTACTGTGGTCAAAGTAGAAATACTAAGATAGAATAGTACTGTTGTAGAAGTAAAAGTAAAAATACCCAGATAGAATAGTACTCTGGTAGAAGTAAAAAGAAATACTCAGATATAATAATACTCCCCCACTAAAAATTTGTGTTCAACCCTTGATCCATTGACCTCTAAAGGTTCTGTTAAACGTGTGATGAACAGCTAGGTGCTGTGTTCACAGAAAGCGTTTATTTTTCAAGGCGGAGCGCTTTGGATATCAAAAATATTAATGCCCAGAGCGCTTCCAAAGCGCAGGGAGCGCTTATTGTTGTTATGTTACGATAGTCGCGTCATCTGCGTTATTAGTACAAATAGGTCGTATATTACTGGGTTGTCAGACACCGCAAGAATCAGCCTCTCCTCTGCCATGTTTGTTGATCTTTTTTAGTCCCGCCACTTCCTCGATTTTGATTGGTCGGTCGAAAAAAGTGACATTGATGAGCGGCGCTCCTTTCCAAATGTTGAATATTTTTCTGTTCAAGGCGCCCAGAGCGCTCCGCCAAAAAACGCTAGCCGTCGAGATGTGAGGTGCGGTGCTGGGAAGAGGAGCGCCCCTAGCGCGTCCTTACCATAGAAATTAATGGCAGAAAGGCGCTGGCAGCTCAAAAAGCGCTTTCTGTGGACACAGCCCCTTATGCTGCTCTGATTATGTCATCTTGAGGTTAGCAGGCTTACAATTTTCGTCACATCATCTCACATGTTTTATATACAAAATAATTTTCTCTAAAGTAACTAGTAACTGATCAGATAAATGTAGTGGAGTAAAAAGTACAAGTTTCTCAAAATCTTACTAGGAACACGCCAACATTATAGGAAATGTGCTTACCGTCTTCTCCAGAGTCAGACAAGAAGATAGATACCAATTTCCTCTCTGTGCCTTCAGTAGGATGCTATCCGGAAGTGAATATGGACCACTATAACCTACCTATTGGCCAAAAACACCTCTGCCAGAGTTTTAAGCTAAGCTAGGTCCGTATCCGCTTCCATTCATTTGTCTTCTTGTCTGACTCTGGAGAAGATGGTAAGTGCATTTCCCATAATGTAGGCATGTTCCTTTAAGTACAGTACAGGTCATCAACAAGGTATAGCTTCCCCTAGGCCTAGAACACAAATTCACAGAATTCCAACATTATCATCAATAATCACCTTGAATACTGTGAAGAAATATTGTAGTCCTCAATAAGTGTTGCTTTCCAGCGGTGAGAAACCATGTCCTGAACTCATCGTTGTCATTGAGAAAGACATCTTGCTGCCTAAGTCCCAGCTGGGCAGAAAATGAACCTTTTTTGTCTATTATAGGACGCTGTACTTTTAGAATAGAATATAATCAAATTACGGGGACCTGCCAAAGTGGCTGTTAAAGTATGTCAACTTACAGGCCATAGCTAAATGTACTAGTACTTAGCTGGTGTAACTGTACTGTTAATTAACTGGAGTACAACCAAGGATTAATAGCCATCTATACAAATATGCACCTGATGGAGCTACATGACACCAGACCACTGACATTGAGAACGATATGAAATCTGTTCACATCTCTGTTCACATGTAGTCCGCATTTACTCCAGATGCACCTTATTCGCATATAATTCAGATCCAGATCAATTATTTTTGATGGATCTAGAAGGGGGGTGGGGGAGTAATTTATAGGAGTCTTAGCAAGTTGTCTGACAAGGATAACAAGGGTTCAGCTGTTTAAGATGACCAAGCAGTCACTTCACACTTGCCATCTGGTTTCATAGCCAAGTATTTCCAAACGTGCACAGGTGGACACAGGTAGAAACAACTGTATCTGCTGAGCTCCAAACAGCTGCAAAGGGGTTTCCCTATGATGGGAATTGTGTTATCAGCTTGCAAATCAAGTTATGTCTTGTCGTCATCTTTCCTTTTAAAAATGATTTAAAAATCAAAGTATTCCCAAGTACAAATGAAGCGTTCCAAATCAGTGTCCTGGTATTCCCATGTGTGTCCAGGATTAATGGTCCCAGGTGGAACATGCAGCTTCCTCCTCCTCCTACTCCTCCTTCTCCAGGCTGGCCAGCTGACTGAATGGGCTGTGAACTCAGGTGAGGAGGTGGGGAGGTGACTGCATGGCTGACTGAATGAATGCTTTGGCTCTGGGACAAGGGATTTTTACACTAGTTACGAGAGGGAGAGAGAAAGGGAGGGGGAGAGGGAGAGAAGGAGAGGAAGGGAAGGAGGGACAGAGAGGGAGGGAGGAAGAGAGAGAAAGAGGGAAGAGGGGGGAGAAGAAGGGAGGGAAGAGAGAGGTAGGGAGAGAGAGGGGGTGAAAAAGTGAGAGAGTGTGTGTGAGAGAGAGATTGGGAGAGAGAGGCACGGCAGTGGTTCAGGAGGTAGAGCAGTCGTCTGGTCCTTGGAAGTTTCCTGGTTAGATTCCTGCTCCAACGTGTCAACGTGTCCTTGAGCAAGAGAGCAATGAGCAGGTTGGCACCTTGCATGGTTGCCTCCGCCATCAGTATGAGTGAATGTGAGGTATAAATTGTAAAGCAAATATATAAATAAGAGAGGGAAGGAGTGAGAGAGTGATAAAGAGAGCGAGAGAGGGGTAGAGAGGGAGGGGAGAGAGAAAAAGGTAAACAAATGGAATGGAAAGAAGTTGAGGGATGAGGGAGAGGTTGAAAGGGAGAGAAAGAGGGAGGGGAAGAATGAGGGCGAAGCTAAAAAAAGAGGCTTGAAGTGACCAGACGCAGACAGGGAGGGAGAGAGAGCGATGGATGGATGGAGGGAGAGATGTAGAAACAGGATAAACATGTCTCTTTTGATCTGGAACCTGTGATCAGTCTGACTTGTGTATCAGTCGTTTCGCCCACCAGCCTCGTTCACCGCTGCTGCTAAAGTGAATCATGATCTGCTCAATGAGGTGCTTCAGAGACAGGGCTCTGGAGAGCATGCAGGGACAGCAGATTTCTCACAGAAAGTCAATGGACCAGAATTCCTCTTTTCCCCTCTCTGTGGGGGTTTGACGTTATAATAAGCAAAGTCTGTCGACGCTGGTGGTCAGGATGACTGGTCAGACGAAGATAGCAACCAGGATATGAAGCTACATTTTTCCACCGACCAAGTTAGTCGATTCTGAATTTCATCCTGCCAATTCAGTGGGTTTCGCAATAGAAAAGGCTGACTGGCTGCCATATTAGCTTATAGAACTGAGGGATTCACAAAATAAACAAGTTTGATCAACATTTGACTGGTATTTACTAGCCTTAAAGGAACACTGCAACATTATGGGAAATGTGCTTCTCAAGGTCCATATCCGCTTCCATTAATTTGTGCTAAACTAGGCTAGCTTACAAGTCAAGTCAAGTCAAGTCAAGTCAGTTTTATTTGTATAGCACGTTTACAAATGACTAACAGCCAAACCAAAGTGCTTCACAACATGATAAAAAACACATACAATGCAATAAAAATACACTAGAAAAGAGGTAGAGTACAGTACAGTGCAAAGTGCAATAAAAGAGACAAGAAATTTTGATAAAAAATGCAGAGTGACAGCTGACGTCATGTATAGATGCTGGGCTAGCTCTGGTCAAAGGCCAGGGAGAAGAGATGTGTTTTGAGCAAGGATTTAAAAACCTCCAGGCTCTGGGCAGATCTTATGTGGAGGGGGAGGCTGTTCCAGAGTCTGGGGGCAGCAGCAGCAAAGGCTCTATCTCCCCTGGTTTTTAGCCTGGTCCTAGGCACCTCCAGCAGCAGCTGGTCAGCAGACCTTAAGGCTCTGGATGGGGTGGGGTGATGTAGGAGCTCAGCTAGGTACGGTGGAGCCAGCCCGTGTAGTGCTTTAAAAACAGTCAGTAAAAGTTTAAAATCAATACGGAAACGGACGGGGAGCCAGTGGAGAGAAGCCAGAACTGTAGTGTGTGCTGTAGTGTAGTGTGACTGTAGTGTAGTGTACTGTAGTTAAGACTTAAAACCAAAGGTGACCGTAGCACCTAAACTTTGGAATCAGCTACACTGTGAAATCAGGTCTGCTGATAGTGTGGAGTCCTCAGGGTCTTAAAAAATTTCTTTATAGTCAGGCTTTTAATTGATCATGTATGCAGTGTAACATTTGTGTATGTGGTTGTTATATTAATAAACTTTTTTGTAAAGTATTTTTACAAACTTTAAATGTATATTGTATGTTCTGAAACAGATGTGTATATCAGTGGTGGGAGTCAAACTCTGGAATTCTCTTTATAATGAGTTGAAGTACTGTACAAATATTTTCCAACAAAAAAATCATTTTAAAGACAGAACAATGAGAACATATGAACAGCAGGTATACATTTCTCTGTATGTGATTTCATTTATTTTTTGTTTTTTTTCTCTTTTCCATGCATCTGAGGCTCGTGACGCAGGTTTTTTGTTTGTTTGTTTGTTTGTTTATTGGTAGCTAGCAATATTATTATTATTATTGTTATTATTATTATTACCGTTATTATTGTTATTATTATTCATGGTCATATTATCATTATTATTATTGTTATGGTAATGATTATTATTATATTATTATTATTATATGGTATGAATGGTACTAAGTAACTAGTTACTCTAATCTGATTACTTTTTCAGTAAATAGTCATCTAACTTACTTACTTTTTACAAGCCAGTAATCTGATTACAGTTACTTTTCCAAGTGGCTGTGAGTTACTATTTAGTTACTATCTCATAATGCTGATGATAAGAGAGCCAGGGGTACAGTCAGCTAGACCGGAGATGGGACGTGCACTCGCGCACGCACACAGCCAGGGGCGTAGCTGGGGGGGGGGGGGGGGGTAGCTTAGGATGATCCCAAGGGCCCAGCACTGGGGGGGGGGGGCCCAAAAAAAATTATTTTATTTTATCAGGTGTATTATTGATGCTCTCATTGATACTATGTTTGTTTCTGAAGTGTGTGTGTGTGTGTGTGTGTGTGTGTGTGTGTGTGTGTGTGTGTGTGTGTGTGTGTGTGTGTGTGTCTGTGCGTGTGTGTGTGTGTGTGTGTGTGTGTGTGTGTGTGTGTGTGTGTGTGTGTGTGCGTGTGTGTGTGTGTGTGTGTGTGTGAGATATATAGAGAGAGAGGCAGTGGCGGCCGCCACTGGGGGGCGCTAGGGCGCCGCCCCCCCTCAGGCCCTGCCCTGGTTATATGAGAGAACAAGAAAAATTATTTTTTAGTTTTTAGTTTTATAGCCCTATAAATAATATAAACATGTTTAAAATGAATAATATTTACTCATTTTAAGTATGTTTGTGTTTCCAATGCACAATATAACGTTACTATATAAAATAAAAAATACTCGTTTTCCTGAACAGGAAGTGACTCACTTTTTTTTTTTTTTATATATTTTTTTGTATTTCTCGGCCCGGGCTAGACGCGATAGCGCTCTGAGTGCGCATCACAGTTTGATCGCTGTATTCGTCACAGCCAATCAGTGCGTAACGTGTTGTGCGTTGAAATATGACTATTATGTTGGAATCCGGGCGCGATTTGAAGCGGTCTAGGCAGCAGCAGCGTCAAGAATTTCCGTAGCCGCATTTCGCGGAGACGCTCTCTGATTGGCCGACGCGATGCCAGTACTTTTTTCCGTAGCCGCATTTCGCGGAGACGCTCTCTGATTGGCCGATGCCAGTTTCTGTTGTGTAAACTTGTGTTGTTGTGAACTTGTGATCATAGGTTGTGTCGTGAATCTGCAGCTATTTGTCTTAGAGGCTGAGCGTGAGTTATATTAAGCTTAGGCACTCTTTCAAAGTTGGTTAAGGTTAGAGTTTGTCTTAGAGCATGGCGATAGAACGCCAGGTAGTTTGCACTTTGCAGTCTACAAAGAAATCATCAAAGTACTTGTGTTGTGTGGTGCTAACAGCAGCTAACACTTGGCTAACAAGCTATATGGGATTATGTCTGGACAGTGGACAGTGGTCTCTGGATATACATCAACAGTGGATTATACACTTTATCAAGCCCTAGATCTGCCCTGGACGTTTCAACTAAACAGTAAGTCTCTCTCGCTCTCTCTCTCTCTCTCTCTCTCTCTCTCTCTCTCTCTCTCGCTCTCACTACACAGCTGTCTCCGAGAAATGCGGCTACGGAAATTATTGACTGTGCTTGCTGAGACGATAATAGGCTAGCGATTCAAAACGCGCTGCTGTGTTGTGATGTGAACTATAACATTAATTTAGCTGCTGCTGATGCATAATGAATGAATGGTGAGTTGTTTAAAATGACAACATATACATGTGTTAATTATTTGATTGGATTGATCAGAGAGACAGAGAGAGAGATTGCTCCAGAGCATCTCAGAGCATTAGATTTTCAACTCGACCTAACGTCACGTAAGTAACGTCACGTTAGTAACGTGAACCCCCGGCTGCGACCTACAAGGCTGGGACAGCAGCAGCCGCTACTGGAGAGAGGGGGGACTTTGGTAGACTATTGCATTGGTCCATTCATTGAAGATGAACGCAATGCGACATCCTTTACTAGGCTCACCCACCAACAGTGCAGGTGCTGAACTGCTGATCCGAATGTATAGGTAAAAACCATATTATCCAGTTAGTTTTATAGTGTAATTTGGCTACTTGAGAGATAGTGAGAGAGTGAGAGAGAGAGAGAGAGAGAGAGAGAGAGAGAGAGAGAGAGAGAGAGAGAGAGAGAGGAGAGAGAGAGAGAGGAGAGAGGAGAGAGAGAGAGAGAGAGAGAGAGAGAGAGAGAGAGAGAGAGAGAGTTCATGTTACGCCGGACTTGCGGAGTACGCACTGAGTCCGTTGTCTCAGAATGGATTTGGTAGATTTGTCATTCTTATGTTGTGGCAGCAGCAGGGGGGACGACGACAACTTCGTAACCTAGTTACTTACTTTGATACTCAAGTAATCAGTAAAGTAACTAGATTACTTTTTAAAGGAGTAATCAGTAATCAGATTATTTTTACAAGTAATTTGTGGCATCACTGCTGAAGACTGTGTGATTTATTAAGGAGATGTATAACACCAGTCCTAAAGTGATCTGTATATTTACTAAACAATGGCATTTATGTCGGTTGTTCCGAAACTTTTTCAAAATCGACTCACGTCACACTTTCACACTTCTTCCACACGGGTTCGAATAGGGAACAAATCTCACAGTGGTTCATCACCACTAGAGGGCTCCATTTGTGTAATAACTCAACACATTTCTCTCATGACATTCCTACAGTACGCCATTACATAATGGAGGAAGTGATATGGTTGAACTGTAGTGTAGGCGAGGTAGGATGAGTACTATTGACACCTTACTCTGAGGGTATTAGGAGTAAAGGGTCATGGTTATAGTGTAACATTACTGTACTGGGGTTGAACCCAAGCAATATATTATGATCCACCTATAGGCTACATCCAAACCCATCAGCCCCGTTCATCTAATCAGAGCCAGTGTTTCCCATACAGGGTATTATGTGATGGTCCAACCACAATATCAGAGAAGCCCATCACAAATAGTGTGCACAGTAATGTAAAGACAACGGGCCTGGGACCCTTCTCCCTATAACTTAAACTTCAAAACTTAAAACACAAGGTAATATTGATCCAAGATAGGAAATGGTGGAGCAGACAAAGCATGTAGGAACAACAACGATAACAAGATTTTTTTTTTTTATCAATTTTTTTTATTATTATTTACATGAAACAAGACAACACAATAACCACAATAACAATACACAGAACTTCACAGAAATAACAGAAACATAATAATACAGAAATAACAAATTATAAAGACAAAAAAGAAAAGAAAACAGAGTTCAACCTTTTAAATTCCAAGGGGTACTATCTAATAAATGGCCTTTCCAGTATTCAGCACCGTTTCCCGGCCTAAGGTCCTGAGGTAGAAAACGCGCTTTTGATTACACGACTAGAAACAAAACAATGAACCTTCTTGAAAAACAAAAACCTACAGAGGTGTTCCATAGACTCACAGGAACCGTGTAAAAGTGTCCAAATAGTGAAGAAATAGCTAAATAGCTCCCCCCCAATAAAATCCCAAGTTAAAGTCAAGAGGACAACACAAAAGACAAGACAGACAAGACATTCCTCCTCCCACGAGACCGCCGGACTCCCCGAACAAGCACCCCAACCCCGCTCAGCCGCACACGGCGGTTCTGACCTTCTCAGCAGCTGCGAACCACAGGTCAATCCCAGCCTGCCCCACCCCAATCACCCACGCCGTGGATATCTCAGATAAATCACATCCAACAGTGTTAGGGACCAGTTAATCACTGTGAGCTTCTCAGGCTCCTTCCATCTCAATGCTATTAGCTTCTTCGCTGCTGTGACGCCCGCTAGGACAACCCTTTTTAGTTGTACGGACGCGGGTAGTGTTGTTATATCGTTCAGGAGTAGCGTAACAGCTGTGAATGGGATAGTTAAGCCACACAGATCTGAAAGTTTGTCCGTTATTGACCTCCAGAAGCGGGCCACTGGTGGGCAATCCCAATACATATGCATATAAGTGCCAGTGGCCTTTGAGAGCATAAAGTGCACCGAGAGTCGGTTACCAGTCCCATAGCAAATAGCTTCTTAGGTGTAAGATAGGTCCTATGAATATAATTAAAATTATTTGTTGGTGATGGGGTTGCGGGAAGACAATGCCACATTTGCCCAAACATCATCCCAGTCAAACTCGGGTCCAACTCCGGGATATCCCCACGCCAGATTGTATCCAATGATACATTTTTATACGTGGATTGAATTAAGAGCGTATAAAAGTCTGAGACAAACCCTCTGGAGGTCGTCCTGTCCACTATGAGCCTGAGAAAGGGGTGTGGCTGCAAAGCTTGAGCCCACGGCACGCCATGCGCCCTCAGCGCTGACCTTATTGAAGGTAAAGAAAGAAAGACATGGGTGCTCAGTAGCACACCATGTTACCGCGCTCGCGCGGGACTCCGTGCTGCGTCACGGATCTGGTGACTCCGAGTTCGATTCCCGGACTCGCCGTCATTTGCCGAATGTCTCCCCCTGCTCTCTCTCCCGTTTCACCCTGCAACTGTCGGTCATGCTTGACCAGGGAAAGCGATAAACGCTAAAAAATAAAGTTAAAAAAAAAAAAAAAAGACTTGCCGGGAAGATCATAAAATTCTTTTAAGTCCTGAAACGCACGAAGGCCGTTCTTATCATAAATATCCTCCAGAGTATGAACTCCCCTCCTTTGCCATTGAGGAATACTAACCGGCTCGCACCCAACAAGTAGTTGCTGGTTATTAAAAATTGGAGAGTCCAGGTGCCACGGGCATTTAACCGCACACGACTTCTGTACATTACGCCATGTTTGGATCACGTGAGTTATGATCGGTCCATACCTCAGTCGGCATTTCGAAATAGGGACAGTGGAGTACACTACATCCTGCAATCTTAGCGGTGAGACCGCCGCCGCTTCTAAGGAGCGCCAAGATACAGCATCTACAGGGTCTAGCCAGCACATCAGAGGTCTCAGTGAAAAGGACCAGAAATAAAGCTTAAAATCAGGGATTGCGAGGCCCCCATCTTGTTTCCTACGTTGAGTAGTAGCTCTTTGATTCTCGTCGTTTGTTATTCCAGATATCGATTGTACCTTGCGCCAGTGGTCTATTGGAGGGGGCAGGGGGAGCATTGAGCTAACAAAATTATCCTGGGCAGGATGTTCATTTTGATTATGGAAGCCCGGGCTTGTAAGGAGTTAGGAAGGGACGACCATCTGTCTAGATCCTGGCGTATTTTATCATAAGTACCCGTGAAGTTGTACTTAGTAGTTTGACTTAGCGGGGGGAATATCTCTATGCCTAAGTATTTAAAATGTTCCACTATGGGGATATCAGCTGGTAGTCGCACCGCCTTGGCCAGCTCATTAAGAGGTAGGCAGGCTGATTTGTTCCAGTTAATCTTAAAGCCTGACAATTTACCAAAGTCGTCGATTATCCCCAGTAATTTTGTGGCCGACTGGGAGGGGTCATCCATAAAAATCAGTAGGTCATCTGCATAGAGAGCAATTTTGTGTGGTGTATTATTGACCATTATGGGGACGATGTCCTCCGATTGCCTAATAAATTGGGCCAATGGTTCGAGGGAAAGCGCGAATAGTCCTGGGCTCAGAGGACAACCCTGTCTAGAAGATCTGGAGACTGGAAAAAGTGTGGAACAGTTTTTGCCTGTCAGTATCATTGCCGACGGCGAGGCATACAGGACTTTAATCATATGAATAAAATTCTTTCCAAGACCCATAACCTCAAGTACCTTCCACAGGTATGACCATTCTAGTCTGTCAAACGCCTTCATGGCATCCAAAGACAGAACTGTGGACGGAGCTGTATTGCCTTTACTGTTATAGACTACATGCAACAGCCTCCTAAGATTATCTGCGGCCAGGCGCCCCGGGGTAAAACCAGTTTGATCGCAATGTACCAAACAAGACCTTTTTGTTTATGTCTAATGCTTCAGCCTGTACTGTAAGCCTCTACAAGGTCTACTGTTTTAGCCTAGTATAGACATTGGAACAGCCGAGAGCTCCTGATCTTAAGATCTAAGGGACCTAGTTAAGGCATAAACTATAAACAATGTTTATTCTAGAATAATTTCATAATGTGAGGACATGATCTGAAGACACTAGGGGTGTAACGATGCGACCTCACAACGATTAATTTCGATTACGATTATTCAGGCAACGATTCAATGCATCATGAAATCTCTTCATTTGACCACGATTCGATTCAATTCGATTAATTTTCTATCAGTTAATTCCCCAAATAAATACACAAATGTGGCTGGGGGAACTGATTCACTCAGCATGAATGGACTATAGGTCAATAAAAACAATACACACAAAAAAAAAACATGAACATATTTCGATTAATTTCGATTATAATCGATTCTAACATTTTCAAATCGATGCAGTTGAATCGTCACATTAGAATTGATGCATTTCAATTAATGATGCATCGTTACACCCCTAGAAGACAACTATATACAATACATTTACAACGACGATGACTACAACTAACTACTACTACTATTACTACTACTACGACTACAACTACAAGTACTACTACTACGACTACGACTACTACTACAACTACTACTACTACTACTACTACTACTACTACTACTACTACTACTACTACTACTACTACTACTACTACTACTACTACTACTACTACTACTACTACTACTACCACCACTACTACCACCACCCCCACCACCACTATTACCACTTAATCTACTAAAACCACTACTAATATTACTGACTCTGGAGTCACGGCAGGCAGTGATGCCATGGAAAATCAAACATTTCCTTTAGAAACGCCATAAGGTGTCAAACGGAAATCTGAGGTGTTTCTGTTTCTACTGTTTGCTAACGGTCAGCATCTGCCCTGGAGAACATGAACAAGTACCATCATGTATTGCAAATCCAGGAAACACACACATGTGCACGCACACACGCACGCACACACACACACACACACACACACACACACACACACACGCACACACACACACACACACACACACACACACACACACACACACACACACACCTACACACACACACACACACACACACACACACACATACACAGACACATACAATTTCCACATTTCTTTCCAGTCATTACTAATTCATGTTACTACCATGGAACTGAATGTGTCCTCAGGTATTATACAGATCATATATTATAGTACAGACATAGTACAGATTATAGTATAGGCACAAATCACACTCTGATGGCCTATTCTAGGCCTCTTTAGTCCCTTGTTCAAGTGAAACACATCCACTCTCTCATTACCACACACACACACACACACACACACACACACACACACACACCTACACACACACACACACACACACACACACACACACACACACACACACACACACACACACACACACACACACACACACACACACACACACACACACACACACACACACACACACACACACACACACACACACACACACACACACACACACACACACACACACACACACACACACACACACACTTTCTATTCCAGATGGGGAAAAAACCTAACTTGCTCCACCTCACACTCCCCACATTTGCCACATATCCACATATAAGCAACACTGACCCTCTGTCTCCAGCTCCAGAACTTTTTATGTTCACTTATTCACACGTTTCAGACATTCCATTTCTTTCAGTTTTTTCCCTGACACACAGACAGACAAACTTCATCTTCTTAAAATTGTACTCACAGTCTCAAGACACACCTTGTGTCTCCCACACACACACGCCCATACACACACACACACACACACACACACACACACACACACACACACACACACACACACACACACACACACACACACACACACACACACACACACACACACACACACACACACACACACACACACACACACACACACACACACACACACATAATTTATAGAGTCTCAAGAAAATCTCACAGGGTCCTTACCTTCCTGATCCAGTGGACCCCGCCGTCTCCGTCTCCCCGCAGGAGTCCCCCAAATCTCGGTTCCGTCCCTGTGTCTGGCCCTGTGTCCGTCAATCCACCCGTCCGGCAAACCGGCTTCCAACCCTCTCCTCTCCTCTCCTCACACACACACTCCCTGTAGCACAGCACAGTCCTTGTTCCGTGCTCACACACACGCACTCACACACACATACACACACACACACACACACACGCACACCCCCACTCTCACACTACATCTTTATTCGAGCTCTCTCGCTTAATTCAGGAGATCCCTCGTCCAAAAATACAGCCGGGCAGTAGCTCCCCCACCACCTTCCTCCTCCTCCTCCTCCTCTCTGGGCCCAACCTCCCCTGCCCCTCCTTCTCTCCTCTCCCCCTCTCTCCTCCCTTCTATCTCTCAGGACTGTCCAGGGGCATGAAGCTGCACCCCCCTCTCCCTCTTCGCCTGCTCCTCCTCTTCTTTGGATCAGATCAGAGGTTTGTCAGCCTTCAGCTGATGCTGTGGTAGACCTATACGAGGTATAGTTGGAGCAGGGTGGCTTATCCGATCCCTGCTGCTGCCTTTGGTGGTCCGTGGATCTGGGCACCCGTCCGCTCCAGAACCCATGCCTGCTCCAGTGGGGGCCCTCAGTCCTGGGGGGGGCGGGGGCTGGCGGGGGGACAACGGTGACTGCTCCCACGGGTTGAATGTCGACGACTGGATGACCGTATCTGACCTTCAGTCTCCTCTCCAGTGTGTCGTCTTTACCTACTTGCCAATAATGCTCTCTCTCTCTCTCTCTCTCTCTCTCTCTCTCTCTCTCTCTCTCTCTCTCTCTCTCTCTCTCTCTCTCTCTCTCTCTCTCTCTCTCTCTCTCTCTCTCTCTCTGTCTTTAGTTAGTCTCTCCCTCTCCTGCTGTCCTATGCTGCAGTGGCAGCTCCTCTCTGCAGCGCAGCCCAAATTATTCCCTCTCTCCGCTTCTCTCTCCCTCCTCTCTGTCTCTCTGTCCCGGCTGGCCGGCTGGCTGTGTGCATTTCGTCTGGCAGACACACGCTCCTCAGCTTCTCCACTCGCCTCCAGGTCCCCTCTTTACCTCACCCCCTCTCTCCTGTCCTCCTCACCCCCCCTCCATCTCTCCCTTCCTCCTTCCCTCCCTCCTTGGCGGTCCCAGCTGGCTCCCTCTCTCTCTCTCACTGCAGTGCAGCCAGGAGCCCTCCTACAAGACTGAGAGCCGTTTCACCAGAGTTCGCCCTCTCCTCTCGTCCACTTTGGCTGACTCAAAGCATCTTTTATGGGCATATTTATCCAGCAGCCCTCCTCCCTCTCTCCGTTCCCCTGCTCTGCTCCTTTTGCTCTCCGCTGTGCCCCGTGCTGCTGACAGCTTGCATGTTCCACCACCAACACGCGCTCGCAGGCAGAGAGAAACTGCAGCAAGCGCCTCTGATAGAATCCATACATACTCGCCGGCTGAAAGGAACACCCGTCCTGAGATCATGTAATGCAGTTGAGTTCCACACAGCAATGTCTCTCCTAAGAAATGTAACAGGTTGTGTGTTGCCTACTCAATTTATATCGACTGTCTTCACTGTCTACAACTGCCTTGCAATGTATCAGAACTACCTACCTGTACCTCAACCTATACTCTACCAATATATTACTGTTTACATACCTGTATGATACCTGTATGATACCAATAATACTATTATACTGTATACATTATATTGTAATATTGTACATATATTTATCCCTAACTGTTGGATATATCTGCATATATTCCTGTTCACTTACCTGTATACATTATATTCTATATGTCCCATATCTAGTGTTAATAGTTATACCACTGGCCAGCATGGCTTACTACTATAGTATATTTAGATGTATACGTGTATCACTGTACATACATCAGTTTATTGTTAATGCACTTTACTGTTACATTTGCACTCTGGTTAGATGCTAACTTATTTTCATTGTACTGTACTTGTGCAGTATGATGACAATACATTTTAATCGAATCTAAGTTGTTCCTCCACCATCTCTCTATATCTCCCTCTCTCCCTCCTGATCTGCACCCTGAAACACACAGTAAAGGTGTAATTACTGTAATAGCACTCTGATGACATTGGCAGCTACTGGGGCAGTAGGTTATGATGAATTGAAAATGGGGGACCCTGATGTAAATGAGACGAAAGTCTTTCTCTGGTCTGCATCCCCTTAACAATTGTGTGTATTGAGCCGTACTGTATTGTACCCATTCTGCAATCTGTTAATAACGTTTTCAATCAATCAGGGGCTCCGGCCCTCTCCCTCTACATCCAAGTAAGAAAATGCATGGTTAACCCTTTAAGGTGTATGTTTTTTTTGTTGTTTTTGTTGTTGTTTTTGGTGTCATTTGGCCAGATGGTGGTGCGATAACCATGAACTTTCTGTTTGTATTGCACATCCAACCTGTTTTAGGCCAGGTGTTACATAAAAAAAAAAAAAAAAAAACGTTCTTAGGCCAGGTACTAGATATACACATCCATCCTATCTTAGGACAGGTACTAGATATACACATCCAACCTGTCTTAGGCCAGGTGCTAGATACACATCCATCCTATCTTAGGCCAGGTACTAGATACACATCCAACCTGTCTTAGGCCAGGTACAAGATACACATCCAACCTGTCTTAGGCCAGGTACTAGATACACATCCATCCTATCTTAGGCCAGGTACTAGATACACATCCATCCTATCTTAGGCCAGGTGCTAGATACACATCCAACCTGTCTTAGGCCAGGTACTAGATACACATCCATCCTATCTTAGGCCAGGTACTAGATACACATCCATCCTATCTTAGGCCAGGTACTAGATACACATCCAACCTGTCTTAGGCTAGGTACTAGATACACATCCATCCTATCTTAGGCCAGGTGCTAGATACACACCCAACCTGTCTTAGGCCAGGTACTAGATACACATCCATCCTATCTTAGGCCAGGTACTAGATACACATCCATCCTATCTTAGGCCAGGTACTAGATACACATCCAACCTGTCTTAGGCTAGGTACTAGATACACATCCATCCTATCTTAGGCCAGGTGCTAGATACACACCCAACCTGTCTTAGGCCAGGTACTAGATACACATCCATCCTATCTTAGGCCAGGTGCTAGATACACACCCAACCTGTCTTAGGCCAGGTACTAGATACACACCCAACCTGTCTTAGGCCAGGTGCTAGATAAACTAGAAACGCAGAGGTCAGGCATAGACACGGTGAACAACTAGAAAAGCAAAGGTCAGAGGTCAAGCATAGACACAGTAGAAAACTTTGACACCAACAAATTATTTTCCGACCAGCAATTGGAGGAGGGCTTTAGACTTCAAATAGTAATTATTTCACAGGGGGGGGGGGGATCACCTATACATTATACATTTATATCTGTTCATGATATATTGCGGTAGAGGCTGTAGCACTGTAAAAAAGAAAAAGAAAAATGCAACGTCCAAACACATTGAGACAACGTTTTCCACAAAATTAAAGTGAGATCCAACATGCAATGGAGGGTTTCAAAATGCTGTATGTATGTGGTTATCCATCGCTTGAACATCGGCTGACGTTCATTATGTCTAAATATGTTATTTTATGAGTAAACATCTTCCCATAGCTAACCGTAAGTGTTAGTGAGTTTTATTTTCATGCCAGTAATCATATTTCTTAACCCTTGTGTGGTGTTCACTTTGTTGTTACTCACCCAATGTTTTTTTAAACAATAAATCCACAACATTCATGTAAAGATATTTAACAGATATATTAATTGCAAGTAATATAGACAGCATATATGGTTAATATTTACCATTTACCTCTGCTAGATCACATTTATCAATAAAAGTGCTATTATTATTATTATTATTATTATTATTATTATTATTATTATTATTATTATTATTATTATTATTATTATTATTATTATTATTATTATTATTATTATATTTTTTTTTTACATGAAATACAAAATATCAAAAACATGACAACACACAATAATAATAGACAGGACTTCACAGGACAATAATAGTACTAACAATAACAAAAATGACAATAGAATAACAAAAATAATAAATACAGAACATAAAAATCTAAATTAAATTATACTATTAGACACCACAAAAGACATTTCCTCCCCCACTCCCACCTAGCTCAGTTAGCAGTAGTGTTGCTGCCGTAAGTGGAATTGTTAGGTTACATATGTTTGAAAGTTTAGTTGTTTCCAAAAACAAGCTACTGGTGGGCAATCCTAAAACATGTGCATATAAGTGCCAGTGGTCCCCAGAGCGCCCAAAGTCCCATAGCATACAGCTTCCTATGTGTGAGATACGTCCTATGAATATAATTTAAATGTATTTGCTGGCGGGAGGCTAATGTAACATTAGTCCAAATATCATCCCAGTCAAACTCGGAGTCTAGTTCCGGGATGTCCCCTTGTATCCAATGATACGTTTTTTTTTTGTGGATTTGATTAAGAGTGTATACACATCTGAGACAATCCCTCTTGAGGTTGTTCTGTCCCTGATAAGCTTAATAAAAGGGTGTGGGTGTAGTGCTTGAGCTCACAGTGCTCCATGCGCCTTGAGCAGCGACCTTAGTTGTAAGTAGAGGAAGAAGGACACGCCAGGGAGATCATAACATTTGTTTAGGTCCTGAAACACTCGAAGGCCGTTTTTATCATATCCCCCAGAGTATGAACTCCCCTTCTCTCCGATTGAGGAATACTAATGGATTTGCTATTCGTTTTTTGTAGTAAAATGTGAGGTCTGTAAAAAAAAAAAATCCATTATATTAAGACATGAATGGAATAAGTCATGTTTATCTTGATAAATATAAATGAAACAAGGTGGAGGCAGACAGTGAAGGTACATAGTCTACATAGTCTAACATTTTTGTTAGATTTTTACCATAAATCTATCTACTAGTTTTCACCTTCAATTTCCACACTTTCGGGTCCCCAAACACTACATACAGTATGTAATATAAATGTGTAGAGGGGGGGGGGGGGTGTACAGTGTGGACTCAATGGAAATGTGTTATTTTATATGTTCTTCATAGAAAATGAGCCAAGACCAATGAGTCTCAGGCTAAAAAAAAAACAATTCATTGTACCATTTCTTTTTCAGTAAACATTGAAAACGGGTCCCACAGACCTGAACACAAGGGTTAAGAGACCATGACAATAGAATACATTGTACCGTCCACAATAAGATACACAAAGCCCTGACCCTTATTATACAAGACATTTAAAGTGAATATCTTTGCTAGCACCTCTCTTGTGTCCTAGTTGCTATCCTGTAGTGAGGCAGCCTTAGCAGAGAACCCTACTCCCTCACAGTGGGGATGTCCTTGGATAAACTGCTGAGTAAAGATGAAATCCCTACATCCTGTTTCATCACCATCTGGCTGCAGTGTTTTCCTCACTCGCATGCAGTTAATGGCAAAAACCAAAAGGTCAGATGATACCGTAAAAAAAAAATCATTACACATGTCTTAAAGGAACACGCTAACATTTTGGGAAATTAGCTTATTTGCCATCTACCCTGGAGTTAGACAAGCAACTTTTTTTTTCAAAAAACATGGCCTTTGAGGTGATGAAATCACTGCGCCCAGGCAGCAGTGGTTCGGCAAAAAAAATCCGAGTATATATCTGCTTAGAAAACGAAAATGTCTAATTCGTTTTATTTATTTCTCCACGTGGTAAATACACAGGTCACATGTTTACAGGAACGTTTTGGAGTTGTATTTGGAGTGTATTTCGTGACTGTTGGGAACTAGGCTACACTGGCACACCTACTTCCAATGAATGACGCTAAGCTAGGCTAACGGTGTGGCTGTTCCCTAAGCCTAATGCATGCACAGAGAAGAAAAGGTTATGTATCTGCTTGTCTAACTCCAGGGTAGATGGCAAATAAGCTAATTTCCCAAAAAGTTGGCGTGTTCCTGGGACAACTAACATTTCTTAAAGGGGAACTATCTTATAAATGGCCTTTTTCAGTGTTTAGCATTGTTTCCTAGCTATGTGGACTTATATTAATATGATCTATGTCTCTAATTCTCATATTGGCGCATTCTTCCAATTCTCCTCTCACAATATTCACCCTCACTGAACTGAGTCATCTGAAAATGTGCATATCTGTGATGTCAGAGATTTCTCAGCTGCATAATGTGGCAGTTGATGTGGCAGTTGGCACCAGGCCACAGTGGTTGGAGCCCAGCCTCAAAACGGCTTAAGATCTTGAGGTAGAAAAAAAGCTGTTTTTGAGTACTTGATTAGAAATACAAAACAATGAATTAAAAAAAATATAAAACTTACAGAGGTGTTCCATAGACATAGACTCACAGGAATTGTGTAAAAGTGCCCAAATAGTGAAAGAAATAGTAAAATAGTTCCCCTTTAAAACACACAGCAAACACTTGCCTCCCAAAAAAAAGCACTCGACGCCTATTGACTAATATTCTTTTTCAGACAAAATATTCATAGCGAACTGACTGCCAGAAGCACTATTGAAAGTATATTGAATATTCAATAGTGGTTCTGGACTGGCCCTTGATGCGAGTGGTGGAGGAGCTTCTTGACCTTGGGTGTGTGATGATGAGTATATACTGCAGGCAGAATTGCTGTGCTAGTGGAGACTTCACCCCATATGGAGGTATTAACATACTTCACCTCAGGAATATAACAGAGAAGGACAATAACCCTGTTATATTGTGTATTTCAGTCAGGGCCTTTCTCAAACAGCCAGTGTCTTTTGGATTCAGGATTTCACTGGCCTCTTCCACTTGAATTGAATGAATACAAGTTACTAGGATAACTTAAAAGACTTTGGTTTGGCTAGTGGCTACTGCTGATTTCAAATCCCTGTTCATGTTAAGTCATCTCCATGGTTTCCCGAATAGTTTCTAGGAGCTCTAGACTAAAATAAATGTTATTTTTCATACACATAGCAAAGGGCAAAAAGGAGGACATTAGGCTCAGGGAAACTAGCTGATATACTATGTTAGGGCGGCCGGGTAGCGCAGCTGACTAAGCGTCTGTCTACCACCGCAGAGACAGTGGGATCGAATCCAGCTGCGGTACCTCCGGCTTGGTCGGCCGTCCATACTGACACAATTGGCAGTGTCAGCGGGTGGGAAAGCCGGTGGGGTGGGTTCTGGTCGTTGTAAAACAGCGACTCCTACAGTTCGGTCGGGGCGCCTGCACAGCGAGGGAAGGATCTGGGGGAGGTAGTGTGACCCTTCCACATGTTTACATTTACATTTACATTTAGTCATTTAGCTGACGCTTTTATCCAAAGCGACTTACAAGTTCTGTACGACAAGACAGCAAGAAGGGTACAACTCTATCAGCTGAGTAACAATGTTCATCAAGTGTTGCGTGTTACAGTGTAGGTTAGTTTATTAGGACAAGTGCATGACAGTAAGGTGAGTCAGGGTTAGATTTTTTTTTTTTTTTTTTTTAATCATTTCAGATAATGGTTGAAGAAGTGAGTCTTTAGTCGACGGCGAAAGATTGGACGGGATTCGGCTGTCCTAACTGGGATGGGTAGTTCATTCCACCATTGTGGGGCAAGGACTGAGAATAGGCGGCTTCTCTTTGATGACCCTCCGGGAGCTTGGATAGGAGTAGGTCTGAGGCGGCCAGAAGATGCAGAGCGTAGGGGTCTTGAGGGTGTGTAGTTAGAGACCATTGACCCCAGTGAGAGTCCGCACTGCCAGGTGAAAGGAAGCATGTGATAGTCTCCGCCCTCCCGGACGGATGGTAGGGGGTAGAGTGTGCAACGACCAGGAAGGGGATTGGGAATTGGCATAACGACTAACATTGGGATGGGAGAAAAGTGGAAAAAAGATAATAAAAATTCAAAATAAAAAGAAATAACCTTGTTATGTTAAAAATCCCTTTCTGCCTAACTCACTCGTGTGACTTGTGCGAAAATTAGTTTTTTCTTCTTTTCCAAAAGTCTTGAAAAATTACTTGGGCAATTATGCTATGAGGGTAACGAAATATGAGTCTTGTAATATGGTAAGTCTAGTCCAGAAGTAGGCTCATTTAATCCATTTTAAAAGGGGCATGCTAACATTATGGGAATTATACAGGCTTCTCAGACAAAGATATAAAGAAACGACAGACAACTCAAAATGTAGTTTCACTTTCAATTAATTTTTTGTTTGTTTTTGTGACCAACTTTTTATTTTGTCTTTTTTTTTTTTTTAACAAGTTCAGAGGAAAGAGACATTCACATCAGCATTTCATATTAATTCATACAGTGGCATAAAAAGTGTCTTTTCAGTATATAGATTGTCTGTCAGTATATTCATATACTGTGTAGCCTGCCTGTTTGCAGTTGTGACAGTATTTTCCTCCGTTCTGGCGGTCCTGTGGCTGCGAGACAGCCCAGGCCGCTTCTTAACCCCCCTCCCAGCCCCCCGGGTTTGCATAGACATTTTAGGAAAGGGGGAAACCATGATGCATACATGTATAGAATACAATTAATTAAAAAAATGTATCAGAATTATGTTTGTTAGATAACCTCTGATCCTGTTACAAAGTAATAGGGAAAAATACAATTTAGAAACAACAAAATATAACAGTAAACTGAAAAAGAAAAGATAAAAAAAACAATAACAACATGATTTTTGTTCATTCTCTGGTGTCAAGGTACAAGTGTTCAACCTAGTGGAGTACTGATTTTACCTTCTGGGCCGCAGTAAGTAATATTTGGATAGATTCTGTCCTTGCTCCGTGCTCTAGCACTGGATGCCTCTAATCTCAATACTTCGTAGAAGGACAGTTTCCAACGGTAAATATTGAGACTATGAGGTGGTTTCCATCTCATTACGAGCATTTTCTTTGCTGCCGTTAAACCGGCCAGAAACACTCTTTGTGAGGTGTTAATTTTAGAGATGAATCATCATTTAATAATAAAATGTGTGGCGAACAAGGTATGTTTGTCTCCGTTATATTAGTGAGAAATAATGCAACCTTGGCCCAAAAAGCTAGTACTCCTGGACATTCCCACATCATATGTATGTATGTTCCTATGACTTTTTGTGGACATAAAGCACATAGAGGATTTTGTAAAATTTTTATTTGACAGAGTTTCCTGGGTGACAATTTATTTATTATTGAATGAACCCCAAACCTGCTGTGAATGACCAATGCATGAAATCAGAGTTATTCTTGTTTAATCCATTTCAGTCACAATATCACTTCAGGCCAGTGTAAACCATCACAAAACACTATTACATACACATGATCCACCTCACTAAACATGTCAGGCAGCTCAGACGACTCCCCAGGTGAGTCGTTTCCTTAAACACAAGTTAGAAACCCTGACGCCTAGTGCCCAGCGTGTTGCGGTCCTGAGACAGAAAATCACATTAACAGTGATTCATGGGACCGCGGCAAATATGGGGACGTTTCTTTAAACAACGCTCTCTGGGATTAGAACAGCACTACCCGTGGAATATTGGCGGTGGTATGGAGAGGACAAACAAAGGTGTGATTTAAGAGACAGGAAGTCTGGTGAGAGAGAGAGAGAGAGAGGCCTAAATCTGCCATCATGATGAAAGACTCCCGGGTCTCTGACCCCAGCCGGCAATGATAACTTGACCTTGCGAGAGGTCTGGACCGCACTGGTGCAACCCTGAGTATTTGTCCGGTTATGTTCACACAGTGGGAGGGAGCGCGAGGGCTGTGTGTGTGAAGAGAGAGAGGGTCACGTCTCAGTCACACAGAGGCTGGCCGTTCATTCACTGGAGGGGTGACAAAGGGTAGAATGCCTTGTCCGAAATGGTCCCATCCGTCTTTTCCTCAAGTCTGGCTATAGGCCCAGTTTATCCTGATGTAGCCTATTATTAGCACTGCACCCCTCTGAGGCAATTAATCATCTCATGATTATGGTAAAAAAACTGGGCGTATCAGGCAGTGGAGATGCGTAACGTTCCAACACTACGGTCACATTGACTACATTTTGTGTATTTATTACCGCAAAGTACACACAAGTACACACAGAGTCCAACGCGAAGGTCCAACAGCAACAGGGCGCTCCTCGTACGTGGAGTTAGCCGGATAATTTTCTGGATAACTTGACATAAGTCAGGCTTTTCGGTTCCACTAAGCAAATTTGGCTAAATCACTATAGCAACACATCGATAAACTTGAACCTGCTCCGGCGCAGGCTTACTTAAGTTAGCTGGATAAGCTTGCCACTCCAAATGGCAGCTCCCTTCCTCAAAGATCCCATTATACCATTCTGAATACTGTTTTTGTGCTTGGTTTTTCTAGAGGGATCGCGAGCAGCCGCGGGGTGAGATGATTTCCAGAATGTATTGATTTCATAGAATGTGTGAAATAGGCCTATAATTAAAAACAATTAAAATACATTAAACTGGTAAAAGAAATGCTTTTTAAATGTAAAATAATAAACCTAAAATGCTGATAATAAATCATATTCAGCCTATGGATTTCCTACATAGGCTACTGCACGTCAGAGCTACGGCGCATGAGACACCCGTTAGATCTGCGGGATGAGGCGTGCTTGTTTCTGATGGAGAATGCGTACCAGCTCGCTGCCCACCTCCGATCCCGACTGGATAACAAGGCTAGCATATTTATCTTGCATATTTGGAAAAATGAATGGACTTAATGTGTCACTACAAGGTGAAAACACAACCATCCTGTCGCTCAATGATAAAATACAAGCGTTCACGAGGGAACTCGAGCGCTGGAGTAGAAATGGGCCGGAATTATACGTTTCCAGAGCTTGATGAATTACACTACTGTATTGTTGATGTCCCTCCGTCACTAGTAAGTCCTCCACTACCACGGCAGAACCACAATCTTCTTCTCCAGTTTCTGCTCAGGGAAGATGAACTTCATCATGACATCATCGAGCTCCTCCAATGCCAGCTGGGCATGAAGCACTGTCACATCATCACGGTCCGAGCGCACCACCCACTTCAGGGCCCGGTACAGGTCCAGCAGAACATCACCAAGAACCTGGAGAAGGGGGGGGGGGGGGGGGGGTAGAGATTAGAATGTAGAAAGATAAACATGTTGTCAGGACCAGACTTCTTAGGACTCATTCACCTATTGGACTAGATGTCTAGACCAGCCTTCATATATACCACTAGCCTAGCTTAAAACTGCAGGAGAGGTGTTTTTGTATCCGCTTCCATTCATTTGTGCTAAGCTAGGCTAGCTTGCAGCCAGATAGCCTTCTACATAACGCACAGAGAGGGAATTGGTACTGTATCTATCTACTTGTTTGACTCTGGTCAGGTCTCTAACCCCCCGGTCTGCTTCCCTTCTCCTCTCTGGTCTGAGCTGGTCTAGTTTGGTCAGGTCAGGTCTCTAACCCCCCAGTCTGTTCTCATGCCACAGTGTGTCATTAAAAGTGTACAGCTGGTACGGTGGCCCATTGCTCCAGCTGCTAGCTTAATGACAGGACCTGGTTAGGTAAAGGGAAGGGCGGTCCCCTCCCTACCCATACAGTACTGATTACCACAGTGGTAATTGTCTCGAGAGTCACGGCGTGGGTTTCTTAAAGGGGCACTTCAACAAAAAAGATTATGCCGATTTATTTTGCACATAATTTCATACATCCAAAAAACTTGAAACAGTTCTGCACACATTCATTTAGTTTGGCAGTTATTGAGAGTAAATTAGTTAGAATATGGCCACCAGTGATGTCACCGGAGACATTGAATCCTTGTATTAATTACAGTGATAAGGTAGCAGACAAAGTATTGTACAAAGTACTCTCAATAACTAAATTAATGTGTGCAGAACTGTTTCAAGGTTTTTGGATGTGTGAGATCTGCATTGATTTTCAGTGACGTGCCCCTTCAAAATTGGGTTTGTTCCTGTTCCAAAGGACAAAGTTGTTTCTGGCCTTCTGTCCGTTTTGTCTCCGTTTTGTGACGGAACAGTGTAGCCACTTCCCTCATAACCCTTTCATGTGTCATTATCATGAGAAGATTAGAACTTTGAGAAATGAACATTCTAATGATGCCGATGTCACGACGGCAACGGAATTCTGAGCAAACATTTAAAATGGCTTCCACCTTAAAGGGTTGACCGGGCAACTGTCTGGTTAACCCCCCCCCCTTCTGGGACTCTAGTGAAGCAGTCATTCTCTTAAGAACGTCCACAAATACAGACACAGTGGGGACTGTAGCGAACTTGGCCTCAGCTCAGTAACTATCTCAAAGAACAACACTTTGTCCAGACGTCAACAATGAGCGTGGACTTTCCACTGCTAATGCAGTAGTTAAAAGTCATAGAGTGTGTGAGAGACACACAGAGAAAGGACACAGCATCCTTGTCCAGACGTCAACGAGGAGCGTGGCCTTTCAACTGCTAATGCAAAAGTTACAAGTGACACAGAGCGTGAGATACACTGAGAAAGAACACAGTATTGTGTCTGAAACGCCTCCCTGCCCATGGTGAGAAGTCCGTTAAGTCTATTATCACACTGACGACCAGAGGGGAACTGGTGCTAGATTACAGGACCCGTCAGCCTCTCTTAACAACAGCTTCTAACCCTCTAAACAGACCCCAACTCTAAACGTGTGTTTTGTGCATGTTTTCAGAAGTGTACCAGAGAGGAAGTGGAAAATGTTGGGGTCCGGAGCCACTTTTGAATTGAGAGAAATGGCAGTAGAAATGTACATATAGATTAGGGCTGTCACCTTCTACCCAAATAAAGTTCCAATGAAATCAAGGTGATATGTAATTTGTTCTAATTGTATTAAACTGTTATGTAATTTGAATCTTCTATTGTAACCCCCCCTCCCATCCCAAAACAATTATCATCATCAATTTGGATAGTTGTAATTGCATATTGCCTCTGGACAGGCACCCGAGAGATATAAATAGATAGAGTTAGATAGAGAGAAATAGAGATTTTGTAAGATACCATTCTCAATTTGTACCAAATCAGTCAGACCTCTTAAAATGGGTAGATTTTAAAGAACTTAAACGATAGTGGTTATCTCTATTTCATTCAGAGTTTTCAAGCAGCAGTGGATTTGTTCTGTAACCATGGCAACACAGGAATGTCCTCAATGGACCTGAACTTCTGGCATTTTCCTTCATACTGTTAGAGCAGCACTGAACACGCATGCGCACACACACATGCACGCTAGGGTGACCAGATGCAAAAAGTCCAAAAGTGGGACAACAGTAAGATTTTGGTGGGACAAAGTGGGACAACAGTACGATTTTGGTGGGACAAAGTGGGACAGATAGATAATGTAAATTTTTTTATTAGAATAACTGCCATGGTCTTCACTGAATAGATTTAAATCAAAGGTTAAAGGTTAAATCAAAATAAATACAAATTAAATACCACCTAACATCTGTTTTAAATATTCAAACGTCATCACTTGACAGGAATGTCTTGTGTTTGATATTCCCTGTTAACACAGAACTAGGGAAAACAGTGTAGTATAATACAAAAATAATAATACAAATAAATTGTGTTTCTATATTAGAATAACTGCCATGGTCTTCACCGAATAGATTTAAATCAAAGGTTAAAGGTTACCACAGTCGGCTGACCTGTATGAATGGGAGTGTTGTACTGTGTGATAGACACTTGTTATCTCAGCTGCAGTGACCTTGTCCGTCTGGCTATCATTGTTTGGTTTAAAAAGCAACGTATCCATAGATCTGGATGTTTCTTTTTGGTGAGCCACTTTCAAGTGAGACTCACGTCCACTGTGGCGCTTCAAGTTGTATTCTCCTCCATGCGCAATTGAAAACGAACTATGACACAAAACACAGAAAGCCTGCTGCGGATTGCCTGCCATCTGCCTCACCCAGTCATGTGTCGTTTGCCAGTCTTGGTTGTAACTGCAGGTCCGTTTCTTTTTACTGCTTTCCATCTTGAACTAGTTTGCTTGTAATGTTGTTGTGTTTTTTTTTACCAATCAGATTTGCGATATGAGGTAGCGTCACGACTCAGTCTCAGTCACGTCACAAGCAGGCAAGCAGCACGCTAAAGTACTATAACCAATCAGAGCAATGTGTGTGGACAAGAGGCGGGTTGCTACGTTTACTGTCTGTAGGGAGGGGCTTTTAGACGCATGTTTTTTTTTGGCTTCGAAAAGAGGGACATCCTCTCAATATGAGGGACGCGGGACATTTGGTCAAATGGTGGGACAGTACAACCAAAAGGGGGACACCTGGTCATTGCACGCACACAATACATTTGTAAAAAAAAAAAAAAAAAAAAAGATTCTTGAATAGAAGTTTTACATGATTTGGGCCATTAGAAACCACTATATAATAAAAATTATAAAATCTGAAAATAAGATATCTTCTTAATTCCTCAAAAGTTAACTTTTTGGAAATACAAGGTTGTGTGTAAGGACGATCAAAAGTGACCACAAAGTCCTATAGTTATCAATCTGAAAATACTAGAAAACATTGCAGAATTTATTTGTTTTCCTTAATTGAGTACCTCGGACGTAGAACCATATAAGTCTGTTTGACGTTTTCAGAGGAAAGGTTTTTAAACATTATTATCTAAAGATGGTAATTTGTTGTGTTCACTCATATTTAAAGACAGTAGAGGTTGAGCACTTTATTATCTAAAGATGGTAAGTTAGAGTGTTGTGTTCACTCATATTTAAAGACAGTAGAGGTTGAGCACTTTCTGGTGATACAGTATAGTGTATGACATCCACACTCAAAGTGATTTGGATTTATTTTAAACCTGCAAATACATGGGCTGTGCACATTTATTTTTAAACAGACTTATGGTTCTTACGTTTTTATTTGTTAATTTATCTGAAAACAGCGAGTGGATAGTTCTCACCAGAAATATTTTGGAAAATTACGAGCTATGAATCACTCTGGTCGGTTATTTAACATCTATTATTAGACCAAGGCAGGCTTTGTTCAGCTGACTAGAAAAGGCAAACACCATGAGAACAGCCAAAGGAATGGTTCATTCAACGTTGTTTGAATACCTACTGACCCACATTCACCTGCGCTGGCTTCAAAAGTAAGACAAACACTCTTGTTTATTGTCATAGTCCATGGTAAACATGGTTCTTTCAGGGAAACAAGTTATTTCAACAGATCACAAAAGAACATTCATACAAACAGATTGTTCAATTGACAGTTTTTCTGTGAAGGCAGTGTTTCCTATACATACATGCATACTGTATTACGCAACAGTTTTACACACATGCATTTAGTTGTTGAGAGTTAATTAGTTTGAATGTGTCCTCCAGTGATGTCATTGGAGGACACTGAATCCTTGTGTTAATTACTCATCTCAATGAAATTATGAAGATATGACAAGATATTGCTAATTTCTGCATTAGTTGTGATTAATCACAGCCTATCATGCAATTAATGCACTAAAGTGAGGCCCAATACACATTAAAACATGAAAATCACCACAATAGTAGATCAAGGCTTTGCATGTATGTATTGTGGCAGAAAGGCTGGCGTGGTAGTAGACGGCCGGTATATCTCGGCCAATGTACTGGGGCATATGCCCATATTAGGAAGTCCGGAGACTACCGAGACTACCAGTTGAGGCCAGTGTAACCCAGCTTAGGCTCAACATGGTACACAAAATAATCAATAACCAGGCCCCCAAATATTTTAGCAACTATTTTACTAGTGTTAGGGAATCACACAGCCACAGAACGAGATCTAGCATAGCAAACCTGCATCCTCCAAGGTGTAGGTGTAAGCGACCTTGGGTTTTCTGAAAGGCGCTATAGAAATTTGATTTATTATTATTATTATTGCTCATTTGCTCACACAGGAGTGGAATGAGTTGCCTTTGACCACCAAAGAGGGCTTGAACCTGTATAGTTTCAAGGTGAACGTTAGGAAATGGCTCCTAGAAAATGTCCCAGAGTAACTAAGGAAGCTTCCTGTTTTAATGTAGTGTGTGTGTGTACATTTTGTACATATTTAATTAATAATGTTGTATTTTACTTTTTAATTATATTTTTAGCAATATACTGTAGGCTGATGATAATATGTGTAATACATGTTTATGTAAATACTATGTGCTGCTGAGACCAAGGACCACAATGGAAATAAGTGTGACTTTTTTGTGCCATCCTTGATCATTTTAGGATGCATGACTTGTTGTAACATGTATTTTAATAATTTATATATAAAAATAAACTAAACTAAAAAAACGGCAGAGCAGAGGGCATCAGTCCTGATGCAACGCACCTGTGCCAGATGCACACAGGACAGGTGAGCTCAATCAAAGCGCAATTAAGCGCGATAGAAAAGGAAGACAGAGAGAAGGAATAGACGGAGTAGCTAAGGCGAAACCTGGGAGCTGGAAGAAGGATAGAGAAGTAGAGAAGATTGTTGTCTGTGTGAGTGTGACCCAATGCGGTTTGTGACTTTTTTTGGAAAGAGATCCCGCTGTGTGCCCGACCCTTAACTCATTGAGCACCAATAACGAGATATCTCGTTTCTGAGAGGCAACGCTTGAGCGCCAATAACGAGATATCTAGTTTTTAGTTCCTTTTTCTCTATTTTCTTATTCTAAACACTCACACGGGCCTTTGTGAGTGTGCCTGGGACCTGCAATGACGATTGAATCCCGACAGGTGGCAGTATCGCCTACCTTATGAACTGCATGGGCCAGTTTTGTGTGGGCCGCCCCACAGCACCCAGAGCACTAGGGAGCGAGCAGCAGTGAGCAGTACAGCCAACTAACGTTCGACAATGGCTTGGATATTATGAAGAAGAAGACTAAACGGATTATATGGATGATGATTATGGATGATAAGGTGCGTTTTTACCAGACTTTGTTGGACTCAGCACTTCTGGTAAATCATAAAAATACTATAGTCAAACTGGCCGATGAGGAAACCTACTCGGCTCCGTGGTATAGTCTGGCCCGAGGACCCAAATGAAGAAGAAGACAACGGAGCGCACGCAGGACCAACCACTCACTGTGACAACGGCAGAGGTACGTGCAGTTCTGAGGAGAACAGACCCACGGAAGGCAGCCGGCCCAGACAATATCCCCAGCCGTGCCCTCAGGGTCTGTTCATCAGAGCTGCAGGGCTGTACACTGCAACAAGGTTATCGCAAATTGCCCCTTAATTTGGCCCGTGCGAGTGGTAAATAATATTTGGGGGCAACCTTGCGAGTAGTGATTTCAACCCTTCATTCGCATTTCACTCCTAAATTAATCCATACAAATTGGATAAAAAAAATAGTAAAACATTAGCCTACAACCAGGGCTGTACATAATGTTGCGGTGCTATGAAAAAATCTGTCGGCGATGAATGAATTTACTGCATATCTGCGTGTACTGTGAAGTGAATCTGTGCCACGCTATTATACTTGGTAGTTGTAGTCTATCGTGCGATTAAATACCATGTCCCCGTCTGCGTAGAGTCCATACATCCAACACCAAATCGCATAATTCCTAGCGAACAATCGAATCGAAACTGAATGGGAACAGTTGGACGAAGCTATAGCCATAATATAGTCGTATTATTAAATTCTCTAACCAGCCATTTTGTTTCTTCTACGTCATTTTCATGTATTTAATTGCATGTCTGACCAGAGCTCTTGATCATTTTATGGTCAGACGCTTGTGTGTGAACATTGTTGTCTCTGATTGTAAACTGATCTTTCATTTGTGGCCACGGATGAAATAAACGTTCCTATTATTATTAATAATGACTCAGAATCATTAATGTAAACGGCTCATCGTTTGTCCCTTTAATATTTCCCATTACAGTATCAACCTATCTATCTATCTATCTAATAATGAGACAATATGCAAATAAGATAATACTAATAATTGTCACTGTTCCCCGTATGAAAGTGGCTTGCAACTTACTGCTGGTAAAATCACTGTTTATTTCTCGTTTTGCATAGTATTACATTCCTCTTCTATAAACAATCAAAGTCCCACCGTAAGAGCCTCATACAGGTCAATTAAACCTTTTTGATTAGAGTCTTTCCTTCAAGCTAAGTTGAACTGAACATTTCATTGTCAAAAGCGCGAACTTAAACAAGGTTGCGTCGCAACACGGTTTTCAAAATAAAGGTCACATATACACATACCATAGTAGGCCTCTCAATTCTTATAAAAGAAAGTCCCGGATATACATAAACATTAATTGGCATAGATCTCTATAAACGGCCCAACACATTGATCACTTTAGGCACACTCTGAAACCAGTAACATCACAAATATGAAGCGGGTAATTACCCATAAAAATAATAAACCTTTAAACAATTAACTAAAATGTGATTTCATTGGATGTGCACTGTCAACTAATGCTTGTATATCTTATCGTGTGTTGTCATGTTTGTTTGTGTTTGTTTAAAAAATAATAAAAAAATAAAATACAAAAAAAAATAATAAACCTTTCATGGGGTTATTTACAATAATAATAATTAATTTGATTTATAAAGCACTTTTCATTGTGAAACAAAGGTATGCAGAGTTTCTTGTCCTCCTGATTAATGCAATGGTGTGTGTGTTGTGATGATCTCATTCAAGGAGCACTACAATTTGTTCTATTAGTGATTTACACACTTTCTCAGTTGGTTCATTATAAAAGATACAAACCTGAAAACAAAATCACTTAAATGTTAAATAAAAGGACCACAGTAATGAGGCAGGAGACATTTTTTTTTGCACTATAATGGTAAAATTGTTATTTAAAAATGTGCCCCTAAAAATATTCAGTCACTAGCACAAGCTGTTGTGCCAACCTGCTTCAAGACAACCACCATTGTGCCCCTGCCAAAGAAAAACACTGTAACCTGTCTGAATGACTATTGTCCCATTGCACTCACCCCAATAGTGATGAAATGTTTCGAGAGGATAGTCATGTCACACATCAAGGAGACCATCCCAGACACACTGGACCCTCTGCAGTTTGCCTACCGTCAGAACCGGTCCACTGAGGATGCAGTCAACACCGTCATCCACACCACCCTCACCCACTTAGAGGGCAAGGACACAGATGCCAGACTATTATTCATCTACTATTAGCTCTGCATTTAACACGTCATCCCACACAAACTCTCTGCTAAACTCCTCACTGTGGGTCTGACACCGGCTCTCTGTAACTGGGTGCTGAACTTTCTTACAAATAGGCCCCAGTCAGTCAGAGTCGGCAACCGGACATCAGGCACAAAGGTTCTAAGCACAGGGACCCCCAGGGCTGCGTGCTGAGCCCCCTACTGTACACCCTCTTCACACACGTGGCCTCCCAGAACAACACCAGTATCATCAAATTCGCAGATGATACTACAGTCATTGGACTGATCACTGGGGGAGCTGAGGAGGCGTACAAAAGGGAGGTGGCGAAACTGGTGGCCTGGTGTCAGGACAATAATCTCTCCTTGAACGCAGACAAGACCAAGGAGATGATTATTGACCCACGGAGGAGGAGTGTACAGTACACACCTCTGTACATAGGTGAGACGGAGGTGGATAGGGTTAAAAGTAAAACCTTTAAATTCCTCGGTACCCACATCAGCGAGGACCTCACCTGGGCGCGTCTATGCTTTTACCAAACGGTTAGTGTTTCCGCGTTCCCGTTTTGCGCTCTGATTGGCCACGCACGTTTATGGTCATGTGACATGTGCGCCCAATCGCATGACGAGCAGTGTCTTAGCCCATTTCCGCGTCGAACAGCCTGCAAACGACCTAACGCCTAGTTTATCACTGGTTAAGCTTAGGCGACTCTTTCGCAGTTGGTTAAGGTTAGAGTTTGGAATCAGGGCTGGCGTTCTATCGCCATGCTCTAAGGCAAACTCTAACCTTAACCAACTTCGAAAGAGCGCCTAAGCTTAACCGTCCAAAGAACTTGCCATCACAACTTGGGCGCACATGTCACATGACCAGAAACGTCAAAGAAACATCAGTGGCCAATCAAATTCGCAAAACGCACGAACCGTTTGGTAAAAGCAATGAGGCCACCTGGGCTCACAACACCCAACAGATAATAAAAAAATCCCACCAACGACTGTACTTCCTAAGAAGGCTGAGAAAATTTGGCATGCCACCAGCAACTTCTATAGAAGTACGGTTGAGTGTCCTTACCAGCTCAATCACGGTCTGGTATGGAAACTGCACTGCTAAGGAGAGGAAGGCACTCCAGCGAGTGATTAAAACGGCTCAGTACATCTCTGGAGCAGCCTTCCCCTCACTACAGGACATTTACTCTACCAGGGCCACCAGGAGAGGACATAACATAATTAAGGACAGTACACACCTCCAGCACAGACTCTTCAACCTCCTACAACACAAGATACAAGAGTTTTATTTGTCACGGCATACAGGTATACAGTGAAATGCGGGGGGTCTCGCCCGCAACGATGTGCATAATACAAGTAATAATATAATATAAGAGTCCAACCAATAGAGCAACATAGTGCAATAAACAAGTAAACAAAGTAGGCATAATCGGTATCTGTACATTCTTTTTGTGTTTTATTTTTTTATAATTTTTTAAACAAACATATAAACAAACATGACAACACACGATAAGATATACAAGCATTATTAACAGTGCACATCCAATGAAATCACCATATAGTTAAATGTCTTATACAGGATATACCCCCAATACCTGCTATCTAATACCCTACACACATATGCTCTAGCTCGTACCACCCCCTCCCGGACCCCCCATTGGATAATCCATGCATTATCCCTCGCTCCTAACCAGACACTACCAGTATCTGTACATTCTTAAAGTGATCTTTCCTTCTGTAAAGTGTCCGTAGTGTGAGCGTGTGCAGCATGAATGTAGCATAAATGTATAGATGTAGCAGTACTGTCTATCTGTATGTCATGTGTGTCATATGATGAATTGAAAATGGGGGACCCTGATGGAAACAAGACGAAAGTCTTTCTCAGGTCTGCATCCTCTTAACAATTGTATGTATTGAGCTGTACTGTACTGTACCCATTCTGCAATCTGTTAATAAACTTTTCAATCAATCAATTCAATCAATCAATGAGTGTGTGTGTGCTCATGTTAAAGTGGCTGCTAGTGTGTGAGCGTGTACAGTGTGTGTGTTGTGTGTGTGCTCATGTGTGCTTGTGCGTGGAGAGTTCAGTGTTCAAGGCTCTGATGGCCTGTGGGAAGAAGCTGAGCCTAAGTCTCTCTGTCCTCGTTACTGGTGCTCGCAGGCGTTTGCCTGACCGCAGCAGCATGAATATGCTGTTGTTGGGGTGGTGAGGGTCTTTCATTATCCTGCAGGCTCTGGATTTGCACCTCTTGTTGTATAGGACCTGCAGGGTTGGTAGTGCAAACCACTCTCTGTAGGGCCTTCTTGTCCTGTGCCGTGCTGTTGCCATACCAGGCAGTGATGTTTCCAGTCAAGATGCTCTCTACAGCTCCGGAGTAGAAGGACTGGAGTATCTTCCCAGATACTCTGAACTTCCTTAACTGTCTCAGGTGGTAGAGGTGCTGCTTCGGCTTTTTTACGACTGAGTCTATGTGTGTTGTCCATGTCAGGTCCTCTGATATGTGGACCCCCAGGTACTTGAAGCTGCTCACCCTGTCCACGGTAGCCCCGTTTATCCTCAGTGGTGTGTGTGTCTCCTGCTGTCTCCTCCTAAAATCCACGATCAGCTCCTTGGTTTTACCAATGTTCAGGAGCAGGCTGTTGTCCTGGCACCAGCGGTCCAGTACCTCAACCTCCTCCCGGTAGGCTTTCTCGTCGTTGTCCGAGATCAGCCCCACCACCATGTGTTGTCCGCAAACTTCACTATGGAGTTGGAGCTGAACTTGGCCACACAGTCGTGTGTGTAAAGTGAGTACAGCAGGGGGCTCAGAACACAGCCCTGGGGGGACCCGATGCTCAGGGTGATGGTGTTGGAGGTCTGACCCCCCACCCTGACCGCCTGGGGTCTTTCACTCAGAAAGTCCAGTATCCAGGCGCTCAGAGCGGAGCTCAGACCCAGCTCGATCAGCTTGTCCACCAGTCTGGTGGGGAATATGGTGTTGAACGCTGAGCTGTAGTCAATGAACAACAGTCTCACATAGCCCCCCTTCTGGCGGTCAAGGTGAGAGAGGGTGCTGTGCAGTACTTGGGAGACCGCATCGTCAGTGGACCTGTTTGGCCTGTATGCAAATTGCATAGGGTCCATATCACTGGGGAGGGAGGCACAAATGTGATCCTTGACCAGCCTCTCGAAACATTTCATGGCCACAGAGGTGAGTGCCACCGATCTGTAGTCATTGAGACATGTTGGGGAGGGTTTCTTCGGTACAGGGATGATGGTAGACATCTTGAAGCAGGCAGGGACCACTGACTCCGCCAGGGATTGATTAAATATGGCGGTGAACCTAGCCCCCCCCCCCCCCCACACCTTGGCAGACACTGACCTGATTACTGCTGTGAACACACTGTCACCCTTCCCCCCTGAACTTTGAATCACTAAAGACACTTTTTAACGGATGCTGTGACCCAGTCACCCCCATTCATATGTAAATACTGATCGGAACGTGCAATGTTACTCACTGTGCCTTGTATATATTTATCTATTTTTACCTTATTTTCTAGCACTCGCTTGTATTTAAATATGTTTAAGTTAAGTATTGTGTGAAGGGTGGACTAGCAAAGTAAGATTTTCATTGTATGTCAAACTGTCTGTTTAACTGTGCATATGACAATAAACAATCTTGAATCTTGGATGAGGGCCACCTAACGTAACTTATATGTATTGATCCTGTTCTGATCAAAGACACTTGGAGCGAGAGTGGAGTACCTGCTGACAAAGGTAACGTCTATTTTACCGAACCCCATCATAAAACATGCTCTTGTAATGATCGCAGCGTCGGAAAACGACCCCCCCCCCCCCGATAGCTTTGTGAAGAAACATATGGTCGTGTTTACCTTTGACCTGGCAATAATATAGGTTTCAGTCGAGCAGCCGTGAGATTTGCGCATATGCGCACAAAACACTATATCTCACAATCTAGAAAACCAGCCTGGATTATTGTGAAACGGGGCGATGTTTAGCATGGTATAGCACACAAACGAAGGTATGTAGAAATAAACTGTTTTGTCCCTGTTGGAGTATAAATAGTGCCTGTCTCCATAGCTATAATATAGAATATACGATGGGTCCGCAAACATCGTGAAAATGGTCAATAACGCTGGTGCCAGGGAGTAAATATGGAAAAACAGCATGATGGCAGTCAATGAGTTGAACTGCTTGGTACCGACCCCTGCTTTGGTACCGACCCCTGCTTTGGTACAGAGCCCTGCTTGGTACCGACCCCTGCTTTGGTACCGACCCCTGATTGGTACCGACCCCCGCTTGGTACCGACCCCCGCTTGGTACCGACCCCCGCTTGGTACCGACCCCTGCTTGCCCGACATCTCTTCTACCGGATCAGCCCCTGCCCGTATGAGACCGCTGTGTACCGACCCCCGCTATCGGACAGCGACGATTCTCTTGGATTACGCACTGGCTGACACTTACACTAACCTCTTCCTTCCCCCTAGCCTAAATGGCAATAAAGCGTCTGTTAAACTTGCTTCTACCTTGTGCCGTGTGTATTTGATTAATTCCAATCTGGTGACAGCTGCTCAACACACCCTCAATACATCACAGTATGTACATTTTATAATACATTTTATAATCAACAACTGTATTGACATCAAGAGTCTGATAACAAACTGTCTAAATAAGACCGAAGACCTCCCCCTTAAAACCTCCCCTGCACAAATTCCTGCCCCCAGAAGCTCTTGCCATAAGACACAATTTCCACAGAGAACTTCTGAGTCGTTCAGATCATATGAGTGAAGGAGTGTGTGTGAGAGAGTGTGTACCTGTGTGGGTCGTTCAGATCATATGAGTGAAGGAGTGTGTGTGAGAGAGAGAGTGTACCTGTGAATATTCCTCAGCTAGTCAGATAGTAAATTATATTGACCATATTGATCAAATTGTTTACACTGCCTGTGTTGTCTTTTACTACCTGTATACTGTGTTGTTTTACTACCTGTACCCCTCCCCCCCTCCCCCCCATGCTGCTATGATGCCTGAATTTCCCCAAGGGGATCAATAAAGGAATATCTTATCTTATCTATCTTATCTTACCTCAAGTTTCAAGTTTCTTTAATAGTTGTCATACAGAAGTACAGAATACTTTTATACAAAATGCTTCTTACTGTTACGCTCCAGAGACTGTGCAAGACAAGACCTGTGTGGAGGAGTGTGTGTGAGAGAGAGTGTACCTGTGTGGAGGAGTGTGTGTGAGAGAGAGTGTACCTGTGTGGAGGAGTGTGTGTGAGAGAGTGTACCTGTGTGGAGGAGTGTGTGTGAGAGTGTACCTGTGTGGAGGAGTGTGTGTGAGAGAGAGTGTACCTGTGTGAAGGAGTGTGTGTGAGTGTGTGTACCTATGTGAAGGAGTGTGTGTGAGTGTGTGTACCTGTGTGAAGGAGTGTGTGTGAGAGTGTGTGTACCTGTGTGAAGGAGTGTGTGTGTGTGAGAGTGTGTGTACCTGTGTGAAGGAGTGTGTGTGAGAGTGTGTGTACCTGTGTGGTCTTGTCGCTGAGGCCTCGCAGCAGCAGGACGATGACGTGGACGGCTGCCCGTCTCACCTCCGCCTCCTTCTCTGTTTTAACCAGCGCTGTCAGACAGCAGCTCAGCTGGGGAACACACACACACACACACACACACACACACACACGCACGCGCACGCACACACACACACACACACACACACGATTGAAATGTTAAAAGAGGTTCCACGTGCCATGAGGACATCTCATGGGCACAGTAGGGAAGCACTGACATCGATACAGGTCCGGGATATCGATCTAACTTATACCAGGCTAAAACAGGGTGATACAGGTCCTGGATATCGGTCTGATGATACCAGGCTAAAACAGGGTATCGCTATCTGTGAATGTCCCCAGTACTAAGATCTAATCAAAGCAAAGTGACCGATACTGAAATGTAGGACTTGGAATCGCTATCAGCAGTGAAAGCCTCCACCACGCTGCCTGGCTGCCCAACACAGCAGAGATCCAACTATATCTGGTCACCTCTTGGCTGGCCCCAAGCCGATAACCTCTAATATATTTCCATCAAGCCATCCATCCAACTAATATAAAACAAAAAAACAGAAAGGACACACACACACACGCACACACACACAAAACTGCTTAGTGAGCTTTAAACCTGCAGTGCTGAGGTCAGGGCTGGTGATAAATTTAATCAATTGGCGTATTGGGACACCGTTAAAACGGACACGAGCACTCTCCATTCACACAGACACA
>NC_140182.1:54104225-54575853 GCF_963971535.1 Notolepis coatsorum
TGCCTTGTAAATATTTGTTGCCATTTGGATGGTATAGGGGTTGAAGCACACTGGATGCAATCCCGGATGAACAACCATGCACAGAAGTCCATCGGGTTCCTGATTTATTCTACGTCTGACCTATATATATAGAAAATTAAATCGTTAGCCATATGCATGGTTTTCAGTGCTACCAAGATGCAAGGTTGTGTTACTACTGTATCTGGGGAACCTCCATGCAGCAGACATTCTCAGCCTCTGTTGGCATCCGTTCACAATTTCCGCACGTGCACCTAGTAGATTGATTTGAGGGTGAAGGAAATTATCAATCAATGATCAAAATGGCTACAATACAGTACTGCTCAATACCAACACAACTGCTATAGGATGCTATGATGGAGACCAGAGAAAGACTTTCGTCTTGTTTACATCAGGGTCCCCCATTTTCAATTAATCGTAACATATATGACATACAGATAGACAGTACTGCTACATCTATATATTTATGACATACCATATTTGTAACTGAGGGGTACAATTCCCTGACTGTATTGATAAGTATGGTATCATTAAACCACTACCGCTTTATGTACTTTAATTACTGGCCATACAGTACATGATATATAAATATAATGAACACTTCCCACAATGAACCGGTTCTACACAAAGTTGTCTTTAAGTATTTATTGCAGCAAAAGGTACATAATACTTCTCTATTATACTTTGAATGCACTTGTAAGGCAAAGGAATGTGCGTAGGCAAATCAACAATGAATGTCCATTCTCTGGTTACGCAGGAGGTAATTATACAACCTGAATCTTAGGGAATTATATCTATGGTACACTAGTAATATATAGCGGGAGATACTGGAAGGGTCCCCCTGGTTGTAAGCCAGCAGGGGTAGAGGATCTGTCGGTAGTAGAGAGTCTGGTCAACGATGACTAAGGAGACTCCAAGTACAGGAGACGGTGCAATAGCCTCTTGATCCACAGACGAATACAGCTGTTCTCCGTAGACTGTAGCTCCACAGTGAAGAAAGCTAGCCGGCCTCAGGCTCTCTGAGGCGCGGACTCGACTTGGCTCCTCACAGGGTAAATCCAACACGTGCAGGCGTCGGCGATTCTCCGCTCCATAAATCACAGGACCAAAGCAAATATAATCCAGCCGCAAAGGGCTATGTAGTCGTCGGGTAGATTAATCCAGTGTACATGTCCACACGGTTCTCGTCTAGGTCTCCTCGGGTGAAAGCGCCATGAAAGCAGCCCAGCCTGGATAAGAACTCTAGCTGGTACGAGGAAGCGTTGGTGATGCTGGTCACTGTAGAACTTTAGCCGCACGATACACTATACACAAATAGACTATTACTGACTTAATAGAAATATGTCGCACTCGACGGTATAGCGCCAAACTCTGACAATTCAGTTATTAATTCGCACGCGGTCTCAATGCTCTATTCTGGGGCCAAACAGGCCATACTTCACCGCACGGAGTATCGTGGGTGAGGCTTCAACTTATTGGGTAACTCTTAGACTAAGCGCTTCTGTATTCACCTGCGCCATATTTATATGCACGGTGAACAAACTAGTGCCAACGACATTTCTGTCTCGTATCCCTGGGCAAGGCCGGGCATGCACAGACATGTCTTGACGGTGACTTTGAACCTGACTCCGGAGGCATGGCTCTGGCGCCTGTGGACCGCTGTCCAATAGGAGAATGAAATATTATGGTCTGTAGTAGGCTAAAGGGATATTCCGTGTATATGTACAAGGAATATACAAGGGATATCAAACGATATACAAATACTATGCAATATATATCAATTCATAAATATATATATTCGGTTTAATCTGATCCTTTGTAACAGCCGCCCCCTAATTAGTCCCACCTAATTAGCTAAGCAGAGACAGATTAACCGCACTGTCCACTACTCAATGTCTGTTGTGAGGGGTCGGTCAGTTCACAAAGTCATGGGGTCATGGTCGTCATCGATAGTATCGGGGAGCCTTGGCAGTTCTATTAGCCTCGCCACGGGTCGGGTGTAGATCCGTCCTTGGACGAGCACTTCGGCTGCTCGGACCTTTCCATCGGCACCGGTGATCACTTTGCTTACGCGGCCAGCCGGCCACATAGCTCGGGGTAGTGACTGGTCGATAATCATGACGACTGTTCCTTCTGTCAAATTGTCTCTCTCTTTCACCCATTTCTGGCGGGTCTGTAGAGACGGTAGATAGTGGAGTAGGAAGCTGTTCCAAAACTTGTCAGCCAATACTTGACTGTACCTCCACATTCTTCGGCCGTTCGCTTCTTCAGGCCTGTACATTGTCTGTGGTAGCGCGGGGTCCAGCCGCCCCATCAAGAGTGTGTTGGGGGTGACTGGGTCGACATCTGCTACATCACTTGAGACGTAACCGAGGGGCTTTGAGTTCAATACTCCCTCGATCTCCGTGAGGACTGTCATTAGGACTTCTTCCGCCACGGTCTGGGCCCCAAGCACGGCGTACAGGGCTGTCTTTATTGAACGTACTTCTCGTTCCCAAGTTCCACCGAAGTGAGGTGCGTTCGGGGGATTAAACTGGAAGTCAATCTGGGATGGAGCGAGGTGGGTCTTAAGTTCTGGGCCCATAGCTTGGAAGCTCTCTCTCAGCTCTCTTTCTCCGCCTTTGAAGTTTGTCCCGTGATCAGACAATAATATAGACGGTTTGCCTTTCCGCGATGTGAATCTTCGGAAGGCCATAAGGAATGAGTCTGTGCTCATGGTTGGAAGGAGTTCTATATGCATCGCTCGGGTGGTCATGCATTTGAATACAATACCCCACCGCTTCTCGGTTCCTCTTCCTTTCTTTATATACAGCGGGCCGAAACAGTCCATACCGGTGGAGTGAAAAGGCTTGTCGCCGAGTCGGAGGCGACAGGGAGGTAGGTCAGCCATCCGGGGTATACTGGGCTGCGCTCGCCACTTACGACAGTCTAGACAGGTTCGCTGGAAGCGCCGCACTGCTTCTCTCCCTTGCAGTATCCAATAACGACGTCTGATCTCCGCGAAGACTCTCTCTGCCCCGGCGTGATGCACATCCTCGTCGTATTTCTTTATGATCAGCTCTGTGACCTTGTGTCGGCTGTTTAAGACTATCGGGTACTTGACGTCATCCGGTAAGTCTGGAGCTCTCCGCAGACGACCACCCACTCTGATGAGACCATGGGCGTCTCTCTCGGGGGCTAGGTGGAGCAGTCTGCTGTCTGATGGGACGGGCTTTGCTCCCTGTAGACAGTCTAGCTCATCGGGGAACGAGTCTCTCTGGGCTCGTTGTAGTAGAAGAAGTTCTGCTTCTTCGTAGTCAGCTGCTGTAATGTCAGTAGTGAGCTGAACCTCTGGGTGGTGCCACAGGAATGTCTTTAGCTGCGCACTCTCTAGGGTGAGGCAATCGTCTATGTCGGGGTCTGTGGAGACGAGTGTGTTCAATCCACAGAACATAGATTTCTTGTTTTCGGCCTCCTCTTTACTCGCTTCCCGTGGGGTGGGTGTAGGCCACTCTTCTTCCGGGAGCTTGAGGAACTCTGGCCCGTCACTGTATAGGTTGTGACGGGTGAGGTCATCCAGGGACATTCCCCGGGTGATGACGTCAGCTGGGTTGTGTTTTGTGTCCACATACCTCCAGCTTGCTACTTCTGTTAAATCTTGAATCTCTGTGACTCTGACTCCCACGAAGACCTTGTATCTGCACGAATCAGACCGGATCCATGTGAGTACTGTCGTGGAGTCTGACCACAAGATTGTTCTTTGCACCGGAATGGTGAGTTCATGTTGGATTAACGTGGCGAGTTGCGCTCCTGCTAGGGCTGCGCAGAGCTCTAGACGCGGGATAGATTGTTGCTTTCGTGGGGCTATTCTTGAGCGAGCCAGGATGAAAGCAGTATGTATTTCTCCTCCCTCCTCTCGGGCACGCAAGTAGGCCACCGAACCGTAGGCTACTTCAGAGGCGTCGCTGATCCATCTGGCACGTCTCCGGCCTCACTGTGGGTGGGAAGTAGCTGCGGCGTATGTTGACACCTGGGAGTGAGCTGAGTTCCGTCTCCCACTCTCTCCATGTGGATGCAAGGTGTTCGGGTATGGGGTCGTCCCAGCCCTGGTCCTTGTCCCATAACGCTCTTACAATCATCTTTGCCCTGGTGGTGTAAGGTAGAATACATCCCAACGGGTCATATTGTCTGGCGAGTGTTCTGTATACACTCCGTCTGGTGGTCGGTAGTGCAGTCGACCTTCCCTGCTCCTTGGTCAGGGGTGTGTGTTTATAATGGAGCGAGTCTGTTTTGAAGCGCCAGACTAGTCCTAATGTCATTTCTTGGGCTTCTCCTGGGATGGTCGCCATCCAGGTCTCGCTGCTTGCTGCCTTGTCCTCGGGGGAGAGGCTGCGCAATACTTGCGGGTCGCTGCTGGCCCACTGCCTGAGATCAAAGCCGCCTTTGATCAGGGAGGCGCGGAGCTTGAGTAGAAGGGCCTCGGCTTCTTCTGGCGTCGAGACGCTTTGCAGACAGTTGTCCACGTAGAAACTATTTCCTACACTTTGTCGGACCTCTTCATCAGCTGCTGGGTCCTCTGCGACGTGTTTTTGCAGTGCAAACGTAGCACAGCATGGGCTGCATGTGGTTCCGAAAGGGAGGACTTCCCATTGATAGATGGCTGGTTGCTCATCCCCGATCCTCTCTCTCCATAGGAACCGCAGCAGGGGCTTGTCCTCCTCCACTAGTCTCACCTGCAGGAACATCCCTTTGATGTCGCCGCTGATGGCCACCTTGTCTTGGCGGAAACGTGGTAACACGCCTAGTAGAGAGGGGCCGAGTGTTGGGCCGGGCAAGAGCTCTTTATTCAGATTTTGTGATCCGATCTGGTAGCTGCAGTTGAACACAATACGATCCTTGCCGTTGTGGTGGACTTTGTGGTGCGGCACGTACCATGATTCGGTCGTCTGATCGGCCTCTTTAATGTTAATTTTCTTTATGTGTCCCGCTGTGATTAGCTTGTTAATCTCAGCGCGGTACACAGTCTCTTGAGCGGGGTCTCTGGCTAGGCGCCGCTCTGTGTTCAATAGATACCGCTTTGTCGCTTCTTTTGGGGCGTGGAAGGTAGGCATACCCTCTCGCCTCAGGAGTGGAGTTGCGTATCTCATCACTCCGTTGACTTTGACTCTCTTTGTCCCCTGCTCGAGGAGTGCTATAGCGTAAATGTCTTCCTTGGAACGAATGTCTTTCTTTTCGTTCTTAAAGGGCATTGTCTCTAGTGTCCATAGCCTCTCGACATGCTGTAGGAGGGTGGTGTCTTCTTCTGTCACTCTGGAGTGGAGGCAGTTAGTGGCTGCTGTTCGGTTAAGAGACTTAGCGAGGGGGCCTTGTAATGTCCATCCTAGCGGGTCTCGACTGCTGCAGGACAGCCTCTGGGCCCTGTGTGGACCCGGTCAATCGGGACGATGAGGTCTGCATGGTCGGAGCCTATCAGCAGGGTCGGGGTGGCACCGTCTATGAGCGGTATAGGTAGTTGACGCAGGTGCACATATTTATCCATCAGCTTGGCGATGGGGTAGGTGTACTGCGACAGGCCTATTTCTTGGCTGGTGAAAGCGTTAGTAATCCTATACGTCTCTCTGGCTGCCCGCTTGCTGCGATAGTGAAGGAGACATTCTCGCCCTTTATCGTCTTTAGATCTCTTCTTATTGTCCAAATCGTCATCTGGTTTTCGCTCCCCCGCAGCCCCAGCTGGGCCGCAGCGGACGCGAGGAGAAGGGTCTTCTCTGACCCGTCGTCAAGGACGGCGTAAGTGTCCATGACCTTATCTTGGTAACTCAGTGTTACGCGGACCACCTTTAAGAGCACCCGGGCGCCCCCGCTGCTGGCGGGGTCAATGTACATAACACTTGCCTTTGTGCTGCTTGAGGGTGCAGGCTTTCTTCTGTTACTGTCGTGTAGGACATCTAGGTGGGCTCCGTCACACCGATTACACCTCTTCTTTAAGCGGCAATCGGCTGCCATGTGACTGCGCGCACATCGGTAACAGCGTCGGTTGGACTTTATCCATTGACTCACCTCGTCGGCGGTCATCTTCTTGAACGTGTCACATTGTGACAACCAGTGTTCCTTTTCGCAGTACGGGCACACCATCTTCCACTTCTCTTTCATCGAGGGGGTACTGTGGTTCTTGCTGCTCGGTACTGATTCTGATTGGTGCATGACGGTCACCAATCTTCGGCCATCGTTTGCTCTCCTAGGTCCCTCTCTGGAGCTTGGTGTGCTCCACATGAACGTATCCGACCGTAGGCTGTTGACTTCTCTCGCCAGGAAGTCGGCTAGGTCTAGGAGGGATGGCTCGGGACCGTTAGGATCACGGTGGTCCTTTTGCCGCCTGAAGCGCTCTTGTCGGGCGGGCGGAAGCTTCTCTAAAATCCTCTCGACATTAGAGTTCGCGTACAGTTCGTGCATACCCTTTTCTCTTTGCGCCCCCAGCATCCCTACCAGGGATTGTACCTTGATAGACAGGTCATCTAGTGAGCGATTGTCTGTGGCTGGGGGTAGGCGGTCAATATGCCTTATCTCTTGTATTACGTAGTCCCATATGCGTCCATATCTTTGGTCGAGTGCTGCTAGAGCCGCTGTGTATGGGGTAGTAGAGGTGGCATAGGCCAGCGCTATATTGTACGCTCGGGGCACCTTGAGGTGCTTCAGTAGGATAGCATACTTGTACGGTTCATCAGCTACATCGGACATTATTGTCTCTAAGCACATTCGTAGCTCCGTGTACTGTGCTCTGTTCTCGTGGGTGAAGTCCGGAAACGTCGGTGTGCCAATGTATGATGCCATGGATGGCTGGCACATCGGTGAGCGTTGGAAGAGAGGCCTCCTAGGCGAGTCTCCTCTTACGCCTCTTGGTGGGCTGGTACCTGCTGGGTACCATGGCCCGCGTATCCAGGTGCTATTCCTCGGGGCTGGTCGTGCGTCAAGCTCACCCGTGAATTGAGTCGGGGGTCTGTAGCGCAGAGCCGCGGGGGTAGAGCCTGGGCTGTACTGGACCTCCTGGTCCTGTGGAGTACTGTGCTGCTGTCGGGCTTGACTCTCCTCCTCTCCCTCTTCTTCTTCCTCTGGCAGGTCCTCTAGATCCTGTAGTCGTCTATTTAGCCTCTCCGCGGTGTAGACCGTTTCTTCCTTGTAGCTGGGTCTCGCGTGGACCGGTCGGGGAAGGAGTTCGGAGGGGGGTATAGGCTCTCTCTGGTGGTCGGGCTCAGGGTCGCTTGATCGGGTAGGGGAGGGTGCCCTTGACCCTTGTCTTGACGAGGCCCTGGAACCCCGTGCGGAGGGAGGGGGTGTTGCCCTGGTGATCAGCTGCTCCATTATCTGCGCTTGTAATCGCTCGCGCTCGGCTTCGCGCTTGGTGAGAGCGAGGTCGCGCTCTGCTTCTCTTTGGGCACCGGCGGCGGCGCGCTGGGCTTCGGCCCGGTCCCTTACCATATTCTCTTCCGTCTGAAGGCGTCTAATCTCTAAACGTATACGATCTTCTTCGCTCCGTTGCTGCGCCTGAAGGCGTTCTCTTTCCATGGAAGAATGTTCACGCTCACTAAGCGTCTGTGCTTGGAGTCGATCGCGCTCTGTTGAGGCTGCTAGGCTGGCGAGGAATGCCTGTGCCAGCATCTTGTCCGCCTCGCTGGGGGAAGACGCTGGTTGAGGTGATCCGCTCCTGGCAGTACTCGTTGGAGATCTGTTCTCCTGTGGCGAGTCCTGGAGATCCATCTCCGGGGTGCTCTCCTCTTCTTGTAGCGGGTAGAGTTCCATCCCTGGAGGGCTGTCTTTATCCTGGAGCTCTCCGGGGACTACTTCTTCGGTCTTGGCGGGGGGTAAAGTCGTGTCAGGTCCCTCCTGGTCCCTACCGTGAGCTTGGTCAGTTACGTTAGAACCCACTAGGGCCTCTATTGGCGGGGTAGCCTGGGCGATAGGGTCGGACATAATTTTACTATCTACTTTTTCCGCGTTTACCGTCTGTAGAAGGCTAGGTAGTATATTGGCAACGTAATCCTCTAAGTACTGAGGTGTCTGCCGTCTACGCTGCGGGCGATCTACTTTAGGAGAACCGTTTTGTGGAGTGTTCAGCATAGGCCATGTCAATATTAATACCACTATATTAATATTACACTAGTTACCCTCCGGCTCGAAGGACCAATTGTAACTGAGGGGTACAATTCCCTGACTGTATTGATAAGTATGGTATCATTAAACCACTACCGCTTTATGTACTTTAATTACTGGCCATACAGTACATGATATATAAATATAATGAACACTTCCCACAATGAACCGGTTCTACACAAAGTTGTCTTTAAGTATTTATTGCAGCAAAAGGTACATAATACTTCTCTATTATACTTTGAATGCACTTGTAAGGCAAAGGAATGTGCGTAGGCAAATCAACAATGAATGTCCATTCTCTGGTTACGCAGGAGGTAATTATACAACCTGAATCTTAGGGAATTATATCTATGGTACACTAGTAATATATAGCGGGAGATACTGGAAGGGTCCCCCTGGTTGTAAGCCAGCAGGGGTAGAGGATCTGTCGGTAGTAGAGAGTCTGGTCAACGATGACTAAGGAGACTCCAAGTACAGGAGACGGTGCAATAGCCTCTTGATCCACAGACGAATACAGCTGTTCTCCGTAGACTGTAGCTCCACAGTGAAGAAAGCTAGCCGGCCTCAGGCTCTCTGAGGCGCGGACTCGACTTGGCTCCTCACAGGGTAAATCCAACACGTGCAGGCGTCGGCGATTCTCCGCTCCATAAATCACAGGACCAAAGCAAATATAATCCAGCCGCAAAGGGCTATGTAGTCGTCGGGTAGATTAATCCAGTGTACATGTCCACACGGTTCTCGTCTAGGTCTCCTCGGGTGAAAGCGCCATGAAAGCAGCCCAGCCTGGATAAGAACTCTAGCTGGTACGAGGAAGCGTTGGTGATGCTGGTCACTGTAGAACTTTAGCCGCACGATACACTATACACAAATAGACTATTACTGACTTAATAGAAATATGTCGCACTCGACGGTATAGCGCCAAACTCTGACAATTCAGTTATTAATTCGCACGCGGTCTCAATGCTCTATTCTGGGGCCAAACAGGCCATACTTCACCGCACGGAGTATCGTGGGTGAGGCTTCAACTTATTGGGTAACTCTTAGACTAAGCGCTTCTGTATTCACCTGCGCCATATTTATATGCACGGTGAACAAACTAGTGCCAACGACATTTCTGTCTCGTATCCCTGGGCAAGGCCGGGCATGCACAGACATGTCTTGACGGTGACTTTGAACCTGACTCCGGAGGCATGGCTCTGGCGCCTGTGGACCGCTGTCCAATAGGAGAATGAAATATTATGGTCTGTAGTAGGCTAAAGGGATATTCCGTGTATATGTACAAGGAATATACAAGGGATATCAAACGATATACAAATACTATGCAATATATATCAATCAATAAATATATATATTCGGTTTAATCTGATCCTTTGTAACAATATTTGTAAATACAGTACTGTTTGTGATACAAAGAGAGCCCAGAAAAAAAAGTATATACATTTGCCGTAGAAACTGTACATAGGAGTGGAGGGGGGGGGGGGGTTGGGTAGGAGGGGTGGGTGGGGGACACTGTATAAAACGGTAGCGGCTCTTTATAAAGTAACGTTATAGCAAACTATAGAAATTCATTATTACAATTGACATACAGTGGAGTTGTACCTACTATTCGGGAACCCCACAGAAGGGGTAACCATTGTTTGGGGGGGTGGGTGAGTACAATCTAACGTTAGTGTGTGTGTTCGACGGGACGCGACAGAAGTACACTGTATATAACTGCTGCTCTTTATAAAGTAACGTTATAGCAAACTATTGAAGCAAGCTAGTCATAATTAAAAACTGCTCAATAAAAAAACACAACTAGTCAGAGGTAAACAAGGTAACGTTACTTATAGCAAGCTATCGAAGCAAAAGCTGGCTGATCGATCAAGTAAGTAACGTTATTTCGGCAAGCCATTATACTTGTATATATATATACGGTGTAATCAACTTACCAATCGGAAACTATTTGCAAGCCTCGCTGTTGCAAATCGACTTCTTCTTCTGAATCATACTGTGGGTCGCTCTCTGGATCCCAAACATAATGTACAGCCATGTTGTATTAGTTAGTAAAATCGGTATATGTTTTGCGTGTCGAAATAAAAACTCTTCACCTGAGACCTGAGACCTGAGAGGGAAGGACGGGGAGATGGGCGGAGCTATTTGGTGGGTGGCTGTCACTCAAAGCATTCTGCTAGTATGGGTGGAGCCAAGCCAATAACAGCTTGAAATCTTGGAGCTGAAAAATGCTGGTTTTGAGTACTTGATTAGAAATATAAAACAATGATTATTTTTGGAATAAACCTTACAGATGTGTTACATAGACTCACAGGAATTGTGTAAAGTTGCCCAAATAGTGCTAGGAATAGCAATGCATAGCCCCTTTAACCTTAACCTTAATGCCTAAACTTAACCGGCGAAAGAATGCACGTTAAAAAAAAAAAAAAAAAATTGAAGGGATTCAAACTTGTTACCAACGGACCACAGGACCACAGGACTGCAGCACTGCCAGTTGAGCTAAGCTTCGAATGAAAATCATCTGGGATTATGGCTACATAATGCCGCAAGCTCTGCCGCAAGCTCTGCCGCTCCGCTCCGCGGCTGCCGCGCCTGCCGCGGGGCGTGTCGCAGCCAATCAGGGAAAACGCGGAAGCACTCGGGCGTACTCTTCCTCTGGGAATAAGCAATAAGCTACCAGTTCAGTCCATATTTTCGCTAGCCAATGATCCACCTTGATCCAATGGCGCAACATGGTACAGTGGTCTTCCACTCAGGATAAAACTGTCAGGATCTAGACTAGGAATATTTAAAGATCAGGTTCGCTCATATCTCTGGGGTAAAGTGGCCGGATAGCTGTCAGGTCATACTTGGATTGTTGTTTTAATGATGGTATAAGAAATGCGCTATTTTATGGTATTTGGTCAGGATGTTATTGACTTGTTTTTAGATAATATAGAATATGGATTTGTTGTATTGGACTTTTGCTTTATGTGTTGTTTTATGTTATTTGTATATGTCCTTTGGTCAGAACATCGGGGACCATGCTGGAAATAAGTGTTGTCACTTTTGCATGTCATCCCTTGGATTTGTTGTGTCTTTGGATCCATAAATAAAATCAATCAATCAATCAATCAACCTTCTAAATCAAATTTTAATTATTTATTTTCCAGCACTTCCCTTACACCACTTTCAATGAGTGTGGTACACGCCAAATGTTTAATTAATTATTCTCTTCCATGCCTGGCTAGTCCACACCCAAGAATAAAAAACCTATACGAAATGGACAGTACAATTAGCAGAATTTGAAAAAGCACAGCTAATTGTTTAATTGAAGCTAACTTGTTGCTTGACCCCTTTATGACAGAGCAATAATTAGTTAACTTTTTAAGTTAACTAACTTCAAACTCAGGTCAAACAGTGCCTAAACAACATTTCAGACTGCCAAATCCATACAAAGACTACAGACAAAACCCATTTTCCATAATATGTCTCCATTAAAAACAGTTGAGCCTCCGTAATAACCCCAACCATATTGGTGGAAGTCTATCTTACTCAAAAGGTAATAATAATAATAATAATAATAATAATAATAATAATAATAATAATAATAATAATAATAATAATAATAATAATAATAATAATAATAATAATAATAATAATAATAATAATAATAATAATAATATCTTGGATTTATATAGCGCCTTTCGTGAGACCCAAGGCACTTAACAGGAGGGGGCAGCTAGGGGAAGGGGATCAGGGGAACAACGTAACAACAAAGTAAACAAAAATATCTAAATAAAAAAGAGGGAAATCAGGAGTCATTTATAAATTTGGTGAAGAGGTGAGTTTTGAGTTGGGAGTTGAGTTGAGTGCAGGGATGTAGCACTATGGATGTTTGGAAGGAGGGAGTTCCAGAGGGTGGGTGCGGCAACAGAGAAGGCTCTGGGACCAAGAGTGTGCATGTTGGTGGTGGGGATGGAGAGGAGACCGGAGTCAGAGGACCGCAGCCTCCGGGGCGGGATGTAGGGATGGAGGAGGTCAGCTAGGTACCGGGGGGCAAGGGAGTGAAGGGATATTTGTAGGTGATGAGGAGGATCTTAAACTTGACTGGAAGCCAGTGGAGGTGGATGAGGGTGGGGGGTGATGTGGTGCCAGGACTTGGTGCGGGTGAGAACCCTAGCAGCAGAATTTTGGACATATTGTTTGTAGCCTGTTCAGGGCATTGCTGGGTAGCCCTACGAGAACAGAGTTTGCGTAGTCGGGACGGGAGGTGACAAAGGCGTGAATAAGAGTCTCTGCTACAGAGTCTGGGAGATATGGCCGGAGTCTGGAAATGTTCCTGAGATGGAAAAAGCTGATGTAGTTATTGATTTGATATGGGAATGAAAGGAGAGGGTGGAGTCCAGTATGACAAGGTAATTGTGCATGGATCATTACTTTGTATTGGCTGATGCATTAAAGTGTACGTTCCTCCAGGCCCAATCCTCCCTAACGTGCTGCAGGAATCAATGAATACAAACTGAACGAAGAAGGTCTCCTCAGTACTTCACTATATTTGGGAGTTATAGGTCTATAAGGTCTATAATATTAGCTGATCCATAAAATAGAGCAGTTAGAATCAGCATCAGCTGCTGACAAAGTACGCTATGCATACTGCTTTGAATGTGCTCATTAGCATATGCAAGAAGAAAAGAAAAGGAGAGTCCGAAAGGCAAAAGTGCATATGATTATTTGATAGCGATACAAAAGACTGTGTCCAGCTTAGAGCTTTTTGAGGACAGATGCAGCATGAGAAACACATTTGTATTTATTCATATAGCTTTGGTGTCTCATGAGAAGATATTCTATTTTGGATGAGAATCCAGTACACAATAATAAACTTTTTTAAATGATCCAAACAGTTGTTACAGCATATGATAATGCAATATAAAAAAAAGATATAGCAAATAAAAAACAGGTGTTTGTCAGTGTGGACTCAATATCCAACCTGAACAGATCAATGTAACCGCAACAACAATTCATTCCATTTATTGGGCACAAAGACCCTAAAGGCTGACTTTTTCAATCCCTTTGCTTTCCCTGCATGTGATTGCCATATGTGGCCATTTTGCAGCAGCTATTTTGCATCCCTTCCACTAAGCATCCGGTTGAATGAGTTTAGGATCCAACATGGTGTGGGGGAAAAGACGGTAATGCATGATTTTGGTGAGAACACGTGCTTCTTCAGATAAGATAATTCTTTATTGTCTGTTGGTACAGAAAGTATAGTTTTGTGTACTGCGTTACAAAAAATAAGAACATACGACAACCATGTTATAGCAGAGACAGACATATACGGGCAAGACATCAGAGAAACAACCATGTTGAAGTCAGAGGTTCTGTGTAGGATTGTTAGTAACTGTCTAACTGCATATATATAACTGTTTCCACTAGAGGGCGCTCTAGGCGGAGCCACTCAGGAACACCACCAGGTGGCGAGTATAAATAGAGATGTCTCCTCCCATTCTTCCTCTTTCCCCTCAGCCTCTCAGTGAGAGGAGAACTCTAGAACTGCTGCTCTGCCATGTGAATAAATAAACCATGCCAGTTAAAGGCTAAAGATAGAAACCATGCCTCTTGACCACATTATTGTCGCCCTATAGCCGGATTCTGTCAACAGGTTATAATAATAATAATAATAATAATAATAATAACTTTATTTGTATAGCACTTTTCATACAGAGGTTGCAGTTCAAAGTGCTTCACAACAGTAAAAAATACAGACATGAGCGAGCATAGCAAGGTATGGTAAATCACAGTGTTTCACATTAGGATCTAACATCCTAATAGGCTCTCTATTCAGTAATACAAATAATAAAATAGTTTAAAATGATTAAGTTTAAAAATAGTCTAAACATTTTAAAATAGAACGGACATACAACAACAGTAAAAAATACAGGCATAAGCGAGTATACAAATAAAAAATGTAAATAGCAAGGTTACAGTGAAAAGTGTGATAAGATTGTTCAAGCAGATGAAAATGGCCCTGTAAATGCAGCTGTCGCCTATAGAGGGCGCATGTTTATTTTTATATTTCATTTTATCTCTTGTGACGTATCACGTCCTGTCTCACGCTCTGACTTGCCGTAGTTTTGAGCAGATCTGGCAGAACGTGTCCAGACTTGTCGGAGAAGACAGTGCAGCAGATTTATGCACTTTATTTGTCAAAGCTAAGAGACTAAAGTACTAGAGTTTTGAAGATAAACCCCTCCCATTGAGCTGCAAGCAGGCCAAAGTGGTTCGTAAAGTTTATTCACACTTTTCGTTTTGTTTTTGTAATTCTATTGACTGAATTGTATGAGTATTGACTGTTATTATTTCCTGCAATTGTAGTTCTATGGTGGTGATGAACGTGATTTGCATCAATAAACAGCCATCTGTAATTAAAGAACTCGGAGTCCTCGTCGTGCATCAATGGGCGGCACAGTAGAACACTGGACTGTGGAGTTGAAGACTCCATATGAGAACGTCGGGTAGAGGATTGTCTGCAGTCGAAGATGTATCGTCATGTCTGGGGAACCTTTGTGCTGGGAAGGAGCTACAGCAGTGTGCACATGGCCAAACAAGCGAGCTCGTGGAAGAAGACGGCTCGAGGTTGGCGCGGGTACAGGACTCTGCCACTGAACTTTTCCACGTATCAGTAGGATTTCGCAGCATCCATCTTAAAAGAAGCAGCAGACTTTCCCCTACATTGAAGTTGAACTGCATAGGCAAACAAGCGAGCTCGTGGAAGAAGACGGCTCGAGGCTGGCACGGGTACAGGACTCTGCCGCTGAACCTTTCCACGTATCAGTAAGATTCACAGCATCCATCTTAAAGAAGCAGTAGACGTTTTCCCTACGTTGAAATTGAACTGCATAGGCAATGCCATTCACCAAGTTGACTGACTACACGTCTCAGGTATTGACTTTTCAGAGAGAAGTATTGTTGTAGACTACAATTGCATTGCAAGTGCGCACATTCTTGAGACTGTATATAAGGTTGTTTACAGTTTAATATTTTTGGCCATTTAAGAATAGGTTGATATTCATTAATGAAGTCTAGCTTTATAAGGTTAATTTAGAAAAGGCCATAAAGGGTATATTCGAACTTAATACTTGCATTTTCATAATAGCCTACTAGGCTTACATTTTCATTTCGTTTTTGAATTTCATATTAGCCTACACATTTTACCAGTTATCCCAGTATAGTAAGCTACTATAATATAAACCTAGGCCTATGGTTTATTTGTTATTTTTCGTGATTTGTATTTCACATTGAAGAAAGGTGTAGATTTGAATTAGCCTACAATGTTCAACTAAATTAAGCATTTTATTTTTGAATACTTAAGACATTTGTTGACACTTTTCATTATTAGGCTTACATACTTCTTAGACTGAATTCATAATAGCCTACCCCTCTATTTACAGTTCATATTTCCTATTCCATAGATATGGTTCATAAATATTTAATGAATACATAATTGATTTATTTACTACACAGTAAACATGTCACAAAGGGGTGAGATCCAGCAAACTGAATCTCAGATTGAGTCCAACAAGCTAGACGATAGTGAGCCAGTCGTATTTACTGAAAAGGGACAGGCTCTTGTAGACGATAAGGTGATGGATCTAAAAGTGAACTTCAAAATGGCATATGAGAGGTGGAAGCACAACATGAATGGACTGAAAAGATCCATCAAGTATAAGGGCGACTCTGACCTAATGAAGATAACCCCCTCCCATATAGCCAGAATAAATTCAGCCCAAATTGAGGTTGATGGTATTTATCTAAAAATGAGAGACACTTTACATCCCGATCATCCAGACTCAGAAACCCGTAGAAGGAATGATACATGCCAATCGCACACCAGGACTGTTAATAAAAAGGCTCAGCAGTTCCTCAACAAGATGAGAACCAGGACTGCTAATAAAAGGGTGTTCCTCAACAACGGTGGTTCTGAAATCTCAGTGTCACACAACGCAAGACAAGCTGCAGCGGAAGTAGCCGCAGCTACAGAGGTACTAAAAATAATGAGAGAGCGCCATGAGCAAGAAGAAGAAATCCGAAGACTGGAGCAGGAAGATGAAAGGCGGTCGGCTGAAAACGACGCAGAAAACGCCAAGATCCACGCAGAGAACGCCAAGATCCAGGCAGAGAAAATATTCATCACGGAAAGTGCTGATAGAAGAACAAAGCTGAATGAGAAAAAGAGAGAAGTGGAACGGTTAGAGGAACTCAAGAAACTCAATGCAGTTAAGGTAAAGCTAAAGATTTACACTGAAAGCGTTCATAATGATGATGAAGAAGATCATCTGTGGTCACCTCTTCCACACTATCATTCAGCACATTCGCTAGCTCTCACCCCACAAGAAGAACTGCGTCCTCTTGCGCCTCCAGTGTTCCAACAAGGAGAGAGCCCGTCTCAACAAGGAGAGAGCCCTTCTTAACAAGGAGAGAGCCCTTCTCAACAAGGAGAGAGCCCTTCTCAACAAGGAGAGAGCCCGTCTCAACAAGGAGAGAGCCCTTCTCAACAAGGAGAGAGCCCGTCTCAACAAGGAGAGAGCCCTTCTCAACAAGGAGAGAGCCCTTCTCAACAAGGAGAGAGTGAGCGAGAGGAACAGGAAGAGCCTGTCATTCTGACTGGACAAGAGCCATGCACTGCCACAGCAAACGGTGTGAAGAATGAAGATGAGAATCAACAAGGAGAGAGCCTTTCTCAACAAGGAGAGAGCCCGTCTCAACAAGGAGAGAGCCCTTCTCAACAAGGAGAGAGCCCGTCTCAACAAGGAGAGAGCCCGTCTCAACAAGGAGAGAGCCCTTCTCAACAAGGAGAGAGCCCGTCTCAACAAGGAGAGAGCCCTTCTCAACAAGGAGAGAGCCCTTCTCAACAAGGAGAGAGCCCTTCTCAACAAGGAGAGAGCCTGTCTCAACAAGGAGAGAGCCCTTCTCAACAAGGAGAGAGCCCGTCTCAACAAGGAGAAGGCCCGTCTCAACAAGGAGAGAGCCCGTCTCAACAAGGAGAGAGCCCTTCTCAACAAGGAGAGAGCCCTTCTCAACAAGGAGAGAGCCCGTCTCAACAAGGAGAGAGCCCGTCTCAACAAGGAGAGAGCCCTTCTCAACAAGGAGAGAGCCCGTCTCAACAAGGAGAGAGACCTTCTCAACAAGGAGAGAGACCTTCTCAACAAGGAGAGAGACTTCAACAAGGAGAGAGCCCTGCTCAACAAGGAGAGAGACCTTCTCAACAAGGAGAGAGCCCGTCTCAACAAGGAGAGAGACCTTCTCAACAAGGAGAGAGACTTCAACAAGGAGAGAGCCCTGCTCAACAAGGAGAGAGACCTTCTCAACAAGGAGAGAGCCCTTCTCAACAATGAGAGAGACCTCATCGACAAGGAGAGAGACCTCATCGACAAGGAGAGAGACATTCTCATCAACAAGGAGAGAAAACAAAACCAGGAGAGTTTGTGAAAGAAGACTTCTATCTTCAGAAAAGATGGAAGAGAGTTCAGTTCCTGTCAAATGAGTTCCGGACTAGGTGGAGAAAGGAGTACCTGCTTAATCTGCAACACAGAAGAAAATGGACCAAGGACAGGAGAAATACCAGCAAGATGAGAACTTGCCAAGAAATCAGTGGAAGTTAGCTGCTGACAATAGGGTCAGAAGAGTTAACCAGTTAGTCAGTGACACAACACTAGACAACAAAGGCGCACGTATATCTCAGCCACATTATTTAGAGAGAGCCATACACAAAACGGTACTATTACTGGAAGCAGAGTAAAGGCTCATTGAAACCTTTTTTTGTTTTTGTGTATCTGGTTTGTTTAAAGGGTTCCCAATGTATAAAGGGTTCCTGATGTTTTTAAAATGGTTATGTTGAAAATCACATGTTATGTGATTGGTGGGAGTGTAAATGCGGCTGTCGCCTATAGAGGACGCATGTTTATTTTTATATTTCATTTTATCTCTTGTGATGTATCACGTCCTGTCTCACGCTCTGACTTGCCGTAGTTTTGAGCAGATCTGGCAGAACGTGTCCAGACTTGTCGGAGAAGACAGTGCAGCAGATTTATGCACTTTATTTGTCAAAGCTAAGAGACTAAAGTACTAGAGTTTTGAAGATAAACCCCTCCCATTGAGCTGCAAGCAGGCCAAAGTGGTTCGTAAAGTTTATTCACACTTTTCGTTTTGTTTTTGTAATTCTATTGACTGAATTGTATGAGTATTGACTGTTCGTCGTGCATCAATGGGCGGCACAGGCCCAGTTAGGAGAATCAACCTTGGCACGATGTACCTAACTGGAATGGTAAACAACTTTGCTAGATTTAGGTCAAAAGTCATCTTCTCCTCACAACAGAGCATCACTCTAACATACATATGAATTTCATTTGACGTGTATGAAAGTAGGTAGGGTAAGAATATAGCTCTGTTTACAGTTTGATTCAGTAATACAAATAATAAAAATAGTTTAAAATGATTCAGTTTAAAAATAGTCATCAGTAAGAAGTAAAAAGTGTGATAACCGACACATTTTGATAGGCAGTGTATAAAACTAGGCAGGGTAAGAATAGTGCAGGTAAGTACAATTTGTGTCAGGATATCCCTGATGTTTCTATAATAATATTTCCCCTTGCCACTAGGTGGTAGCAGATATCTATCTTCAGATATTTGCCTGCATTACCCCACAGTGAAATGCCTGAGCAAAGAGATAGGTTTTAAGCTGTCTTTTAAAGATGTCTAGCGAGTTGGCTTCTCTGATGTTTTGGGGTAGTTTGTTCCACAGTGTGGGGCATAGTTGATAAAGGCTGCATTACCGATCCTCTTTTGACTGTTTCTGGGAGCCTCTAGTTTATGGGCCCAGATAACGCCGGGGCGAAATAATAAGGGTAGCAAGCTTAGCTAAAGTATAGGCTAGGTTAGCGCCGGGAGCAGCGCGTGGCTAGATGCTAGGCCAACAAGAGCTAAAGCCTTGGCCTACCATCAACGAAGAGGATGGAAACCAAGGGAAAGAGCAAATGGCCCTCATTCAATGGAAAAGCAGAGGACTACGAGCTCTGGGAAGAGTGCATGCTATGCTGCATGCACGGTGCGGGACTGAAGGAGACGATCCTGGCAGCCCCCACGGGAGACCTGACGGCGGAAGAGCAAGCCCTGGACGACCAGCGTAACGCAGACGCGTACTATGAGTTAGCGCCACTGCTCGACGACACCAGCTTGGGGCTGATATTCCGCGACACTAAAGACAAAGGCCGAGAAAGCCTGGAGGTGTTGAGAGAGCATTACATCGGGCGAGGAAGACCCCGAGTCGTGGCCCTCTACATAGCACTAACGGCCCTGAGGAAGGGGCACACCGAGAATGTGACCGAATACGTCAACAGAGCGGAGTAGATCACGACACCATTGAGGAGTGCCGGAGAAGCACCAAGCGATGGGCTAATGATGGCGATGATGATGAGAGGACTACCGGAGCTGTACAAACCGTTCACACTCCTGGTCAGACCAGGCTGCAGAAACAAATTAGTGGGGGGGCATAAAATATTCTCGGGGGGGGGCACAATGGTTTTTCAACACAGGTTCCCTTTTATACGTTTCAGCTGGGACAACGGCACTGTGGCTTGCTTTGCGCTGCCCATGGTGCTGAACTAAACAGCAGAGAGGCAATTGAAAAATCTAATTTCTCTCTATCTTAAGAACATTCACTTATACAAAAACAGACTGAACGGATATATATAACAGACCTGCTTGGGCAGCGGACTGAGAGCAGGGGACACAAACAGGCTGGATAAGATGGTCAGGAAGGCCAGTAGCGTGGTTGGGGTGGAGCTGGACTCTAGCGAGGGTGGCGGAGAGGAGGAACCTTGCTAAGCTCCAGGCCATCAGGGAAAACCCCTCCCACCCACTATACATAGACTTGTCTGACAGGAGGAGCATGTTATAGGCTCACACTACCTAAATGCAGCACTGAACGGCACAGGAAGTCCTTCATTCCGACAGCCATCAGACTATACAATGCATCACTGTGCCTCACTGCATCACTGAGCACAGAGTGACAGTTACCATCTTCCTGGACTCTTACTTTTTAAACAGCACTGTGCAATATTACACCTACTGTAGACTTCAGTATATTTTTACTGTATTTATTTACTGTATCTTTAATTCAATTTTTATTCTATTTCATTTTATTCTATTCTTAGGCCATTTGTTTTGTTATTCTTATTCGTGACTTGTTCTGTCTAAATGTTTAATGTTGTTGACATCAGTGCCCACTAGGGCTGTCCCCGACTAAGGATTTGGATAATCGACTTTGATTAAAAAAAAAATAATAAATTACCAGGGTGGGCACAGCTGACTCAGTGGGCGGGCCCGGCCCCCTAATGCCCGCCCATGGCGCCGGGTCTGCTCCTGGTAACACACGGTTCAGCGGACATGACGCTGGGACAGTTCAAGGCCAAGTTAAGAAACTCTGAGGCCTCAGCGGAGGCGGGAGAGAGGGTGCTAAAGGCCCGAGCGACGCCAAGGGAGAGGACCAGGACCACGGCGGGACTGGCGTGTTGGCTATGCGGAGAGAAAGGCCATCGGAGAGGCGACTGCACAAAGACTGTCTGGTGTAGCTTCTGCAAATCCACGGGGCACACAGGCAGAGAGTGCATGAAGAAACACGATCAGAGCGCGCGATACGCGCATGGACAAGATGACGGCCATGGACGAGACGGCGGCCATGGACGAGACGGCGGCTACATACAAGATGGCAGCTGCGGACACGATGGCAGCGACGGTCGACGTGAGACGGATCGAGACGACGGCCAGATAATAACGGGACAGGAAGACTACGCTTTCGGGGCGCGGACGGCGTGCATCACCGGGCCGGCACAGCTGCAGCAGGCCCAGAGGAGGGGACTGATCGTGGACACAGGTGCGTCGTCCCATGTCATCAACGACAGGAGTCGGTTCAAAAACTTTGACAACACTTTCCACCCGGAGAGGCTCAGCATGAAGCGGGCAGATGGGAAGCGCACCTACGGGTTGGCGCAAGAGAGAGGAGACGCACAGGTATGCCTCACGGACAGTGGGGGGCGCCGGTGTACGGTGACGTTAAAGAACGCTCTCTACGTACCATCGTCCCCACAAGGACTATTCTCTAATCTCTGTAAGAGCTGCTACTGCAAGCGGTGCCAAGGTATTCTTCGATAAAGGTAAACATTTTCTTGTAGAACCTGACGGTACACGGTTTGACATAAAGATGTACAAGAGAGTGTATTACCTGCAAACAGAGTGTAATGACAACGACAAGTGTAATGGTGACAATGATATGTGTAAAGTAACTGTCAGCCACGATATTCAGACATGGCATAAGATTATGGGTCATTGTAATTACGAGGATTTACTGAAACTGCAAGCAGTGACAGAAGGCATGCACATTGAAGGTGAAATGTAGTCTTTTACAGATGTGTGCACAGGAGCATTGTTTGTTTACTTTCTCAAAGCAAAGAGTGACACACTACAGGCCACGGAGAAATTCCTGGCAGACGTAGCCCCTTATGGTAACGTAGGATGCTTGAGGTCCGACAACGAAACCGAGTTCACAAACAGAGTTCCAATCACTGTTGAGAAGGTACAAGATAAGACACAAGACGCCACGTCCATATCCCCCACACCAGAACGGAGTGGCAGAGAGGGAATGGCGCACCCTTTTCGAAATGGCTAGGTGTAAGCTAGTAGATAGTAACTTACCTAAGAGCCTATGGCATTATGCGGTGCAAGAAGCCGCTTACACCAGAAACAGGTGCTTTAATAAGCACTCGGGCACCACCCTGTATACAGCACTGACAGGAAAGAAGTGTAATCTAGCCAGAATGCACCGATTTGGATCAGTGTGTTATGCGTACCTGCAGGACAGGGGAAAGCCCAAGTCCAGATGTGTAAAAGGACTTTTTGTAGGGCACGACAAGGGAAGCCCCGCTTTCCTAGTTTATCATCCCGGTAAGGGGAGAGTGCAGAAACACATGCTAGTCAAGTTTGTCACAAAGACAACATGTGAGAGCGAGACACAGACAGAGGAGCCAGAGCTGGACTCCAGAGTAAGGTGTGTAGAAACAGAGACACATCAGCCCAGTGTACTTAGCACGGTCGTGCAGGCAGACAGTCAGCCACCCCCAGAGGGCGATGACGAGGAGCACCCGATTGATTGATTGATTGATTGAAAACTTTATTAACAGATTGAAGAATGGGTACAGTACAGTACAGCTCAATACATACAATTGTTAAGGGGATGCAGACCAGAGAAAGACTTTCGTCTTGTTTACATCAGGGTCCCCCATTTTCAATTCATCGTAATTCACAGAGGGTGACATCAAGTGCCCCAAGCAGTGGGAGGTATCCCTCAAGGGAACACAAACCCCCAAAGTATCTGACAGATTATGCCCGAAAAGGGAGTGACGAGGGTGACAGTACACTTACCACCGTTGATTACTGCTACAGGGTAGTCAGTGGGGTACCCCGACCTTTAAAGAGGTCACATTGTCCCCCGAATCAAGTAAATGGGATGAGTAGATGAGGTCCCTAGAGGTCCGCCACACCTTTGCTCCAGCCAAGTTACCAGAGGGCAGACAGACAGTGGGAGGGAAATGGGTGTATTCAATCCAGGAGGGTATTGAAGGCCACGACATATACAAATGTATGGTTTGTAGCCAACTGCTTAAATGCAGGAGGAGGTATTGAAGGCCACGACAAATACAAAGTATGGTTCGTAGCAAATTGCTTAAATGCTGAAGGAGGGTACTCCATGTTTAAATACTGAAGGAGGGTGACTAACTGCTTAAATGCTGAAGGAGGGTACTCCATGTTTAAATACTGAAGGAGGGTGACTAACTGCTTAAATGCTGAAGGAGGGTACTCCATGTTTAATTACTGAAGGAGGGTCGCTACACTGCTTAGATGCAGGAGGATGATACTCTAGGTTTAAATACGGGAGGAGTAGAATCCAGGTTTAAATACCTGATTAAGAGTCCATGTCTAAATACTGAAATGGATCCTATGTTTAATTCCATGTTAAAGTACAGAGGTGTCCATGTCTAAATACTGAAATGGATCCTATGTTTAATTCCATGTTTAAGTACAGAGGTGGATGACTTACCATGTTCTCAAATGATGTAACTATGTGGGAGAGACCCTGAAACGTTTAGACATGTAAGAATGTAGATCAAGGGAAACACCATGTGATCAAAAACTAGACTATCAGGAGGATGCTCAGAAACTGACAGATGGAAACATTTACAGAGAAGCTGTGGGTAGAGCTGCCGCGATAACCGCATTACCGCGGTATCGCTGTTGCATCACGCCCACCGCAGAGTTGGGCTGAATACCGCATCACCGCTGATTTTTTTAATAATAATAAAGTAGCGCCCAGACGTTGGACTTGCGGCTCTGCAGATATACCCTACTCGGTTCCAAGCGACCCTATTGGGTAGAAGTGGTACCAGAAAAGTCATGTGAAACATTGCAGACCACTGATTGGTCAGAAGAGAGACGCGTCACACATTGGAGTCTCTGAACAAAAACAGAAAGCCGCCATCTTTACTGCCTCGCTAAGGATGTATTTCATTCAGGATTTGTTTGCGACAGCACCAAGTGTAATAAACAGAAAAGGATGGATTCACTGTGTATTCGGCCTCATTTATTGATGAAACAAAACCGACATCAACCCAATTTACCACAGAGCGGAAAGTTTAGTGTCACAACAAGATCGCTGATGTGTTAAGTTTGTTGTTATTAGCCTAATACTAACGTCAGCAGATATACACGAGAGGTAACGTTAAACCCGGGTTGCTTGGTAGAATAGACACAATGAGGTAACGTTAGCTTTAGCACAATAGACACAACGAGAGTCTGGTTAATGTTGTTATTGATTGATTGAAACTGTGTTAAACTCTGGCTTGCTGCAAGCCCTCGGACATGCCCACGGAGCTTTCAGTGTACACAAGCGGCCCCGCCTGCATCCCCACACGGAGACAAACAGAGTTTTTTGTTTTTTTTGTGTGCGCACTGTGCGGTAATAACCGCGGCGGTAGGAAATATTTCGCAAATTTGTGCGGTAAGGAAAATATCAATACCGCGGCAGCTCTAGCTGTGGGTAGCCTCATTTATTTACAATGGGTACCCGCCCTGACCGATGGTTTGTAGTTAGTAGACTGTCACAGCATCTTGCTGACTGCACAGAGGAGCATTGGATTACAGCCAAACATGTCTTAAGCCTTAAGGTCCCCTCCACAATAAGGTCAAGGTCAAGTTCAAGGTCAAATATGAATTTATAATTAAAGTCGATTATCATTAATTACTGTATCTACAAATCCTTCTGTTTAATCATCTTCCCGCGGTTCATTTGCTTAGATTTTTTGTACACATGATCTCAATAAGGTGGCGAATGAGCTCAGTGAGCATTTTCTCCTACCTGTATCAATTTTTTATCATCATCATCAAAATCATAAATCATAATTAATCATAATTAATTTATTCATTACAATTGAATAATTACTAGTAACAGACAAAATATTTCTGACACTGGAAATACATACCCCCAGGTCCCTAGATGTTCCTAGATACAAAGAACATGCAAATTGACCTTGCAGAAGTGGAGCAATCTTCTATTTACTTAGGCATGTACCTTTAGGCGAAAACGGTCTACAGATTAACAGGTTAAAGGTACAGCAGATAAACAACTGTGTTTCAGAAAGAGCAGCAAGGGTCTAGGACTTAAAGCCCCCAGTGATGCAGACTGGGCAGCTGACATCACATGTAGAAGGAGCAGGGGCGTAGCTGGGGGGGGTAGTTTAGGATGATTCCAAGGGCCCAGCACTTTTACTAGACATCACTCAGGTGTATTATTGATGCTCTCATTGATACTATGTTTGTTTCTGAAGTGTGTGTGTGTGTGTGTGTGTGTGTGTGTGTGTGTGTGTGTATGTGTGTGTGTGTGTATGTGTGTGTGTGTGTGTGTGTGTGTGTGTGTGTGTGTGTGTGTGTGTGTGTGTGTGTGTGTGTGTGTGTGTGTGTGTGTGTGTGTAAGATATATAGAGAGAGAGGGGGAGCTTTGGTAGACTATTGCATTGGTCCATTCATTGAAGATGAACGCAATGCGACATCCTTTACTAGGCTCACCCACCAACAGTGCAGGTGCTGAACTGCTGATCCGAATGTACAGTATAGGTAAAAACCATATTATGCGTTTTCATCAATAAAAAAATTGCCAAAAAAAATTCTGCTTGCACGCTTACGCGCGCTCGCATTCACTGGGGGCCTACAAATACATTCTTTCATGGGGCCCAGAATCTGGAGCTACACCCCTGAGAAGGAGTACCACAGGATATTGTGTGAGTTTGAACACAGACAGCTCACTGGTTTTGTGGAAAACAAAGAAGCAGCCCACAGTGGCACTATCAACTTGTGAAGCTGAATATATGGCTCTAGCTATGACCATACAGGAGTGTATTTATCCAGAACAACGGCTAGAAGTGATGGAGATAAGATTATGAGTATATTGCTTAATATGTAATAGGTAATTGGAATGTATCCTCTATACCAAATATGGTGGTTTTTGAAGATGAGGGGCGTTTTGTCAACATCATTTAAAAATGATGGACACTGTGTATATATGAAGGCTGTTGTTTATGAGGGCAATCAGGAAACCATTGTGATTGCTAGGAACCCAGTGTCGACATAGATGTAAACATGTCAATATAGAAAATATAATCTCATCAGATCTGTCATCAGAGAAGAAAGAATGACACTGGTTTAATGTCCAACGGACGACAGGGTAGCAGACACTATGAGGAAACCTGTTCCAAATAAAAATTGAAGGGTTTTGCAAGGGTCATGTTTAATGTGTAAATATTGACTGCCATACTCTGTTGATGTTTTGGATTATATTATTTCCTTTGTAAAATGTTTTTCGAGGGAAGTTATCCAGTATGCTAATACAAACCCTAAGTGGGAGTGTTGAAGTCAGAGGTTCTGTGTAGGATTGTTAGTAACTGTCTAACTGCATATATATAACTGTTTCCACTAGAGGGCGCTCTAGGCGGAGCCACTCAGGAACACCACCAGGTGGTGAGTATAAATAGAGATGTCTCCTCCCATTCTTCCTCTTTCCCCCCAGCCTCTCAGTGAGAGGAGAACTCTAGAACTGCTGCTCTGCCATGTGAATAAATAAACCACGCCAGTTAAAGGCTAAAGAGAGAAACCATGTCTCTTGACCACATTATTGTCGCCCTATAGCCGGATTCTGTCAACAAACCATGTTACAGCAGAGACAGACATACCAACAAGACATCAGAGAAACAACCATGTTACAGCAGAGACAGACATACGGACAACGGGACAAGACATCAGAGAAACAATGTAATCAACCTCTTCCTTCCCTCCCAATCAACATTATTAATTTTGTGGCACAGTCCCATAAGTCCAAGGTTATTTCATATTGCACAGCCCTCTTATATTGCACTGTCTCGTCTCTCGTGTCAGGTGTGACCACAATTATATCCTACTTGAATGTGGCAGGCTTATTGAATGTGGCACAAATTAGTTTTTGAATCTTTTCAGTCTTGAGCTTTGGTCTGGTAATAATACATTTTTCATTTTGTGTCATGCAGCACAAACATACCCAGCCCCTATGGGTTTATATTTATCTTTATTACGGATCCCCATTAGTCATCACCGCAGCAACAACTAGTCTTCCTGGGTTCCACACACAACAAAACAGTACATAGGCCTACATACATACATACATACATACATACATACATACATACATACATACATACATACATACATACATACATACATACATACATACATACATACATACATACATACATACATACATAACATTATAGTAGTGAAGGAATCTATGTTTTTCAATGTGTATATAATGTATATATCGGTGGGTGACAGCATCTGCTATTAGATATTAGTTGTAAGAGGACAGTAGCAGTCACTATGTCTGGCTCCAGTGGGGCTGCAGACAAGGGCCTGTTATCAGCTGAGCTCTCGAGCGAGCCACGGTCATTGTATGCAGCCGGCGCTGGGCTCTCACATGGTGGTGTGGTCACATCGTTTAGTAATATCGGCATCGCCGTTGCTATAGTGATTTGGGTCAAGGGTGCCGTTGCCAAAGTAACAGTCACGAGAGAGAGGTCGACGTCGCAAGACTTGAAGACGGTAAGCTGTGGGGTCTTCAGGAGACTAAGCAGATTGAGACACGACGCACAGGCGAGCAGACGTGTTGATCAGAGACTTTGAGATCCCTCCCCACCCTCGCTGGGTGGGGGAGGGGAAGTGACACATCATCACTAGCTTCGGCTAACAGGGAATGGTTGTTGGCTACCTAATGAGCTACCTAATTGACTCTACTCCTTCCGTGGCAGAAGTATCTCCCATCCTTCACATATCCATGGGAGGGGGAGGAGATCTATCACACTATATTATACATTTGATGTTAGTCCCCACATTCCACACATAACAGCAGGTTTTGTGAGAATCAAGTGAAAAGGCTAGGGGGAGTAGGAAAAAAAGTGTTTTCCCTTCAATTAAATTAACATAATGTCGAGTTGGGTTAGGTTAACACTTTAATTGCCAATGACGAGTTTCGGCGTCTTTCCTAGCCATGCTCAAGTTGCCGAGGACGCCGTAACTTGTCTTTGATATCAATATTTCAAAAATCTGTGATCGGAATCATATTTTCCATCCGCAGCCTTCACACACAGTTCTGAGCTCCTCTCAATCCTCTAGCGGTTCAAGAGCGCCATCTGGTGGCCGATCGGCAGAAGCGCCAAATAGGAAGTCATGTGGATGATGTGGTGATCACCCATATTACTTCCGGGCACTCGCTATAGGTCCCGGGACTCGATCTCGACACAATACATAGCGATCCGTTGCCAATAACTCGATAAACAATATGATTTGGACGTATATACTATTATACAACCTGGAAATGGACCGGGTATTTTGACATCCCATAATGGAAAACTGTCTACCCCACGCTGATCGCCCAACGGCCCGCGGAGACTGGGGTGAGTTTTAGCGTGTAATATTTCCGTGTTCGATACTAACTGATCTGATGAACATATGACCCACATTAGATGAATGGTATAACGCTGCCCACGGAATTATAACCGCCCCCTCGCCCATCCGGTCAACATCAGATGACGTGTAGTAACTTCCAGAAGTACGTCCAGTTGGAATTTTTTATATCGCGCTGATTGCTATCAAACTGTATTTCATCATCAATATAATGCATTTGGGGCTATAAATCACGTTCTGGAGAAAGCTGCAGAAAGAGATGAAAACATACTTATACTTTAGACCATATTTTAGTATGAATATGTGAATGAAAACGTTTAACGTTGCTACACCATGAACAATACATATAGGACCTTGAATGGGCCCTAGTAATGGCAATCTAGCAATAGAATTTAAAAAGTTATAGCCCTGCAAAGAAGGGGAACTTCTCCATGTTAAATAGAGCTGGCAACGGATGGTATATCATGAATTTAGCCTTAGGCAATCAAAGTGTTAAGGCTAGGGTTATGGTTAGAGTCATGGTTAGAATTTGGTGGTGAGCCACAACAAATAAATCTATGCATGGTAAACACTGTACAGAAACATTATGTATGATAACACTGTATGTGAATGGGAACACTATAGGCCTATAATAAAAACACCTTATGTGAATGGGAACACTATAGGCGTATAAGAAACACATTGTATGTGAATGAGAACACTATAGGCCTATAAGAAAAACACTGTATGTGAATGGGAACACTATAGGCCTATAAGAAAAACACTGTATGTGAATAGGAACACTATAGGTGTCAGGATCCTATGCCCGGTCATGGTTGGACGGGTCAGGATGGTAACTTTGAGCAGTGCTCTCCACCTGACAGTGGGCAGTACCCTCCACCTAACTTTGGGCAATGCCCTACATCTGACATTGGCCCTCGGCCTGATATTGGCGCCCTACCACCCTCTAGTGGTCACAAACAATTGGTGCACGCTACAATGACAAATATCTTGACCACTGTATTAACAATAATTAATTGTGTAATCAATGTGGTGTCCTGGTGTGTGCTGTCATTGTCTTTCCCTTCCCTGGTGTGATGTCATGCACTGTGTTGGGTTGTTAGGAGTTGCCTTTCTGTTTAGTTGTGCTTTGCTTATTGTCTAGGTGTTGTTTGTGATTCTGTGTTGGCCAGGTGTTCTTAATTGCTAATTAGTCGGGGTATTTAGGTGTCTGTCTGTCTCCCCTTCGTTGTGGCGACATTCCTCCAGTTACCCCCTGTTCCTCCACGTCGTGTCGCATCGTTCTCCCTCTAGTAAGTCTTAGTGTTTGTTGTTTTGTATTGTGAAGTTTGTTATTTAGTTTCTGTATTTTCCCTGTATTGCACTGGATTCTACAGTAAACACCCTTCTCCAAGCTTCACTCCTCGCCTCTGCCTCCTCCATTCTTTCCCTTTCTGTATTATTGCATTCTACCTAACCCCATCGTGACAGAATGTCGCCACCAATAATGAATACAGCAGAAAGGGCAAGCGATACCATTCGGGTCGTCCTGAGCCTGATGGCCGGTGAGACTGACATGAAGCATTACTCACCGGCCAAGTGGGGGTTCCTGCTCCGGGAGATCGACCAGGTCGCCATGGAGAATCCGACACTGGAGCCAGCGATGTGGGAGATGGCTGAACATGTTGCTGGCCTCATGGAGAAGCACAAGTCGGAGGCTAGGGTAGCTAGCCTGCCGACTGTTCTCAGGCTTACGGTCAGCCTAGATCCTCCCACAGCCGCTGAGGCTGCTCGGATGTCCATCGCCGATCTGTCGTCTACAGCCAACATAGCTCCGACCGTTAGCTTCGTGCCAATAGCTAACCGGTCGTCTCCAGTTAGCACAGCTCCGCCTGTTAGCTCCGCCACTATAGATGGCCAGACGTCCCCAGTTGGTACAGCTCTACCCGTTAGCTCCGCTCATACAGCTAACCAGACGTCCACAGCTAACATAGCTCCGCCGGTTAGCCTTGTGTCAAGGGCTAACCAGCCACTCCCAGCTAACCTAGCTCCGCCCGTTAGCTTCGTGTCAATAGCTAACCGGCCGTTTCCAGCTAGCACAGTCTCCACTGCCAGACTAGGCTCCAGGTTCAGGGTGAGCCTAGTATCTGAGACAGACCAGATGTCTCCAGCTAGCACAGTCTCCACTGCCAGACTAGGCTCCAGGTTCAGGGTGAGCCTAGTACCGGAGACGGACCAGATGTCCCAAGCTAGCCAGGCACTCCCAGCTAACCTAGCTCCGCCCGTTAGCTTCGTGTCAATAGCTAACCAGCCACTCCCAGCTAACCTAGCTCCGCCCGTTAGCTTAGTGTCAATAGCTAACCAGCCACTCCCAGCTAACCTAGCTCCGCCCGTTAGCTTCGTGTCAATAGCTAACCAGCCACTCCCAGCTAACCTAGCTCCGCCCGTTAGCTTCTTGTCAATAGCTAACCAGCCACTCCCAGCTAACCTAGCTCCGCCTGTTAGCCCCGCTACAGTATCTAACCAGACGCCCACTGCCACCCTAGGCTCCAGGTTCAGGGTGAGCCTGGTAGCTGAGACGGACCAGATGTCCCAAGCTAGTCAGGTCTCTGCAGCTAGCAGGCCTAGGAGGGCTATTAGGACAGGAGCTGCTAGGCTCTCCCCGACTGTTAGCTTAGCCTCGGCAGCTAGCCAGGCATTCTCAGCTAGCACAGTTCCCACAGTGAGTCCAGGGCCCACAGTTAGCCTAGCCCCCGAGGCTAGTATGGCTAGTAAGGCCTCCACAGCTGGTCCAGCTTCCACGCCCAGTCCAGCCTCTGCTCTGGGTCCTGGCTCCTCATCCCCGGATCCTACACCACGCCTCGCCGCCGCGACCGATCCGGTCTCCACGCCCTGCCCGGCCTCTCCACCTGGTCCGGCTGCCGTGCCGGCTCCCGGCTCCTCGACGGATCCTGGCTCCTCATCTCTGGATCCTACACCACGCCTCGCCGCCGAGACCGATCCGGTCTCCACGCCATGCCCGGCCCCTACACCTGGTCCGGCTGCCGTGCCGGCTCCCGGCTCTTCGACGGATCCTGGCTCCCCGTCTGGTCCAGCTCTGCGCCGTGATCAGCGTCCTGGTCCTCGCCGGGGTCCTCGCCGGGGTCTTCGCCGTGGTCTTCGCCGTGGTCTGCGTGGGATCCTGCTCCAGGGGTCGTCGCCGCCGCACCTCCGGTCCGGCTCTCCTGAACCGGCCCCGAGTCCGGCGGCTGGAGGGTCTCTCGCCCGGGATCCTGCTCCAGGGTCCAGCTCCCCTTCCCGGGCTTCTACACCTGTACCCACCCTCCCTCGTCGGGCCTCGGTGCCCGTCCCCACTCCCCCTCGCCGGGCCTCGGTTCTCAGGTTCTGCCCCCCTCCCCGGGTCTCGGTGCCCATCCCCACCCCCCCTCGTCGGACCTCTGTTCCCAGGTCCAGTCCTCCTCCCCGGGCCTCTGTTCCCGTCCCCACCCCCCCTCTCCGGGCATCTGCGCCCGTTTTCTACCCCCCTGGCTGCTATGCCCCTCCTGGGGTTTTCGCTCGGCCTCCCGGCCCCTGGTCTTCGGGTCTCCTCCCTGGATCCTCTCCGGGGTTCCAGCTTCCTCCCTCGCCTGGCTATGGTCTGGAAGCCCCCCGTTGAGGGGGAGGTACTGTCAGGATCCTATGCCCGGTCATGGTTGGACGGGTCAGGATGGTAACTTTGAGCAGTGCTCTCCACCTGACAGTGGGCAGTACCCTCCACCTAACTTTGGGCAATGCCCTACATCTGACATTGGCCCTCGGCCTGATATTGGCGCCCTACCACCCTCTAGTGGTCACAAACAATTGGTGCACGCTACAATGACAAATATCTTGACCACTGTATTAACAATAATTAATTGTGTAATCAATGTGGTGTCCTGGTGTGTGCTGTCATTGTCTTTCCCTTCCCTGGTGTGATGTCATGCACTGTGTTGGGTTGTTAGGAGTTGCCTTTCTGTTTAGTTGTGCTTTGCTTATTGTCTAGGTGTTGTTTGTGATTCTGTGTTGGCCAGGTGTTCTTAATTGCTAATTAGTCGGGGTATTTAGGTGTCTGTCTGTCTCCCCTTCGTTGTGGCGACATTCCTCCAGTTACCCCCTGTTCCTCCACGTCGTGTCGCATTGTTCTCCCTCTAGTAAGTCTTAGTGTTTGTTGTTTTGTATTGTGAAGTTTGTTATTTAGTTTCTGTATTTTCCCTGTATTGCACTGGATTCTACAGTAAACACCCTTCTCCAAGCTTCACTCCTCGCCTCTGCCTCCTCCATTCTTTCCCTTTCTGTATTATTGCATTCTACCTAACCCCATCGTGACATATAGGCCTATTATAAAAACACTGTATGTGAATGGGAACACTATAGGCCTATATGAAAACACTGTATGTGAATGGGAACACTATGACTGAGAAGCTCTTGTTACCACAGGTGACTGAGGACGGCCACGTGCAGTGCGGCTACAAGGTGAAAAGAGAGCTCTACCTGCCCATCTACCTCATCGACTTCGCCATCTTCTACGTGGTCCCGCTGCTCCTGGCCATCGTGCTGTATGGCCTGATAGCAAGAATCCTCTACCTCAGGTACCTTCTGGAAAGAGCTGATGGCCGAATTACAAAGGTTGTGTGGATTTTTAGGGAGACGTGAAAAGGAATACACAATATGCAGCGTTCAATACACTCTCATCTGCCCTCTCTTCTGGCAGTTAGAAAAGTCAAAATCTTTGGAAAAGAGCCTTGGAAATGTTTACACAAACATATCAAATTAATCAGCTAATCAGTCACATCAACAAGACTACTGACGGAGCGCTCTGTCCTAGTAGGAATTACCATTGAAAGAATGTTAAGCTGAATGTCGCTCAAGCCTTACAATGAACTCTATTAATGCCGACGACTTTTGTAGACAAAACTCCTTCATGTGTCCTGAAGAGAGAAAGAGGAGTTTTACCTCTGAAATTAAACATTTATTGAACTTGATCAAGCTGCCACCCCTAGCCTTCTTTCTGTTGGTGGTAAATACAGAAATTCCTCCCCGACGAAATGACAAGGACTTGATGAGGAGAAGGACTACAATTCATAATATCAGGGACGGTCACTTTGTTGCAGTCATCATTTCAATGTTTCACGTTGCCAATTGACAAGCAAACCAAACTCTCTGAACAAAGCCATGTGAAGCAATGTGACACAATTGAGCCTTTTATTGGATATCATTTTGAATCCTAACAAACATCTGGTCACACGTTACTTGGCACAAATGTTATGAAATACTAGACTATACTGTACATGTTCCAAATAACTACCAGTGACTCATTATGCACTATACCTTCTGGGCTACTCCAAGGCATTTGTTTTGTATCACAACATTATGTATCTCTTTTGTTGCCAGCACCGAAAATAATAACCTTATGATAATGAAAAACTCTCAAGTAGAGATGTCTGATATTATCGGCCATTCAAATGTCAGACAGTGGAGATGGTAGTGGACTTCAGGAGGAAAGCAGCCCTGCCCCCTCCCATCATACTGGGAGGCACCCAGGTAGCCTCCGTGGAGTCATGCCGATTCCTTGGCATGACCATCTCCCGGGACTTGAATGGGAGCTTAACATCACAGGCCTGCTCAAAAAGGCCCAGGGGAGGATGTTCTTCCTCCGGCAGTTGAATAAATACAAACTGCCGAGGACCATGATGGCCCAATTTTACACGGCCATCATTGAGTCCATCCTCACCCACTCCATCATCTCCTGGTTCCCCGCTGCAGTGGCAAAATATCTCGCAGCGGGTGATTCGCTCTGCGGAGAGGGTGATCGGCTGTCCCCTGCCCTCCCTCAGGTCCCTGCACGACTCCAGGGCGCTGAAGAGGGCGAGGAAGATCATGGCCGACCCCTCCCACCCCGGACACAGCCTCTTCACCCTGCTCCCCTCTGGGAGAAGGCTGAGGATCCCAAAGGCCGTGAAAGCTCATCACAGACTGAGCTTTTTCCCCTCAGCCGCCAGGCTGATCAATGCCTCAGGTCCCCCCCCCCCCCCCCTCTGCCCCCAAGTGACACTGGCACAATGACACTGCACTGCACTAGTCTTCACTGGAACTCTGCACTTTACACTTTATATATATATGTATTTAAATTATTAATCCTCCACTGCACTGTTTTTTGTGTCTGTGTTGGTGTTGTTGTTACTGTGAAAAAATAAATGAAAAAATACATACACTGTAATGCCGCAACAATTACCAATGTGTTTTACACAAATGGCTTAATAAAGGAATCTGAATCTGAATCTGAATGTAATATCGGAAATTATTGATATAATTTTTTTTTAATTTTTTAATTTTTAATTTTACCTTTATTTACCCAGCAGGCAAGCAAGTAAGAACAAATACTTATTTTATTTATTATCAAAAGTATGCATAATGTTGTGTTAATTCCACGACAAGAGATATTTGGGGGGGGGGGGGGGGGGACCCTGCATATATCGGTATCGGAAATTAAGAGTTGGACAATACAGGTATATCGGATATCGGTAAAAAAGCCAATATCGAACATTCCTACTCTCAAGGGTTCGATTCAACCAGGCGGGTGTGAGAGTGCCCTTGGAGTGTTCTATTAGGAGTGTCTGGTCTTACTGCCCGGTTCTCCTGTCTTTCAGCCCACTGCCGAACCGGCCCGACACCGGGTGCACCACTCTGCGCCGCAGCTGCAAGGAATCTGCCGAGATGGGGAAGGGGGGTCATCACAGCCGTCCGAAAAGCGCACTGTCCTCCAGGAAACAGGTGTGTGCCTCATCAATTACTACCCCCACACACCTCCTCCTTCTCCTCTCTCTCTCCTCTTTCACCTCCTTTTATCCACCTGGTAATTGCCGTGCAACAGCTTTGGTCACAGTTGACCCCAGCACCAGTCTTTGCCTGTGTGCGTGGGTGTGATTCATGGGATTAAGGGACCCTTGATTTCCTCTTTACAGCGTGGTGTTGCTCTGGATATTCTATTGTCTGAGATAAGTGGACTTTGGTTTGCTGTTTGCAGAGCACTCTGTGCCCGGACCGCTATGGTGCCCTGGGGGCCAGCTGAGCAGTAATGGCTGTTCTTCTTCCTCTGGGCTGTCAGGTGGAAGAGATTTCCCACTGCAAGCCCTTCAGGCCCTCAGCATGATGTTGGGCTAGTCTATGTTTTTTTTGTCTGTGGATACTTAATGTCTTGAAAGCCCCTACCTGTCAATATCCCTGCGGTTAAGGTTAGCACAAGGTCATGTTCAGGAGGGAGTGTACTGGCACACTGGTTGTATTTTTAAAGGAGAATGGACAGTACACTTCCCTTAGTATGTTTTCTCTATTGCAACAGTAGGAAGGCTGAGACAGAGACAGAGTAGGGGAGACACAGGAGAGAAGGTTCTGTATTGAGACAGTAGGAATGCTGAGAGGGAGACACAGGAGAGATGGTTCTTTATTGAGACAGTATGAAGGCTGAGAGGGAGACACAGGAGAGAATGTTATTTATTGAGACAGTAGTACGGCTGAGAGGGAAACAGAGTAGGGGAGACACAGGAGATAATGTTATTTATTGAGACAGTAGGAAGGCTGAGAGGGAGACACAGGAGATAATGTTATTTATTGAGACAGTAAGAAAGCTAAGAGGGAGACACAGGAGAGAATGTTCTTTATTGAGACAGTAGGAAGACAGAGGGAGACACAGGAGAGAAGGTTCTTTATTGAGACAGTAGGAAGGCCAGCAAGGGGTACATGCAGGTCCAGAGGTGGGGTTATATAAAATCACATGTTAAACACATTTCTGCAGAATCATTCCCGCTCTGACCCGCCTCTGAACCGCAATAAGATCTTACCTGAATAAAAAAAAATCTCTTCAGTTTGCGCCTTTGTAATTTAGGCAGCACAATCTAACAGCAATTTCCCATTAATTCAAAAGTGAATGGTAAGATACATGGGGTAGATTCCTCAAAACACCTAGCAATTGTACTGTATGAGCTGTGGAAATGAACCCACCCGCTCAATATGTGCAATGTATTCCCATTACTCTTACCAATAGAAATATGTGAAATGTTAATACAAATTATAATTATACCGCGGATAGATCAATGATATTCCTATTACAGTCTCAGAATGAATGGTTTGATTATATCAGAGGAATAAGTCAGACTGACTGAGGAGCCTCCGAGGGAGAAACCATTAAGGACCATCAGCGCCTCGCTCATACACCTTATGACCACTATATCGATTCATCGGTCTCACTGAGGCATGACGGATGAACACCCCGTGCTAGATACAGTCTGGACACACAATAGGTGGTGAAAGTTTTGGGAAGGAGAAGAAGAAAGAAGAAGAAGAAGAAGAAGAAGAAGAAGAAGAAGAAGAAGAAGAAGAAGAAGAAGAAGAAGAAGAAGAAGAAGAAGAAGAAGAAGAAGAAGAAGAAGAAGAAGAAGAAGAAGAAGAAGAAGAAGAAGAAACATTGGTCCTCATTCATAAGTGCCTTGGTAAATATCGTGGAAATTTTTTTTTCCTCCTCGGATTCCTGAATGCGTGAAAAGGTCTTTGTAAGTGGGCAAACATGATTGCAGCTGTGCTCCGCTGAATGAAATGACATCACAACTCCAGGCGTGTTCACATTTATTCTCATTTGCATACAGCTCATTATAAGGGTCTGCCGTTGCATCTCTGCTGTGTTGATCCTTGTATTCAACAGGTAGCGCTGAACCGATTTGCGAATGATCACAATAGGGATGTCCGATATTATTGGCCTACCGATATTATCGGCCGATATCGGCATTAAAATGTGATATCAGAAAATATCGTTATCGGTTTTCAAAAAAAAAAAAAAAAAAACTTTTTTCTTTTTACATTTCTATAACCTTTATTTACCCAGGCAAGCAAGTAAGAACAAATTTTGATTTTTATTTATTGTCAAAAGTATGCATAATGTTGTGTTAATTCCACAACAAGAGATATGTAATGTTAATTACCTGAAATGATTCCATTTTTGGGGGGGAAACCCTGCATATATCGGTATCGGTTGATATCGGTATCGGAAATTAAGAGTTGGACAATATCGGTATATCGGTATCTGTTACGAAGGATCAGATTAAACCGAATATATATATTTATTTATTGATATATATTGCATAGTATTTGTATATCGTTTGATATCCCTTGTATATTCCTTGTACATATACACGGAATATCCCTTTAGTCCAGCCCATAATAGTTCATTCTCCTATTGGACAGCGGTCCACCGGCGCCAGGGACCGGCCCCCGGAGCCAAGTTCAAAGTCACCGACACGACATGTCTGTACTTGCCCGGCCCTGCCCAGGGATACGGCGACAGAAATGAGAGTGGCACTATTTGTGCACCGTGCGTATAAATACGGCGCAGGTGAATGTAGAAGACCCTTAGCCCCTTACCTCCGTACCCTTCGTGCACTTAGCATGTTACCGATAAGTTGAAGCCTCACCCACGATACAACGTGCGTTGAAGTATGGCCTGTTTGGCCTCAGAATAGAGTATCGAGACCGCGTGCGAATTAATAACTGAATTGTCAGAGTTTGGCACTATACCGTCGAGTGCGACATATTTCTATTGAGTCTTTAATAGTCTATTTGTGTATAGTGTATCGTGCGGTTAGAATTCTATAGTGACCAGCATCTCCAACGCTTTCTCGTATTAGCTAGAGTTCTTATCCAGGCTGGGCCGACCGCATGGCGCCTTCACCCGAGGAGACCTAGGCGAGAACCGTATGGACATGTACACTGGATTAATCTACCCGACGACTACATAGCCTTTGCGGCTGGAATATATTTGCTTTGGTCCTATGATTTATGGAGCGGATAATCGCCGACGCCTGCACGTGTTGGATTTACCCCGAGAGGAGTCAAGTCGAGTCGGCGCTCAGAGAGCCTGAGGCCGCCTAGCTTTCTTCACTGTAGAGCTACAGTCTACAAGAGAACCAAGCTGTATTCGTCTGTGGATCAAGAGACTACTGCACCGGCTTCTGTACCTGAAGTCTCCCTAGTCATCGTTGACCAGACGTCCTACTACCGACAGATCTTCTACCCCCTTGCTGGCTTACAACCAGTGGGAACCCCTTCCAGTATCTCCCGCTATTACTAGTGTACCATAGATATAATTCCCTAAGATTCAGGTTGTATAATTACCTCCTGCGTAACCAGAGAATGGACATTCGTTATTGATTTGCCTACGCATACTCCTTTGCCTTACAAGTGCATTCAAAGAATAATGTAAAGTATCCTATGTACCTTTTGCTCCATTAAATACTTGATTAATACCTTTGACTGGAACCGATTTCATTGTGGGAAGTGTTCATCATATTCATATATCGTGTACTGTATGGCCAGTAATTAAAGTACATAAAGCGGTAGTGGTTTAATGATACCATACTTATCAATACAGTCAGGGAATTGTACCCCTCAGTTACAGTATCGGTAAAAAAGCCAATATCGAGCATCCCTAATTCAAATGTATTGTCATCATACAGCACAAGTACAATACAACATCTAACCAGAGTGCAAATGTAATACTAAAGTACAATAGTAAGATACAATGCACAGGTGATGGAACTGGTAAAAGGCTTCATTTGGGATTAATAGTTTGTGATTGCTTCAAGTCGATTCTACAGATATCATCGGAATTACATAATTATAATGATAATTTGCAAACCAAAATACTATACTTTATACTTATAGCACATGCATAAGCCTGGTCTCTTTTGAAAGACAACATGCTGAAGTTGCTGATACAATAAAGAAAGATCACTTATAGGGCTAATGAAATAGAGTAACATAAGTCTGAACTTGAGTTGTAGAAAAACTTGTTACTCATGTTCTTCTGTAGTCGTTGCAAAATCCAAATATAGTATTTCCAAAAAAATTGGTATGAGCTGGAAAACACACTGGGTCCATAGCCCGAAGTCCTGTGTAGTACATGTCCAAATCTCATAAAAATCTGTTAAAAGATGAGTGATTATGAGCGATTTTGGTAAACAAAAAAATATATTTCTCATTGACTCCAATGCATTCTGCGTTTTTTTCTCTTCCTGTTTGTGCTCCTGACTTTTCACCTAGATCCCCTGATCTTTGCACCGTTGTATGTTAAGAGGTTAAATGTGCGCAAGCAATGTAATAAATGAATAAAACCAATAATAAATAATATAATAATAACAAGACGGTATATGGAACATTTGCATATATAAACATAAAATTCTGAAAACGTCCCAATTCGGGTTTAAGAGGTTAAGTAGTTACCTCACCATGGCTGTAGTATCTTATCCAGTTTTGTTAGTCTCCTTTGGAAATTTATTGCTGAGAGTTCTGTCAGATTCATTGGAATATGGATTCCCAGCAAATCCACAACCCCATTAGTCCACTTTATGGGCAGACTACAGGGGCAGTGTAAAAGCAGTGTTTTCTAAGGACCCAATCCCCAAAATCCCCAAGTGCAATTTGGATTATAACCAGACTAATTGGCAAAAAGATCCAAATCTTGCATAGATACTTTTGCTCCTAGACCAGGGGTCGGCAACCTTTACTATCAAAAGAGCCATTTTGCCCCCTCCTGCACGAAATAAAATTCACCTGGAGCCGCAAAACCTATTTACCCTTAAAATAAAGATAACACAGTGTAGGCCTATAAAGTTTTATATATATTTATACAATTTATTCAAACGCTAGTATGTACCTATTGTTATTTTTCGTTCAGTCTCAACTCCTAAGTGTCGGAGAGGAGACAGGCAGAAATCACAGCTGGCACCAAATCCATTCTGAATATGAGACAACGGACCCAGTACTTTGTTGGTGGTGTGAAAATATGCCTAGAAACATTAACCCCTTAAGCTTACACCACATTTAGCATAAAACGCCTGACGATTGCATACCCAAAGTAATTTGCTATTTATTATACGTTATACTTATAGCACATGCATGAGTCTGGTCTCTTTTGAAAGGTAACATTCTGAAGTGTCTTACACAACAAAAATCACTTTGAGTGCTAATGTAATAGAGAAACAGAGGTTTGAACACACTGAAATAAAATATTTGCTCCATTGTGTTGACTTGTTGCCAGATCCCATTGAAAATGAGTGTTTTACAAAGGTTTTTGTAATGTGTGTATCGCAATAATTCAGCGTGATTATCCAAAATGGCCATCCACTTCCATTCATTCAGATGTGCAAGTCAAAACAAAGAGCTTGTTGGTCTTCTTCTGCCCCCTTCTTGTTGCAATCAGTGCTCATCTGGGATCACTTTCGGAGCAGATGCTCCTTGGCTGCAACGGTGGTCAATCATTTTTGCCATCAGCGGTCACTGGTCAGTTCAGGACTGTTTACAACCGGACATGGTCACTCGTTGGAACGGCTTGTAAAATGACTTTAGTCTTTTAACTCGAGACCCGAAGCATGCAATAGGTTGAGTGTGGTGACTGGTGACGATCGAAAGGCGGCACATTTAACTTTCCAACAATGTATGTATGTACAATAAATGCAGCCTAGAGCCGGCAGACGAGGACAAAGTGCCACGACGTGCACACGTCCTGTATAGAGTATGCAGAACGTTAAGAGGTTCTCTCCGTCGCATAAAGGCTGGCTGTACAGTGCACGTAGAATAAGGCATGTATTATTGAAATTCGTTTTCTCTCTATTCCAGTGCGCCGTCAGACAGATTCGGCCGTCAGACAGATTCAGCCGCCAGACGCGCACGTAACGGAAAGAGGAGTGATTGTGGAGAGAACTATGTCGCAAGGTTGCCCTAACGACAGACAGCTGGACTGCCCTGATGACCGAAAGCTATGTTCTGTATCATTAGGGGATCCGCTTGGCATCACTCATGCACTCCCTCGCGTACGTGCACGCGCACTGAATAAATTCCACAAATGTACCTTTAATACCAGTATTAGTCTGACCACACCCCTCATCAGCTTACCTTCATAAGCAGGTGTGTGGTCACCTGCTCTCCTCCTTCTCGCTTTCACCACAAGGAAGTGCCTGGTAGTATCCCACTTGACGTGTTGTTAGTTGAAAAGAGTTGTGACGAGTTTACATTGTGCTTAATTTTTTCTTCTCTCACATCTGTTGTAAAGAAAAAGTTTGGGTCATAATGTATTCCGCGGAGAGTAGACCCGCTAGACCTACTCTTCACCAGCGGTTCTCCATTCCCGCCTCCGTCGTGCGTTTTGGTGCTGGGCTGTTGCCACTTTCATGGTTGCCGACCCAGCCCAGGAGACAGCCGATGGATAGTTTGCCTCTCCGAAGAGCCGAGGAGTCGGTGCCGTCGCTCCGGCGATGGCCTGATCTCGACTCTGGTTCTTCTGGTTCCAAGGAATCGTCCGTTGGTGAACGGGGGGTTGTCTTGGAGCCAGAGGATTTGCGACGCAAACTTTTCGCGTCTGCCCGTTCACGTCGCAAGATGGTAGCGTGCAGACGCGAACGGCCTGGGTTTGGGGAACTGCTGGAGACCAGCGAGGATGCGTCCGGCTCTGGATTTCCGATGGAAACTGAGGACTTCATGGAAGAGGCGGACGGATTCTTGTATGATGGTCCCGTGGAGGAGAGTATCCCTCCTCAGGAGACCCCGGAGGGGGGAGAAATGGCTCCATGGGGCTCCCTGTTCGAGGATGTCGAGGAACCACCTTGGCCTCATCAGCAGGATGCCCTACTGTCGGCCACATCAGACTGTGGCTCCTTAACCAGTCGCAGCCTGCTGCATGTGAGGGATGCGGGGTCGGTGGAGGAAAGTCCGCAGGGGGAACTGCGGGCTTTGTTTCCCGAGCTCATGGCGGTAGCCGCCGCCGCAAACGGCGTGCCGCTGCCGCTGCCATTGCCTGCACCTGTCCCTGATGATCTCATAGGTCATCCCTGGCAGCGTCGCCCAGTGAGAGGGGTGGACGTTGTCTACCCATTTTTCCCCTCGATGGGGGCCTATGTTCGTCGGGGTCAGGCGGTGTCCAACATCATGGGACTAACTCCCACCTACGTACCAGTTACGCAGGTGTCGGGGTTAGTCAAAGGTATGGGGGAGGGCGTGCCGCGGCTTGACAGTCCGATGGCCGCTCTCCTCTGTCCGGATATGGTGTGGGAACCCCTATGCAAGCCGGTCCTCCAGGGGAAATCAGCTAGGCGATTGGCTTATTGGGGTGACCAGTCATTTATCGCTGGTACACAATCGCTGGCTGCGGCGTCTAACATCGCCCACCTGGCTAGATTTGTATCGGGGATCATGACGGGCGGCACGGATCTGAACGAGGTAAAATGCGATCAGATCACCCAGGCTGCAGGAGCTGTCCTGCACCTTTCCCAGGTGCTGGCCATAGCCATGGGGAAAGTGCGCGCCCTGGCCACCCTGGGCCAGCGTCATCTTTGGCTGGAGCAGGCCCGTGTGCCAGAGAAGAAGAGAGCCCCTCTTCTGACGGCCGCCCTCTCCGACGCTGGTCTGTTCGGGAAGGCCCTGCGGTTGATGACCTCGACATGCAGAGAGATGGCAGAGGAGAGATCCATCCTCCAACCCCATTTTCCGCCTCCCATCCTTGCCGGTGGAGTCAGAAGGCTTCCGCGACGTCGAGCTGTCTCCGTCGCCGCTACCACTGCCTCCGCCGCCGCTGCTGGCCCTTCTAAGAGGGCCAGGAAAAGAGACGGCGCTTCTGCCACCGCCGGCCCATCCACGACCGGAGGAGACGGTAGGGAACGTCATGACCAGCAGACAGTAACCTACCGTCCCTCCGGGGCTCCTCGGGGTGGCAAGACTCGAGCGGCGCGAGGTGGTAGACGCCGCTGAGTGACTTTTCCCCTCTGTATCCCCTCTCTTTTACACCCTCCCCGGCCTCTCTATGATTTTGTGCCTTAAAAAACATTATAAATAAAAAAGTTCCCTGACATAAGGGGGACTATGTTTTGGCCGAACAAACTGTGTTTCTTCAACAATTCATATGGTGGGGTTGTGTATATATGAATCTGCACTTTTACGTTGTGAGATGAGTCGTGTTGTGTTACGAGGTTAAGCAAGGTCTGCAACATACACTCAGTAATAGGTTCTATTAGCTTGATGCTCCACATGCAGGTAGAAACTGGTGTTATTCCATTGCTTGAACTAAGTATATGTGTCTCACAATGCTGTGTTGTTTAGTTGCAGTAATACTCGTACACGCACATTCCACGGCCTAGCCGTTACTCTCGGTCAGCGTTTTTTGCTATGTACGACATAGTCAACGGGTGTAGGATTCACACACATGCGACTTGTGTTTTGTTGTAAATCCTGTTCACATTTTGTGGGTAGCGGGCATTGTATTAGCTTATGCTATGCATTGCATTCTACCGGAGGTTTTCAAAATGGCTACGGTTGTTTTTCTGTGTGTAGGGAACGAAGTGTGTTTTTGTGAGGGGGTGTCGAATAAACCCCTCCTTTCCCACTTGATTGGTTTAGGGGATTTTTTATCTCTTCTGCTGAGCCAGTCAGGGCCGAGCCGGTGGGACGTCTTGGCAGGGGGGGGGGGGGGGGGGGGGGGGGGTTATTCTGCCAACTCCTATTACAAGACAGGAGCCGGCAGGATTCCCCGCCCGTTGTAGCGGTGTTGCTATGGCGACGCCTTCCATGAGTTACGGTGTCTTAAAGGTGTCGAGTTAGGGCGTAGGGCTCACGGTTCTGCTACGCCCGATTTATGTGTAAACTTGAGTCGGTTGGTCACGTGACTCACAGTTGGCATATCTTTTTCATGACTATAAACTCATGTGGGAAGGTGTTTCTGGGAGGGTCTGGTCTTACACTCTGATTAAAAAGAGTGACTGGATTTGAAATCATGTGAAAACGGGTTTTTTACTCCCAGCTGTGCCGTTGGTTCATACGGGTGATGCTTTTTCTTTATTATTATAAAGAGTTGGATGTGTCTATATGAATTGGAAATGGGGGTTCCTGATGAAACCAAGACTAACGTCTTTCTCAGGTCTGCCTCCCCTTAACCAATTGTGTGTATTGCGCCGTACTGGGTTGTACCCTTTCTGCAATCTGTTGGGTAAAGGTTTTCATTCATTCATTCATGGAGTTGATTGCATCTCGCCCCTCTTGTCGTTCCCCTGGACGTCTTGGGGATTCAATAAGATGGTCTAAATAGCCTATTGTTGATGTGGGTATGTCAAAACGCACACATAGTGCTAGCTCAGGATGTTCTGTTGGACATTGGCTGACTGGCGCGCCTTGATTGCTTGGGGTTAAAACAGCGTTTTTTATGAAGCAATTGGGATGGGGGTTTTTTCCTCTTCCGACGCCCTGTGTGGTTGTCGATGGGTTCCCGTTCATATCAGGGGATGATGACGGAATGGATCTGAACATAGGGGGAAGGGTCTCACGCCCTGGGGGTGGGCTGCCGGGCGCGGTTCGCACCGAAACGTCTGGGTGGCGCCTTCTTTTTATGTTTTGAGATCAACACGCATATCTGCCCCTTCTCCTGGAGTTGGCATGTCGGCGTGGTTAGGGCACGGGACTGGTTCTGGTCGCGCTGGTCCGGATCAGTTAAACCTGTTGTCCGCCGGGGATGCAGATCTGCTGTTCTGGTACCCTGAGGGACTTGGGCTTTTTTCAGGGGGAAAAATGCTAGGTCGGTCCGGATGTCACAGGGTTGAGCGCTATGGAACCCTTGTTGGGTACATTGTATTCTACACTGTCGTAATGGCTTACGGCCGTGCCAACCTGTACGCGCCCGATCTCGTCGGATCTCGGCCGCCGTGCAGGTTGGTCTTGGTTGGTCCTTGGTTGGGTGGCCTCCTGGGAATACCAAGTGCGGGGTGCTGGGGCTGATTTTCCATTTTTTATGCTCTTCTCTTCCGCGTAGCGAAGAGGGGCCTTGGGGTGGTTTTGGCCTCCTCGGGGGACCCTGTGCTCCCCGTATCACCGGGCCCGGTCCGGGGTAATGTTTCGTTGACCCGTAGGCCCGGGATAACCCTGTTGGAAACTGGAACACGGGCTGCGGCAGTGCCGCAGGTGTGTTTTGGGTTTTTTTCTTGAGGGGTTATGGGACCAACCACCGCGTGGGGTAACACCTGGGTGGTTGGTTCTCTGGTGTGTTGCTGCAGTGTCAACTCCCGGGTTCACCGGTTGAGGGTGCCCCTGCACGTTCATGACGTCTGCCAATCGTGTCAGCCTTCTCTGTGGAGGCTTGGTCATGCAACAACGCCAGCATACGCCCCTTCCGCCGGGGCGGCTGTGTTCCTTCTGGCGCCTGTCTCGTCCGCAGTCTCCAGGCTAGGGTTAACAGCCTGTTGCCTGGTATTTTTCCCCGGTGCACTGCCTGCTTCCGTTGGTTAACTCTTTGTGTGTTACGGCCATGCTGTCTGCCTGTTACAGGGCCAGTGTGCCAGACGGTGTACTGTTGGGGAGGCCAGGGCCCGCTCGGCTGAGGGGCTTTTGTCCGAATACGCTGGCGATGTGGGGGGCGTGGTCACTAAGTGCCCGCCTGGTGGGGTCTTGATGCTGGCATCATGGTCTTCTCCGGGCCCCCGTTTCAGGGAGTCCAGTCCTTTTGGTGGGTCTGGGTCTTCCTTCGCGCTCCGCTGCTACGGCCTTGTCATGGGGTTGGGTTTGCCCTTGACCCCGTGATTCTGGGGGCAGTAACGAGGTTGTTTCCCTCCGTTCGTTCCCGGGTGGCATGCGGGTTGTGCGTGTGTGTAGTCGTGGGGTCAAGCCACGGCTGCTCACCCTGTGCGTTGAGTTGCTTGAGTGCCTCTTCGCACGGTCGGGTCCGTCGCCCTCCCGGTAAACCTCTAATAGGGGGGGTGCCCTCCATTAGGGAGGGTCGGGGGGGCTCGGCCCTCCCTGTTCTGTTGGTTGTGGGGGGCCTTCAGCGGGGTGTATTTGTCGGCCAGTGGCTCCGCTTGGCCTCCCTTTGTGCATGAGTGATGCCAAGCGGATCCCCTAATGATACAGAACGTTAGGTTATGACTATAACCAAGTTCTGTTAATTAGGGGCGACGCTTGGCATCCGACGGCCGCTGCAGACCTTGACCTCACCTTGTGGTGAAAGCTTGGGAAGGAGGAGAGCAGGTGACCACACACCTGCTTATGAAGGTAAGCTGATGAGGGGTGTGGTCAGACTAATACTGGTATTAAAGGTACATTTGTGGAATTTATTCAGTGCGCGTGCACGTACGCGAGGGAGTGCATGAGTGATGCCAAGCGTCACCCCTAATTAACAGAACTTGGTTATAGTCATAACCTAACGTTATATTATCCTATAGCTTACGCTCTGCTCTATTGAAACTATCCCTTTATCCAGTCTAATATTGAATACTTTTCTCCACATGCACACACCCATCCGCCTGGCCACACCCACATCCGCTCCTCTACATAAGCGGGGTTATGGCCACACCATCAGCTCCTTCCCTATTTTCACCACCGAAAAAGTGCCTGTATACACCACTTTAAAGTTTAGTGCCAAAATAGTTATTGGAGAAGAGGAGCTGCGTTGACATTATATCTTTGTTTTCTCTCTCACAATTTTTCGAGGAAATACAGCAATAATGTCTTCGCCACCGGCAGGCATGCGTTCTTCATGGGACGGGACAGATAAGTACTCGCTATTTGCATATCAATAGCGCCGGTCGTCAGGTGTGTTAAATACGTTCTCAGATACATTCACACCTAACTTATTGTGAATGACATGTGTTACATTCCATTCGTAGAGGCAATTAGGCACTGTCTTTAGTCTGTGCTCAAGCGAGGGGGCATTAAATGTGCATTCGCGGGAGCGCGCGTGCACATGGCGCCATTAGGTGCGTGCAACCCCAGATGATTTCAATAACGCACCACTGGCCACCGGAGTGTCTAGAAGATGATGATCATTCTGACCTCCACCGGCGCTTCGCATTAGGGGCGTGCGTCGCTGAGCAATCCCCGCCGGCATTGTCTCCGGCTCTGCAGCTGGACACTATGCTTGGGAGGCGGTCGGCTGTGTGGGGGCTGACGGCCTCTCTAGGCGGGTGATGTTTTTTTGACGCGGGCGCCAGGTGTGTCAGTTGTAGGGGGTCAACTGCACAACTTACGAAGGTCGGCTCCAGGCTAGAATCCTTTTCGCTGCCCCATAGCGGCGCGGAGGGGGTTCTAGTCTGATGCCCCACAATAACATTAGCTCCTCCTCAGTGAAGTGGTAGCTTTGTTTTCCTGGGACCGTGATTCAGAATCTGCGGTTCAATTCCCTGAGTTTCTGGACAAACGGATACCCTCTGCCGCCGTGCTGGCCCCGCTTTTCAAGTTGAAAAACACCGGGCGCAAGGGGGGTGAGCTTGGTGTTTCGTTATGAGAATATCTCCGGCTCAGGTCGGCTGCAGCCCGCGTGTCAACGAGGGGCTTGCTGCCGATACCGCTGTGTCTGGTAAACACCGCTCTGAAGAGGGGCGTGTGTTGCCTTTTTCCCTTTTTTTTTCGGACAAGAAGAGGAAAAGACAGCGGCTGTCTGAAGTGTTGGCCTGTATTGCTTTTTCTCACGTTGTGCAGTTTTCAATAGTAGCCGCTTAGCTTGCCACTGCGTTAGCTGGCGTCTGCGCTCGGCTGGAAACGTTAGCCGTGAGAATAGCGGGCCCTGGCACTCTGACTACGACGTCATCTCTGGCAGAAGATGTTGTCGGGCCTGCGCCATGACCAGCTGCAGGAGGGGGGCGTCACGCCGGAGCGAGGCTCCGGCCATTGCCTCTTCTGGCCTTGCCAGCGAGAGGCCTTCATCAATGTGGTAGACCAACCTGTGTTACGGCCTTTTGTCCTGCGTTAGTTGGTGCAGGTAAGATGTCCATTGGACATTACCAATACACCACTCTTCCTTCCTCCCCCTCCCGAATGTTTTTGGTTAATAACGATGTCTTTGTTTAACAAAACATATGTTACTTCACTACATTTGGAGATACGACGTGTGGTGTGAAAATGGTCTTGGTCGCTTTTGTATAGCTTAGGTTAGCGTTGGCCAAGGCTTATGTCTTCTCTCTACCTAAAAACAGCGTTGTTTTTTACGTGAGTAAAAATGAACTGGGTTTTTTGTTGTTTGATGAGAAGTTGTGTGTGTTCATGTAACATTTAGACAATGTGGCTGAGCCCACAACTGGCTGGGTGTTACCCTACAATGCTGTACATAGTGGCATATGATCGAGGGCCTGAGTCCCTATCTTAGCTTGTTATTCTTTACTTGAGGGTAATGATGAAAGTAACAAGTGGCAAGTTTTTTTCACACATAAGCAGAGCTGTGGGAAACCTGTTTTCAAACAAGGTTTTTGGCTGTGGCTGGCGTGCATGATGTAAAGCTTTTACTCTACACATTTGGCGCCGTATCAGGGGTGAGGTGGTGAGGGGGTGGGTGAAATGATTCCCCGGTTTGCCCCTGCCCCCCCCCCCCTCCCCTCAAATATGATTTTGTTTACAAAATGTGTGTTGATTCACTATATTTTTGGGGATACGGTGTAAATCCCCCAGCTTCTGCTGGGGTTGTGCTCTTGCTTAGAGAGAGGCAGTTTTTCTGAAAATTGTTTGGTCGCTGTTATGTAGACTTAGCAAGGCTTGTGACCAGCACTTGATCGAGGACTTATGTATTTTCTCATCATAAAAAACGGTGTTCCTCTTGCAGTAGTGAGAGTGAACTTTGCCCTTTTTTTATTGTGATAGAGGGTTGTGTGTATCGTGTTCGGGGTCCCTGGTTCCACTCCATGTTAGGATGGGTGGGTCACAGGATTTCCCCCCGGCCATGGGATACGTCACTGGGCGCGTTTTCCTATTGGCCAGGAGACATCCGTGAGGTTACAGGCTCTGTGCTGCAGACCGCTGTCATTGTCAAAGTTGGATGATGCGATGCATTCGAAAACTGTTCGTTTTCTGCTCTGCTCTCTATTACAGTGTGTATTGGGCCGTTGGTCACTTGGCCCAATTATTATTGCACGTATCTTTTTCAATTGTGCTCACGTAGAGGTCTCTCTGGGGGAACTTCTGTCTTCCTCTCTTATGTGAGGAGCAGAATTGACGGGGTTGCCCTCAGACGCGTGTCTGTGTCTTATTGACCGGCTTCCTGCTGCTTGTCCCAGACAGCATGGAGGGAACGTTGTCTGGTGTTTCTTATTAGAATTCACCATTGATGTGTTTCGGGTTCTTGACGTGCATATAGCGCTGGCCCTGGGTGCTTCCAATGTGGAACCACGTTATGGGCCGGCGCACCTTGGTTGCCCAATTCATAGAAACAGCGTTTTTTATGCGGGCGACTAGGAAGGAGATTTTTTATCTCTACCGAGCGCCAGTGCACTAGGTTAGACTCGATGACTCACGTGCATCTCCGGGGGGAGATGACGGAGTAGATCATTACATTGGCGGAGGGGTCTCACGCCCATGAGGTGAGCCGCCAGGAGCAGCACATTCACGTTCTGTCCATCTTGGTGGCGCCCTCTGTGATGTTTTAGATCGACACGCGTACCTACCCCCCTCTTAGGACTGGGAATAGTGGCGTGACTAGGACGCTGGACTGGTTCTGGTCGCGCCGGACCAGGTCAGTTAACCCGTTGTCCGCCGGGGCGCAGATCTGCTGTTCTGGTACCCCGAAGGACTTTGTGCTTTTCCGGGGGGAAAATGCCGGGTTGGTCCGGGCTTCGCAGGGATTGATGTGTGTGTCATATGTATGCCACTACGACTTGCCCATAACAGTGACGTGCTTGGTCCATACTGTGTTGTACCTTGCGCTGTGTTAGGGGGCCTGGTCCTTCTCCATTTGTTTCACTCCTCCCTCCCCCTGCTGGGCAGGGATGGGAGGGGGCTGTCGAGGTGGTTGCTGTCAACCCCTCTAGGCATCCCTGTGTAGGTGCCGGTCCGCCAGGCTCAGGTCCGGACTCGTTCTCGTCGACCTGTTGGCCTGGGTTAACCCTTTGAAAACTGAAACACTTGCCTGTGTATACGCGCAGTTATGTTTCTAAGTTTTTCTTGGTGGGTTAAGGGAACAACCGCCTCCTGTTAAACTAAACATAGGGAGGTGGTTTGTTCTCCGGTGTGTTGGTAGCAGAGTCGGCTCTCGGGTTTAGGCCGGGCTTGACCCCGTCTGCCCGAGAGTGCCCCCGCATCTTTCATGATGTCTGCCAATTGTGTCTGCCTCTCCTTTGAACCTCGACCCCGCTGGAGGGGTCGGGTTTGTTGAGGTCATGACATGGTGCACAGCATACCAAACCCCTCTTCCGCCGGGTACTGTTCTTACAGTAGACCCCTTAGGCGCCTGTCTAGTCCGCAGTGCTCCAGGCACAAGTCGAGTTCTGGCCTGTTGCCTGGATTGAGGGATCAACCCCCTTTTGGGGGTTGTCTCCCCGGCACGCCGTCTGGTCCCACAGTATTGTGGGGGGGTAGCCTCTTGGGGCTTACGGCCATGCCAACCTGGACACGCCCGATCTCGTCGGAAACTAAGCAGGTTCGGCCCTGGTTAGTTCTTGGATGGGAGACCCCCTGGGAATACCAGGTGCAGTAAGCTAGAGTGCTTCAGAGCAGCGTGCCAAAGGGGGGGGCCTACTCTTGATTTAGGCCCTGTCCGATATGCTGGCGATGTGGGGGGTGGTGTCACCAGTAACCGTCTGGTGGGGTCCCGATGCTACGGCATCGTTGACCTCACCAGGCCCCCTTTTTCGGGGGGTCCTGGCCCTCAGGTTGTCCTAGGGCTGGGACCTCCTCTGCGCTCCGCTGCTACAGCCTTGCCACAGGGTTGGGTTCTTGACCTTCGACCTTGTGATGTTGGGGGCTGTGACGGAGGTGTTTTTGCTTCCCGTCCGTTCCCTGGTGGCATGTGGGATGCGCGCCTGAGTGGTCGCAGGTCCTTCTGAGTGAAGGTAAGTCCCATGGTCTGCTCACCCTGTGCGTTTGAGGTGCTAAACCCTCTTCGCACAGTCGGATCTGATTCCCTCCCGTCCTCCACTAGGGGGGTCCTGGGGGCTCGGGTCCTCCCCAGTTCTGATGGTTGTGGGGGGCCTCAGTGGGTACATTTGTCGAGCTTCCGCTCTGCTCAGCTCCTGTGTTCCAATAGAGCAGAGCGTAAGCTATACGATAATATAACGTAAGGTTATCCTATAACCCTAGTTATATGAGTATAGCGAGCGCTCTGCTCTGACTCACTGAGGACCCCGTGGTCTTCGCCTTCGGTGGTGAAAGACTTGGGAAGGAGCTGATGGTGTGGCCACGACCCCGCTTATGTAGAGGAGCGGATGTGGGTGTGGCCAGGTGGATGGGTGTGTGGAGAAAATTATTCAATATTAGACTGGATAAAGGGATAGTTCCAATATAGCAGAGCGCTCGCTATACTCATATAACTAGGGTTATAGAATAACCTTACGTTACCATCACTTGTGGGGGGATTCCACAGACTGGCAGAGTTGCGCGGGTCTGACACCCCGGGACCATGTGAGTCAGCTGAGACAGGCTATTTATGTTCTATGTAGGCTATCTTGTTGCAAAATAATATCTCTTTTAAAATGTTTTAAAATAATAATAGCCTCATTGAAAATACTCTTGTTGCTTCGTGAGTAGCGTGTTATGCGGTATCTGTTATTTCATTGACATAAGTAGATTTTTAGTTTTTGTTTATTTATTAAGTTAATATAAAACCGTGTTTAGAGTGGGAGTGACGTTTTTTTGTTGTTCGCTAATTTATCGCCACATATCAAGCAGGTATCAAGCCTGCATCGTTAGTAGTGAAAGCAAATTAATCTGTCCATGCTGAACTAAACCCTCTATTTTTCTTTTTTGGGATTTATCGAAAGGTTATCCTATAACCTAGTTATATGAATACTGGCTGAGCGTCTCGCTCTTCGCCATTATGAGATATCTCTTATCTCCTAGCACATAATGTGCTCACGAAACAACAAATGCACTCACATGCATGTGACCACGTCACGCCCCTGCGTCCCACTATATGACACCGGACATGGTCACACTCAGAAAGATTTCCAACACGGAAACCCATCCAAGGGACCTCAGGGCGCTAAGAGCGAGACGCTCAGCCAGTATTCATATAACTAGGTTATAGGATAACTTTTCGTTATATTATCATACTGGCAATCGCGTCTCGCTCTTCACCATTATGAGATATGGGGCAGAGCAGACGCGTGGCCCGACAAGTGTACCCCCTGAGGGCCCGTAAGCCCCAGCTAGGGAGGAGGGGAGTCCCGTCCACCCGCCCGTCCTAACGAAGGGGGGGAGGCAGTCAACTCCACCAAAGTGCGAAAAAAGGGGGAACCAGACACCCCTGAAAACGCACAGCACAGGTGGGACCACGTGTGACACAGCACCCCGTGGCACACACCCACACACCCCTGCTAGCCCACCAAATGGTGGGACGCAGGAGAGGTCCCAGACCTCAGAACCGCCTGGAAGACAGAACCCCCAGTCATGTCCACGAGGTAAAACTTAACGAAGGGACCCGGGGAGGACCAGGAGGCCGCAGCACAGATGTCCTCCACCGAGGCCCCCCCTAACAGGGCAGCAGAGGCCGCTACTCCATGAGTGGAGTGCGCCCTGACACCCCCAGGGGGGACCTATCCAGCCAACGTGTAGCAAAGGGCAATGCCCTCGCACAATCAATGTGACAGACGCTGCTTGGACAACGCTTCACCCGCACGAGGGCCACCGTAACAAACAAACAGTTGATCGGAAGCCCTGAGATCCTGCGTCCGACTGAGGTAAACCCCCAGCGCACGGACAGGACACGACAGGTGAAGGCTCGCCTCCAACTCACTAGCGTGAGGAGGCGGATGAAATGCCTGAACCACAATATCCCTGGAGCAAAAAGAGCTCCGGATATTCTTTGGCATGAAGACTAGGGATGGGTACCGAATTCGGTACTTTTGAGGTACCGAACCGAAACACGTCGGTACTACCGACGTGTTCATGTCAACGTTCACACCCACAATATATGCTTACCTAGGATTTGACTTGATTCAACAACAAAGCAGTCGGAGCAATGACAAGCCAAAAACTGTCGAAATTGTAGTTATTTGAAGTTTGGATTTTTTTTTACGACTGAGGTAGGTAAATTACATTTCTTGAGACTAAAGTACAGAAAAAAGGTACCGTTGGGTACCGGTATCGACTCACAGGTACCGGTACCGGTATCGGTTCAAATGTGAAAGGTACCCATCCCTAACGAAGACTGGATTAGGCCTCAGAGTCGCACCACTATTGGCCCGAATAGACAGGCACTCAGGCCGCACCGAGAGAGCACACAGCTCACCCACGGGCTTAGCGGAGGTGATGGCCAAAAGGAACACAGTCTTAAAAGACAGCTGCTCCAATGGCGCTTGCTCAAGAGGCTCAAACGGGGCCTCCGGCAACTGGCCCAGGACCAGTTGGAGGTCCCAACTCGGAGACAAAGAACGTCCCACAGGCTTGAGATGCCGAGCGCCAAGCAGGAAACATTTCACAAGAGGGTGGCTGAACATCGTATCGCTCCCAAAACCCACATGACAAGAGGATATAGCTGCAGCTGCACTGTCGAGGCCGACAGTCTATTCAGGATAAACTGGAGGAAGGAAAGAACAGCGTCCAGGGGGCAGGACACCGGATCCAGGCCCCCAACCTTACACCACTCTTGAAAAGCACGGCACTTACCCGCATAAACCGCGATAGTGGACTGAGCGCGCGCGTTCCGGATGGTGTCGACCACAGTAGGGTTAAGACCCATCCCCTCCAGCCTCACCCTCTCAGCAGCCAAACCTTCAGTGGCTGCCCCAGAACAGGGAACAGACACAGCGATCCATGTGCCTGAGAGAGGGCCCGCGGCGACCATGGAACAGGCCACGGCGGGGCTACCAAGACCTGGATCAGGACCGGGAACCACACAGCCATGCCCCGGTCCGGCGCGGGTGGGACTGTCTGCTCGCAAACAGATCCACCCTGGCCCCCCCAAGCGGTCCCAGGCCTGTCTGACTTAGTCTGGACGTAGTCCCCACTCGTCGGGATGAGGACCGCCCGCGACATCACATCTGCGCCCACATTCTCCTTGCCAGGGATGTAGAGCGCCCTCAGGCTGCGCAGATTGAGAGACGCCCATAGCCAGAGCTCGACCGCCGCCCGGTGCAGACGGATGGAGCGTACTCCTCCCTGTCTGTTGATATACGACGCTGTCGTCATGTTGTCCGTCCTGATCAACACGTGCTCGCCCACCACCAGGTGGCCGAACTGCTTGAGGACCAGAAGGACCGCCTTCAATTCCAACACATTGATATGCAGTGCAGACCGGGCAGCATGGTACATCCAGCTGCCCCCTACTGCGTTGGTTCGACACGTCCCCCCCCCCCATCCCGCGAGGGAGGCGTCGGTGAAGACCGTGACGTGTGATAGCCTGCTGCCCATGGAGATCCCACTGGTGAGGGTACCAGTCCTCCCCCAGTGGTCGAGATCCCCCAGTACTGACACGGGAACCTTCAGTCGCTTCCACTTGCCTCTCACCAGGTCTATTTTCATACTGGAAAACCACCTCTGTACCCTCCTCATGAATAGGAGGCCAAGAGGGACCACATAGTGAGCAGATGCCATCATACCGAGCAGGCGCATCACAGACAGCACCGTAACCGTCCTGCCAGGACGGAACCACCTGAGCACGCCGAGAATATCCTCTCGCCGTTGCTCTGAGAGGGTTGCCCTCATGGGCCTTGAGCTTAGAACCAAGCCCAAGTACTCCACCTGTTGACTGGGAAGAGGAGTACTCTTCTTCCAGTTCACAGCAAAACCTAGACTGGTGAGGAATTCCACCACCAGCCTGGTATGAGACCTGGCGACCTCCTCCGACCGGCTGAGGAGCAGAATGTCGTCGAGATAGAAAATAACTTGTATCCCCTGACGACGTAGAGGCTCCAGTCTCCACGCACTTGGTGAATGTGCGAGGGGCCAGAGAAAAAGGAAGCGAAGGAATTTCCTGTGAGGAGGGAAGATCGGGATGTGAAAGTACGCATTCAGGTCTATGGAGGTTGTGGGATATTTGTGGATATCCTGATGAAGAATGTCTCAGTCAACCGAGGCTTGGATAATAACAAGGGTTTATTAACCAAACAGATAGAATACATAGAGAGAATGGCTGAGGCTCTCGCCCCAGGTGATCAGCTGAAATTACCCAGGTAAGAAGCCCTGATTGTGGTCGGGAGGAGCCCTTTATAGTTCAACAAGGGGGGTGTGTGGTCCCATTTGATAGGTCAGATGGGGGGGAGGGGGTACAGGTTTGGGGACACAGGGGAGGGGGGTGATTCCACAGAGAGGGGGGGGGGGCACAGGTAAGGGGAACATATTTACATGAGGACATATTATACCACAATACTCACTTTTCTTTCTTATAATGTGGGTGAGATTAATGTATAATATACCAGGATTGTTTGGAACAGGTAAAAGTGGGGACCGATGTAATCCATCGGTTATCAGATAATGAAAAAAATAGAAAATAATTAAAATAATGAAAATGTTGGCCAATGTGTTCTGTTGGTTGGCCTAATAATTTAAACTAGTATTATTTACATACATGATTCATGACATGATCGACTGGACTGCGGTCTGTGTTATTTTTATATCAGAGATGTGGGAATAGATATCACCCTTTTCTTTTATTAATCGCTTAAAATACCTATATCAATGAGTGGTCCTCATCTCTGATATCAAACAACAATTAACATAATCATTTGAAGCTATCGCTGTGCAAATATCTTGGCATACCTTCAGTCATTCATGTCGTGACTCTGGGGAGCTAATGTGATCGTTGTGCATACAGGCATCGTAATACACCAATTAAATACATGCACTGTCTGTGTGGTCAGAGTGCACAGGGTGAAAAAACAAAATTGTTTGCATAATTATTAGGAATAGGATTTACACATAAGGCTAATGTGTACAAAAACATTTTAACAACCGTTAACCTGGTGGTTAATAAAACTAACATGATTGATTATGGGAAACTGTTCAAAAATATATATATATATATTTTTGCACGTTTTATGATGATTCTTGATGAAATTACTTAGGATCCAGTTGTATTTACCCTGAGTTTGAGTGTCACTTTCATCTGTGATTGCCTCAGTTTTGTTGGTCTTTACTTAGAATCAGGCAATTTTCTCCATTTCTTCTCTATAATTGAGGAGATAAAACGTCTTATGCATCGCTTCTGTATACATTCTAGTGCATATACTATCAATGGTTCACCATACAGGTGCAAAACAACGTTACATGTCCTCTTCTATGAGAGAATAAAACAACTGATTCTTTCTTGTCTGACAATACAATTTTGTAACCTAAGTAATTCAAATGTGATGTAATGTGATCATGTGGTCACTTCTTCCTTCAGCAATACATTTTAGCTCATTATTACTAACCATTGTTAATGCTTTCTCATTGATTTCTTTTCATCACATCCCTAGTTCATCGTTTTGCAGATACATACAATTGTGTGAAAAGTTTCCTGCTTGTGAAGGTATTAATCTGAATGATGTTGCATCGTTGTTGACAAGGTGTTCTCTGTCGGTCGTGTGGCAGGGCCAAACAGTAACACATACAAATTAAATAAATACATACAATAGACATTACCTTAGTGGCTAATGTGTCAAAATAAAATTGAAAACCGTTAACCTAGTGGTTAATATAAAAGGTGATTATGATAATCGTTATGCATTGTTCTGTGGTGCATACTATCAATGGTCAAAACAAACTTGGTGTCTTGGAACAATCCAACTGGTTCTGCCCTGTTTAACAATACCATTTTGCAATGTGACTCTGTGATCATTTCTCATTGTCATTATAAAATTGGTTAATGCAATCTTACTGATTGTATTTCATCATATTCCTAGTCAATAATTTTCCAGATACATATGAACTCTGTGAAACAGTTCTTGTTTGTGAATCTGATAGTTGCTGTGAAGTGTTGATCATCTGTTCTCGGTCTGTCGTGTGGCAGGGCCAATACATACATAACAATGTGGACAATGTGTGTTCAGAAGTATCTTGTTCCACAGGTCTCTGATGATGTCTCTTCTTGACGATGCAGTCGGGAACATTCACTGGTCGTCGTTCATTCAGAGGGGGCCTACAGGAGGTCGCCGTCCGCTCCCTGTGTACCTTGTCAAGGGTCACGGTTGGTCCCCCCCGTTCCTCGTCATCGCGGTACTAGAGGGGCGAGGGGGCGGGCGTTTTTGAATGTGTTGTGCTGGTTTCGCTGTCCTCTCCTCGTCATTGCGGTACCACTTGATGGAGGGCGAGGGCCCGCCGGTGTAGTGGCTAGTCAGTAGGACGCTCTCTCTCACACGGATGACAATCTTGTCATGGGAATCCACCTTGATGGTCGGGGCTTTGGTTCCCATCTGCAGGTGATGGGTTTGGTCTGCAGTGCCGGGGTGGAGGCCGTCAAAGGTTGATCTCCTCTTCGTCAGTGTCTCCTTGGTCAGTCTCCTTCGTGGTCCTCTGCTCCACTTTCTTGGGGATGTCTGTGGGCTGGGTTGGATGGTTCTCCCACGGTTGTTGTCGTCGCCTCTGGTTGTGTCTGAAGCTTCGTGGTTCAGGTCACGCGTCGTGGTTGTGTCCGCAGCTTCGTGGTTCAGGTCACGCGTCGTCTCACTCGTCCTGTCCTCTCACCAATTCGTGATCTGAGGGTGATAAACACTGCCTTAGAAAACTCCTCACATAAATGATTCAACGCCTTTCTGCTAAAGTGGAAAATCATTTTGGGATTAATTCAATTCATTGTAAATAAAATCACTTAATTGACAATAGGAAATGCAAGCCAATTGCATTAGCAGTGATTCCTTACGTCAAGAAGGTCACATTCACTACAATTTTATCAGATTTTGTATCTAACTAGATCTTACAGCATTAGGCTTTAAATAAAATTTGTAAATGAATGGCCAAAGTCTTGAATCAGATAAAATAGCTCCTTGTCTTCATATTCTGATGGTCTTAAATTGAAGTTGATCTTACCTCAGGCCGCGTACGATGGTGTGCTTCTTCAAGATACTTACCTCGCCATGACTTCTCGGTTGTTCTTCACATCTCAGTGTGGCTCATCATAGCATAGCATGGGGAAAAAACATAAAATCTAGGTAGCCAGTTAATTTTGCATGAAAAACAATCATTCGTTTTGTCATCTAACCCTAACTAACCTTACTGTCATGCATTTGTCCTAATAGACTAACCTACACTGTAGCACTCAACACTTTGATGACCATTGTTACTCAGCTGATAGAGGTGTGCCTTGCCTGATGTCCTGTCGTACAGAACCTGTGAGTCGCTTTGGATAAAAGTGTCAGCTAAATGATCAATGTTGTTGATATCTTGTACATTTAGATAATTGTGCAGCAATTTTGGTGGTTGATAATTTTGCAGTCATGGAAAGTATTAGTTGTTAAAAGAATAGTCTAAGGAATAGTCATGCATGTTATTGGTTATAAACAGAGAATAGAAGGAGGGGATTGTAAGTAGTTGTTTTCATCATTAATCTTTCATCTCGGGCACTTCTCTAATTCATGTGCCTCTTAAAAAGAGATGATGAAAACGACTGGTTAGTTATTGTTAGTATGGGAGTTAGGTAGATTTTCATAACTGCAAATTCATCACCGGTGTCTAATTCATGTTAATTAAGTGGTTCTCTGTTGCCATCCACCGCCAGGTGAGTTCATCAAGTCTGTGGTCACGAGTGTAGGCATTTGCATTGCTTTGTCTCCCAAGTGCCCACTCTGAAGAAATTTACATGTGGGTGTTTTGGATGTAGATTTGTTCCAAATGGTCAATCGATTGTCTCTCAGCTCTGCACTGTCTCTCGGTTGACATGCAAATTGTTGGATTTTCTGTCTTTTGTGATACAATTTGGGTGTAGTCATTCACTGTTTTGCATCTCGCCTCAGAGCCAGATCTGTAAATACAAACACATGTTAATTTTCCACTCTTTTCTAAGACCTGGGTGAATCCTCTTTGACTGTCTGTGTGCTCAACAAACATTAGCTAGATCTCATCCATCCCGTTCTTGGATGTAATGATAGTGTTATCATTTATCAATCATATCGCATATGTACACAAGCATCATATGAATGTGGACCCACACATTTTGAATCATGTTTAAAATGTCTTACAATGGAAAGGGCTAGTTATCTTTCATTGGTTCTTTAGATAAACACATTAACTCAAGTGAATATAACCTAAACATCTTACTTTTAAACATGATCTATGTTGTTTGTGCCCAAGTTTTTCAACATTGAAAGCTTATAAAGTCTAATCTAACGCTGTTTATGTGGACAATTCCTGTACTGCCATATTATGGGAACCGGAAGTGTTTGTTTAGCTCCCATGGTCAGTATGACCGGTACGTCCACAGATGTATTATAATTCTGAAACAGACATTGTAATTAGCTTTATGTGACTTATAAATTGAAAATGGGGGACCCTGATGTAAACAAATCTGGTATTGAAAATGGGGGACCCTGATGTAAACAAGACTAAAGTCTCTCTCTGGTCTGCATCCCCTTAACAATTGTGTGTTGAGCTGTGCTGTATTGTACCTATTCTGCAATCTGTTAATAAAGTTTTCAATCAATCAATCAAAGCATCTATATTTATGATTTTCATACTCACCGGGGAAAGCTGTTTGTGTTGACGTCGGTTCCTGAGGCTGTAGCACGTTACGTGTCGTTAATGCAATGTTCGGTTCGTTTCTCCGGTGGTCTGGGATAATGTAATCCTGGAAACACTCTTCTGCATCTCGCCACCGCAACTCAACACTTTCCAATAGCAGCGCGCACATACATATACAAATAAAACATATACTACACATGGATTTCATATACCTTCGGCCTTGGGCATATTAAACTTTACGTTTGCCTATGGATAGTTTAATATAAAATCATAACTTAACGGCGCGCATAGCGTCACGTCATTGCTCCATGCGACGTTCGTGTGTTTTCATTCGCCTCGGAAATAACGCTTTGCAATTCATACAGTATTTTTCCCACGAGCTCTCAATAGCCTGGAATTCCTATACCAGCGTTTTTGTTACCGAATGAACGCGCCTGTGCATATGTGAAACGTAAACAAACTGAAACGATAAAACTATACTTCCCCAAATGGCCGTTCCCGTGGGCCGGTGTTCTGCGGAATCCGGAAATTACTATCCTAGTTTGTTCCCGTGAACTGCACTTCAATGTTATTCTTTGTATAACGGTAACTCGTTTCTCAATGCTCGTCGCGCTATCCGCAGCCGGTTCTTGACTCAATAAAGCAACGCGACGGGTCCTATAATACTTGTGCACATACGAACGAGACTTAAACAGACAAACAAACAATAATACATATAAGTTAACGTGTGTGTATATCTGACTGTATTGGATCGCTGTACGTTTAGTCGGCCAACATCTGTTGCGACAAGGCATTTTATACCCTTGATATATAACTACACATCGTTATTAAAATCATAACGACCGAACCTGACTTCGAAATTTACCAGCGATATATTAGATTATATATACCTTTTAATCATACTCTCGGCCTCTTAACCCGCGACTAACGTCCTGTTTAATGTACTTTCCGCGACTGATGTCCCGTTTAATGTACATTTACGTACTCCCGGGACATCGCGTAATCATGTACTAACTAGGACATCGCGTGATCATCTTCCCGCTATCTGTATTGATCAATTGGTTAATTTAATCCAAAATACATCGTTTTCAGGAATGGAAGAGATTGTGAGCTTAGTTTGAGGTTGAAACAATGAATATTATGACGCTACTCTGGTAATTTCTAATTATGATTCCATCAGCTTCTCGGTCCTAACTTCCCGCCTCTTTGCAAAGGAATCACAGAACGTTTTTAACAGAGTAGCGTTTTCAAGGATATCACATCTAATAAGCCCACGTTTCTTGCCTTGTTGATTTTAGTCTGCATCAGCTAGACTTGGGTTCCAACAACCTTTACTGTGTGCCTTAGCTTTTGGTCGGCTCCGACTCGACCTGGAATAGCACTTCAACCTTTGTGCCTAAACCTTTGGGAATAGCACATAACCCATCCTCACAGAACCGCCTGATAAGGACCCAGGTGCACGCGCGCCCTGGTAACGATTCTCAATACAGATCAGATATATTAATGCACATTATTCTTACTCAGCCATGATCTCAATATTTGACAACATTCTGTAATATTCACCTGGCACAGAGAAAAGCGGGACGTTTTTAATTCCTTTCCATACATTTTTGGTCGACCAGTCTATATACTCACTTTTCTCTGTATAGATGAAACGATACAGCATGCCGGGAGGACGCAAAAAGTCCGTCACAAGTTCGTAGACGCCAATTGTGGGATATTTGTGGATATCCTGATGAAGAATGTCTCAGTCAACCGAGGCTTGGATAATAACAAGGGTTTATTAACCAAACAGATAGAATACATAGAGAGAATGGCTGAAGCTCTCGCCCCAGGTGATCAGCTGAAATTACCCAGGTAAGAAGCCCTGATTGTGGTCGGGAGGAGCCCTTTATAGTTCAACAAGGGGGGTGTGTGGTCCCATTTGATAGGTCAGATGGGGGGGAGGGGGTACAGGTTTGGGGACACAGGGGAGGGGGGTGATTCCACAGAGAGGGGGGGGGGGCACAGGTAAGGGGAACATATTTACATGAGGACATATTATACCACAAGGTGAACCAGTACCCCACTCTGACAGCGTTTATCATGTGTTTGACGGTCAACATCCTGAACCGCCTCGCCACAATCAGCCGATTGAACGCAGACAGATCCAGAATAGGTCTGACACCTCCCGATTTCTTGGGCACCAGAAAATACCGGGAGTAAACGCCACGCATTGCGTCCTCCTTTGGGACCACGACGATGGCTTGCTTTGGGGTTGTGCAATATGCAACACAAGTCCCCGCCTCAGCGTTCTCTCCATCCACCTCGACATATGGCACTGTTGTAGTCATATGTGATGATAATCCCAAAGCGCACCTGCTGCCACTTGGCGCTGGTCCGCCAGGAACCGTAGAAACTGTACACACCGTAGCCCTGCAGTGATATTACTACCACCCAAACCACACGTGCCTGACTGACCACCGCCGGTCTTCCGGCTGTGGGAGGCACTAACGTGATACCCGGCATGGCGAGGGTGGGGCTGGGGGAACTCACGCTGCGACCTCCTGGGTCTCGAGTTCCCCCGCTGACAACCTTCGTCGTTGACAGACACAACACCAGGCTCACCAAACACAGACGCAGAACGTGTGGCGTGGAAGCCGCTTGACAGCACAGCATTCTCACAGGCAGACCCAGGCCTAGCTAGCAACTGGGTGTCAGCCCCTGTCCCCATGATAAGCGAAACGTGGGGCCGCTTGCGCTTCGCTGAAGGCATGCGGCCCGCAGCCAAAGGGGACAAATCAGAGCCTGTATCCCGCTGGTGTTGGGGGGGGGATTGACCGGAGAGCGAGCTAGACACAGCTAGACGTCGATGTTTTTTTAGGGTGTGCTCATCTAATGTAGCCGATCCCTCGGCCGCCAAGGCCGTCGGCCTTCTGATCACCTGTTGTCTTTGTGCCCAGGGTACCTCAGGCGGGGAAAATATGGCCGCTGGTCGGGGGCCTCGCCACAGCCGCTGGCGAGGCCGCGCCCTCACCTCTGGCTGCGTGGTGTGAGGCGTGTGAGGCCTAGGTCCAATACTGCCTGCGCTCCTGCGGAAAGACCAAAGAGTCCCTCTGCGGAGAGGGGAGCCCTGAGGAGGAGAAGCCTTTTCTCCTCCTCAAAGGAAGACTGCTCCAACCAAAGATGTCTGTGAACGAGCGTTGACAGCATCCTAGTCCTCCCTGCAGTTATAGCTTGCGACTGGGTTAAAAGCTGTATAACCTCAAAAACATGCGTGATGTTTTCGACGTCGGCTGGCCCCACTACCCGACACCATTGTGGACAGAAAAGCAGCCAACTGAGCAATGATACTGGTCACCGCTAAATTCCGTCCTGCGGCGGTATAAACTTCATCAGCCCATACAGCCACCTACCGGGCCGACTCGCCCTCTGGCGCCGGCTTCCGGGTGGGACACCGTTCAATCATGCCAGGGCAAAGAACCGATGCTACCTGGCCCTCTAGCCACGGCACACCTGCCTTGCACCCTGTTGTCAGCCCATCCACCCGTATAAAGGGTAAATAAGCCTCAGCAAAACCCCCCACATTAGACACAGATTGACCTTCAGCAATGAAACGGTTAAGAGGAGGGAAGAGTGGCGACAGCCCACGGCTGTCACACGCCCAGGTCAGGCCAGACCTGGGAGAGGCAGCACCACAGACATGAGGTGAACAATGGTCTCCTACCACCCTCTGGTGGTCACCCGCAGACGGTACGGCCCAGCACATTGGACATGCTGACTAATGTTTTAACTTTAATTAATAGTGTGATTAATGTGGTGTCCTGGTGTGTGCTGTCGTTGACTTTCCCTTCCCTTGTGTGATGTGGTTCACTGTTTTGGTTTTGTGTTATGAGTTGCTTTGGTGTTTAGTTGTGTTGTTTGTTTCTATGTTTTAGACTGGGCTGCCAGGTGTTGTCTATGATAATTAGTAGGGGTATTTAAGTGTGTGTCTCCCTCTCCTCGTCGTGGCGACATACCTCCAGTTTCCCCCCGTTCCTGTCCACGTCGTGTTGCACTGTTTTCATCCTAGTAAGTGTTAGTGTTTTGTTGTTTTGTATTGAGAAGTGTTGTAAGGAGTTCAGTATGTTATTTGTATTGTACTTGGTTCTCCAGTAAACTTCCCTTCTCCAAGCATCGATCCTCGTCTCTGCCTCCGTTCCCTCTCTGCAAACTGCGTTCTAACCTTCATTTAGCAACCCCATCGTAACAACGGCGGGGAACAAAGGAACGGCATCCCAGCATTGTAGCATTAGCATTAGACACGCTCCAGGATAGCTGGGAAAACACCCAAAACAGTCATGACGACCATGTTTTCCCAAATATCCTGCCCCTTGCGCCAATACATAACTCGGCTTTCTCACGGGACAACGAGCAGTATTACTCATGCTAGTAGTATCAAGATTAGCTGCCGAAGGCAGAGGCACGGGTGTGATGTATATTTTAGTTGATGAAATATTAAACACTTTTTTATTTCAGTTCACAGTATCACCTCGATCTCCAAAATAAAAAAACATTTAAATATTAAAATAGCCATTATTTATTTCCATATTATTATAATTTTTCAAACCTACATGGATCCACTGCAGAGTGGCTAAAGAGCCGCATGTGGCTCCAGAGCCGCGGGTTGACAACCCCTGTCCTAGACCATGGATATCCAATCCTTCTATTTCACCATTTAATCTTAACTTAATTGGTAACATTTCTATAGCAATTATAAATAAATATGGTGATAGAGGACACCCCTGTTTCACATCCCTTGATAACTTAAAAAAACTGGAAAAATTACCATTATTTATAATTCTGATTTTAGTATTATTAAGCTGTGTTATGCTCACTGGTCTTTACACAAAGAAGGACATGTCTTAGATGTGAACCTAACTTTAGGTTAGTTGTAACGTTAGTTTAGGTTCGTGTTAACGTTAGATAATGTACAAAATAAACGTATTACGCTGCCATAGACGTCGCTCTTTTATTGTGAAACCCCCCAGAAAGGAAGTCATTATATTAGCTTTAGTATTAGCTCCGGTTAGCTCCGAGCGTGCAGTAGTTAGTAGTATATTATCAATACCAGCCATTGGATTACTGTTTTCTAAATTGGGGAGGCTTTTAATCGTCAAGGTAAGAGGATTTTAAGTCATGGTATCCATAAACTTCAATCGGTTCGGATCCTTTGAATGAATGAGAATGTAAACAAACACGGCTTCCACGTAGAAATCACTGACTGCGCGCAGAGAGGAGTCGTTCGGCAAAAAATAGTTCAGAATATATCTGCTTAGAAAACGTAATTGTCGAATTCAATTATTTTTTATTTATCCACGTGGTAAATACACAGGTCACAACATGTTTACAGGAACGTTTTGGAGTTGTATTTGGAGTGTATTTGGTGACTGTAGGGCACTGTAGGGAACGTCAGGCTGTAAAAACCCCCCACTTCCAGTGATGAAGCTAAGCTACGCTAATGGAGCGACTGTTCCCTAAGCTAAATGCACGCACAGAGACAAAAAAGGTATGTATCTTCTTGTCTAACTCCAGGGAAGATGTTAAATAAGCTAATTTCCCAAAATGTTGGAGTTTTCCTTTAACAGAATTCGGCTATAGGGCGACAATAGCTGCAGTTACAACAATAATGTGGTCAAGAGGCATGGTTTCTATCTTGAGCCTTAACGTGGCGTGGTTTATTATTCACATGGAAAGCAGCAGATCTACAGGTCTTCTCTCACTGAGGAGAAAGAACGGGGAGGATACACAGCTACTTATACTCGCCACCTGGTAGTACTCCAGAGTGTCTCCGCCTAGAACGCCCTCTAGTGGACACAGATATATATGCAGGTAGACAGACACTAGTGTGAACAGTTACATATGCAATTAGACAGTTACTAACAATCCTACACAGAGCCTCTACCTTCAACATATATATATAAGAGAGAAAGTACTTGACTATAAATCGACTGGCAGGGCAGACACACTGACAGATTAAAGTTACCATGCCAACCCACAGTAGGGGCAGCCTTTCCTTGATGGAGCAGAGTGCATCTCAAAGGCCAAATGACACCTGTGAAGTCTGCTACAGAGGGAGTAGGAGCTGACACACAGGGGGAGAGCGCAACATCAACACACACAGACACACACGCACAGACACACACACGGATAGAAAGGCAGAAAGACATACACAGACAGAGAGACAGACAGACACACACACAGGCAGGAGGACATACTGTATGCAGACAGACACACACAGCAGAGAGAGAAAGAGAGTGGGAGAGAGAGAGAAAGAGGTAGCCTTATTTCAGTAGCTGCTGAGGCAGAGAGGAGTCGTGTGTCTACATGACCTGCTCTAATGATGCTGAAATTAGAAAAACGCTGCATCACACCAAGCAGTAATACAGCAGCTATAGAGAACACAGCTCTGCAAAGCACAAAAGAGAGAGCACCATCAATGATTATTATAGAAATTCTATTATTATATTACATTAAATATTCCCCTAAGTGATAGAATACAGATAAGATCAGATATTCCTTTATTGATCCCCTTGGGGAAATCCAGCATCATAGCAGAGGGGGTCAGCTATGGGCAGGTTAATAGAAGAAAGACGTAAATATGGGCAATAAAATAGAATCTCAATATCGTTAGCCTCATACGATAATCTCCTAAGTAAATTTTCAAGATTTCTGGAAAAGAAGAAAAGACACTTTTCCAGCAAATGTGTAAGAGCTTTTAACAAGGTGACTTTTAAACAAAATATGTTGTGACTTAGGCATTTTTTCCTCGTACATACATACATGTCATACACTAGGCAGTTGTTTTACTTGCCTAAGTCATGCGATCGCCATCTGTGTATTTAACGTTAAAATGCACAAGTCACGTGTGAGTTAGGCAGATGGGGATTTTTGAACGTAACAAGCATTCTGATTGGCTGAGGACATAATGCACTAAGCCAGGGCGATGCAGCAGTGTGAGGAGAGTACAGTTAGGCAGAAATCTCAATTTGGCCAACAAATTACTTAGGCAATTATGGTATGAGGCTAACGATATATGAATATGAGAAAAATAAACGGTGTAATTTTTTTTTATAAAATCTGAATATAAAAATACGAGAAAATAAACAGTGTAAACAAAGGTGCAGATGAGGGTCTGTATGCCATATTGGTTATAGTATATGTTACAATAAATATAGTTAATATAAAAAACAAGAATAAAGAATAAGAAAGAAAAAGAAAATACAGTATGTTCTCTTCTCTGGGGAAGTAAGTGAGTGTGTCACCTGGGCTGGCTAGATATTATTTACATGCCATATTCAAGACAAGGGATAATAACCTGAAAATAACCTTGTCGTCTCACACAGGGTGTGTGTGTGTCTGTGTATTTCTGTGAGTGAAGTATAACTTTTCTCTCTTTTTTACACAGGGTCTGTGTGTGCATGTGTGTGTGTGTGTGTGTGTGTGTGTGTGTGTGTGTGTGTGTGTGTGTGTGTGTGTGTGTGTGTGTGTGTGTGTGTGTGTGTGTGTGTGTGTGTGTGTGTGTGTGTGTGTGTGTGTGTGTGTGTGTGTGTGTGTGTGTGTGTGTGTGTTATCAAGACATCAAAGGGGTAATAGCGGGGCAGGTGGAACATAAACTATTTTTATATGCGGATGATATCTTATTGGTATCCAGCAATCCCCAAACAGCAGCTGGGGTCATTGGAACTGTTATCGAGTCCTTCTCCGAAATATCTGGATACACAATCAACTGGAGCAAGTCAGAAGCAATGCCTCTCTCTAAGTGCTGTCCCCCTGCTATTAGGAGGGGATGGCAGTACAAGTGGATGCCGTCAGGGTTGATATACCTAGGAATAAAGCTGATCCCAGGTCTGAAAGAGATAGTACAAGCCAATATTGCCCCTATAATCGAACACGTTAGTGCTCTGACCCAGAATTGGGCCAAGATGAATATGTCCCTCCTTGGGAAGATAAACTTAGTAAAAAATGATTTTGGCTCCCAAATTAAATTATATCCTATATATGCTGCCGCTGACTCTCCCGACACAGTTACTCAAACAGTATGACAAAGTCATTAATGTATATTTGTGGGGGGGCAAAAGGCCGCTATTTGGACGGGCCAAAATGTATTCAGCAAAGGAAAATGGCGGCTTATCCCTGCCTAAGCTAGACTGGTATCACTATGCGTTCTCACTCTCCCAGCTCTCCAAATTGAATCACTCGACTGAGGAGGCACCTGCTTGGGTCAGGATAGAGGAGGAAATGGTATATCCCTCATCTCTGGAATCCTTCCTGACACAATCAGACAGACCTATACCTTTTAAGAACCCTCTAATGGCGTTTGCCAGGGAAACTGGGAATCAATCGCACAGGCTGACTGGTGATAACCCAACCCATATCTAACTACAAGAGCCTCTATATGGTATAATAAAAAACTAAAGATTGGCAAGAAATCAGTCATATGGGATGACTGGATTGAAAGGGGGATACATGTACTAGGTGATATAGCCGGGGAAGATGGGGTATTACCTTTTGAGGATATTAGAGAGGACTTTGGTATAGATAATAAAAACGTCTATAAATTCCTACAGATTAGACATTGTATATCGTCATCAATGGGAGGGCCAAAATGTGGCCCGATTACTGCAATTCAAGAAATATTTTATAAAGGATGGCATAGGAAAGGCGGTGCGTCAAGATTCTATGATGTTATAAGGGAACATAATGCACCCAAGTTGGCGGGTCTGAGGTTGAGCTGGGAGAACGATGTACGTGAGGATATTACTGAGGAAATATGGGAGAAGCTGGTGTCCAAATGGGGTAAATTCTCTTGGGAGGCACAATCACAACTTATCTTTTACAAAGTTTTAAACAGAAGCTATTGGACGCCTAGTAAACTGGCCAGACAAAAATTAAGGGACAGTGACATCTGCTGGAGATGTGAGAAGGAGACAGGCACTTTACTACATATGTTATACGAATGTGAGAAAGTCCGGAAAATGTGGGATCAAATTGTGATATTCCTAAGTAAAGTTCTGAATGTAAAGGTAAATAACTCCCCAATGGCATGTGTTTTGGGTATAGTACCGAAAGGGATTAAACTGCCTAAATACCGGGGAATGTGGTATAGAATGGCCATGATATCAGGATGTAGAATTGCATTACGACATTGGAAATCACCCATTGATATTATTTTAAAAGAATGGATGGAACTAATGTTCCGGACAGCATCATATGAAAGGGTGACATATAGAGTCGCAGGGAGAGAGGATATCTTTGCTGAGGTATGGGACAGTTTTCTACACCTGACTGAACGGTCTGGGGACAAATGATTAAGGCGGGGTTACAGTGTTATCAAGGATGAATGTGAAAAAAAGGGGATCTGACATGATGGTACCTATACTTTATATTGTATTATGTATGTATATGCATAGATTGTATGTCCGGATGGTGTATCTATGGAATGGCCACTTTCTCTATCACACTCTCACATGCACATATCTAGCCGCATACGCATGTCTAGGACACACATACTCGTATGTGTACATAACAGAATTACACACACTCATATGCACAAGGCTGAGATATACATGCCAGAGGCACACATACATGCACATACTCACTTGTAGGAAACAGGCATACACACACGTACTTATACACATAGTTGAAGCATAAGCTCTCACTTACACATATAGGGGATATACACATACATAGGGGACACACACATACATAGCTGAGACGCACATGCATATACATACCTGAGATACACACTCACACAGGTGGCAGAGACACACATGGATACGAGACACACACAAAAGGTAGGATTACAGACAGTCACATACCTGAGAGATGCACACACACACACACGTATGAGACATACACACATACGTGATACACGTACCCACATACACATATCTGAGACACACATTCATACATGCTCTCACGCACACCTACATATATCTGAGATGCATCCTCTCACATGCAATATGGAGAAAGATGCAACACATACCTGTTGTTACAAAAAAGAAAAAGACGAATTTTGGATGTTGCATATTATGCTGTGGGAAGATGTATTTTGAATATTGGAAAGATTTGTGCAAAAATATCAATAAAAAAAATTAAGAATGAGAGCATCAATAATACACCTGAGTGAAGTCTAGTTTTAGTTAATCGTGAGTTAAAAAAAATAGTGGCGTCAATAGAATCGGGCGATAACGCGTTAATACCGCGTTAACTTTGACAGCTTTAGTTGCTATATATACTGGAGCAGCTCCAGTGCTGTGATCACTGCCAAATCTGTGCCTAAACTGTTTGATCTGTTTACAGATTAAGCTTTCCAACAATTCCTGTATAAACGTTGCTGGGTGTTATCGTCCACCATCACCACCATTTGGTGCCCTCACAGCCGTAAACTGTCTCCTTGCTCCACCTCAGGTCTGAGGTTGTCTTATTAGAAGACCGTAACGATAGGTTATGACTATAACCAAGTTCTGTTAGTTAGGGGCGATGCTTGGCATCACACTGCACTATCTCGCGTACGTGCACGCGTACTGAATAAACCACAAATGTACCTCTAATACCAGTATTAGTCTGACCACACCCCTCATCAGCTTACCTTCATAAGCAGGTGTGTGGTCACCTGCTCTCCTCCTTCCCAAGCTTTCACCACAAGGTGAGGACAAGGGCTGCAGCGGCCGTCTGATGCCAAGCATCGCCCCTAACTAACAGAACTTGGTTATAGTCATAACCTATCGTTCTGTATCGTTAGTGGCTTAGCTTGGCATCACACTGCACAAGGGAGGCCAAGCGGAGCCACTGGCTGACAAATACACCCCGCTGACAGCCCCCCCACAACCATCAGAACAGGGAGGGCCGAGCCCCCCCGACCCCCCCTAATGGCGGGTAGCCCCCCTATTAGGGACGTCACGGGAGGGCGACGGACCCGACCGTGCGAAGAGGCACTCAAGCAACTCAACGCACAGGGTGAGCAGACCGTGGCTTGACCCCACGACTACACACACGCACAACCCGCATGCCACCCGGGAACGAACGGAGGAACAACCTCGTTACTGCCCCCAGAATCACGGGGTCAAGGGCAAACCCAACCCCGTGGCAAGGCCGTAGCAGCGGAGCACGAAGGAAGACCCAGACCCACCAAAAGGACTGGACTCCCTAGAATGGGGGCCCGGAGAAGTCCATGATGCCAGCATCAAGACCCCACCAGGTGGGCACGTAGTGCCCCGCCCCCCACATCGCCAGCGTATTCGGACAAAGGCCCCTCAGTTACTGCACCTGGTATTCCCAGGCGGAATCCCATCCAAGTACTAACCAGGCCAGAACCTGCTTAGCTTCCGAGATCGGACGAGATCGGGCGTGTTCAGGTTGGTATGGCCGTAAGCCGAGCGGGCCCCGTCCCCCCAATAGTACACCGCCTGGCACACTGACCCTGCAGAACAGGCAGTCAGCATGGCCGTAAGCACACAAAAAAGGTTAACCAACGGAAGCAGGCAGCGCACCGGGGAAAAACCAGGCAACAGGCTGTTAACCCTAGCCTGGAGACTGCGGACGAGACAGGCGCCAGAGGGGACAGCTGAACACAGCCGCCCCGGCGGAAGGAGCGTAAGCTGGCGGTGTTGCATGACCAAGCCTCCATTTAAAAACCCCCACCCAGAGGGGTCGAGGCAGAGAAGGCTGACACGATTGGCAGACGTCATGAACGTGCAGGGGCACCCTCAAACGGTGAACCCGGGAGTTGACACTGCTCCAACACACCAGGGAATCAACCACCTCGGTGTTACCCAATGCGGTGGTTGTTCCTATAACCCCTCAAGAAAAAACTCCAAAACACACCTGCGGGTATACACCGGCTATACCGCAGTACAAGTGTTTCAGTTTCCAAAAAGGGTTAACCCAGGCCTACGGGTCGCAAACATCACTTCGGACCGGGCCTGGCGGTACGGGAAGCACAGGGTCACCAGAGGAGGTCAAAAAACCACCCCCACAGGCCCCTCTTCGCCATGCGTGAGAGGAGCGAAAAATTATGGAGAACCAGCCCCTAAGCACACCGTACCTGGTATTCCCCGGCGGTCTCCCAACCAAGTACTAACCAGGACCAACCTGTGTAGCGGCCGAGATCCGACGAGATCGAGCGCGTACAGAATGGCATGGCTGTAAGCCATGACGACAGTGCTGAGTAAAAACATACCCAACCAGGGTCTCCATAGCGCTTAACCCTGTGACACCCAGACCGACCTGGCATTTTTCCCCCTGAAAAAAGCCCAAGTCCCTCAGGGTACCAGAACAGCAGATCTGCATCCCCGGCGGACAACGGGTTCAACTGATCTGGACCAGCGTGACCAGAACCAGTCCCGTGCCCTAACCACGCCGACATGCCTACTCCAGGAGAAGGGCAGATATGCGTGTTGATCTTAACATGAAAAGAAGGCGCCACCCAGACGTTCGGACGAACCGCGCCTGGTGGCCCACCCCAAGGGCGTGAGACCCCACCACATATGTTCAGATCCATCCCGTCATCATCCCCCAGACATGAACGAGAATCCGTCGACAACCCACCCAGGTCATGGGATGTGGTCGTCGGAAGAGGAAAAACCCCCATCTCAGTTGCTTTATAAAAACGCTGTTTCAACCACAAGCAACCAAGGCGTGCCAGTCAATCGCCTGTTTACAGCGAGCTAGCACTATACGTGCGTCGGGACACACCCCCATCAATGAACAGGCTAATTAGACCTGTCATTGAATCCCCAAGGCGCCCAGGGGAACGACAAGAGGGGTGTGACACTCCCTAACTCCAACACTTCTGGAATAGAAAGAAGGAAGCATCAACAGTATGTATCCCAGTCTACACAGCCGGGGTAAAAAATGTTCACATTTTTACATCCCACCACCCTCCCATAGGAAAGAGACGGGGATCCCCAGAGAGACTTCCCACGCGAGCTGTACAGATTGAAAAGAATATATTGCACCTTGAGCCATGTAAAAAACTGGTTTTAGGGCCTCCGGGGAAGAGGCACTGAACCCATACACACTCAATAAACGAATTGAATCGAATATACATACAATAGAAAAGGACCCTTCTAGAGGGTCCACTCACTTTGACAATCTGAGGAGGAAGGCTCTGTACTCTGATGGAGGCTTCCTCACATGGAAGAAGGAGTCCGAACTCACAGAAGGCCTGAATAGGCGCTTGGTGAGGAGGAGCCCTGACCACCCCCCCTGAAAACAGATCCATCACATGGACCTGAACAGCACACGGAAGTCCTACCAACAGAGACGCGCACGGTGACGTACTCTATGGCGGGGGAATTCCTGCGGTGCACACGCCCAATATACCAGGCCGTGGGACCAGGAACTCCCTCCCCCCCCCCCGTAACGTGCCGAACCGCCACGTGACGGGAACCTTGAAGGACAGGGGGTGTACCCCTGACCGACAGAACAATGGGGAGAGGAAAGGTTACCAGTTCACCCCTTTACGACCCCACACCCATGATACGATGTAACGACAAAAAGAGAATATGACACAGTCATAGTCAGCTCTATGAAGCGTTTCACAGCTCCACACAGCGCATGAGCTAACCTGCTATCTGATTTTTACTAAGGAAAAACACAGAATAGAGAGGGCTCTAAGAACCCCGGTCCAACATACACATGTGCTTCTGTGGCCAGTACAACCCAGTTGTAGGTCACATGACACACACAACCCATCATCACCTACAAAAAATGGCAAAAACACTCAACAGAGGAACGCCGTTTTTTTCACAATGAGAGAATACATCATTCTTGATTAGTATCGACCACAGGCCTTGCTAAGCACACATGACAGCAACCAAACCAATTTCCCTTTAGGAAATAAGTTTCTCCAGCAGATTTAGCACAACCTCAGCAATCAAGCTAAGAGTTTACATCGTATCCCTACCACACAAAAGACACAATTAATGCACAACATGTCTGACAGGAGGATGAAAAAGTCCCCAGGGAACCGGGGGGGAAAACACAATCCTCCTATTTTACCCTCAATACGGCCAGTTAAAACAGGAAAACCTGTTAATGTGTGAACACACTGTTCATTGTCATTACAGTCTGAGAAAGAACATTCTTTTACTCACTTGTCACCAAGCATAGCTTCATAGGTTAGTTGCCTTAGTAGTGAGTACACGGTACACATAAAACACCATGATGTTTCTCACACAACAACCAGATCATTACATCACGATTTGCACGGAGAAGCTAACTGCCAGTGACAAAAAACAGCTCACACATAACCCGCAACGTATCCTAAATGCATTGCAACAACACACGTTTTGGGAAAAAACACCGTTATTCACAATACATTTAGCAAAGTAAAACCAGAAGACGTGTTATGAGGTCTGGTCAACCCCGTTCCTACCCGGAACGCAGATCAGCGAAGTGCAGTCACAGACACCGTAGGAACACAGCCGTCCTGTGTTGTCCGAACTGGGTAGCGTCACCGCCCCAACCCGTACTACAGTCCCCCGTTGATGCAACCTTGCCGTCCAGGCTCAGGGCAGGGTTGACGAAACATCCCCTGTCAAGGATGACGTCGCGGTCAAGAGTGTAAAACATGTTAAAATCAAAGCACGTTCAACAGAATAGCATCAAGCTAACGGCGATCAGAAGCGAGCTCACGGCGGCGCGCGAGAAGCTAAGCTACCCCGCGCCAGCCATGGCCATAGCAGCAAGCTAACGTTACCTAGCGACCACGACATGCTAGCCCCGCAGCTAACAGCTGACTGACTAATAGTAGGCCCTAAGCAGGCCATGCAGCGATCCAGCAGGCTAACGCAGCAGTTAACAGCTGACTGGCTAACCGTAAGCTATGAACATGTAAACAATGACATAACACTCACCCAGACAGGCCGCCGTTCTGAACCTCTCCTCACTTTTTAAGAGAAAAGAGAAAACAAGATGTCAACACCGCTTCACAACGGTGACTTTACCACATCCGACGGAATCAGCACAGTACCAACTGGCCTGTGTAGCTGACTTTGAACATGAATCTGCCGCTATCGCACATTACATGCACATATCCCCTCGTGAAGGAATACTCTCATTTGGATATGAAAGATGGGGCCTTAACACGGTGACAGAGAGAATCCACTCGTCCAGAACACACAGGGATCACCAGTGTCAATGGTCGCGGCCCACTAGTTAAAACTATAATGGTCTCCAGACCAAGGCCTTCTGTCGCCTAGGCGGCTAAACAAAGGACCCTAGCCTGGGGCCGGTTTCCATAAACTTTGTCAAGTAGCCCCCATAGCACTAACAGACAAGTGGAGCCCGCCAGCAAACACTACTCACCCAACCTGGAACGCACCGCTTCTCACAACAGCGGCATGTCCGACAGTTCAGCTGTGGCCTGACAGGTTTCACCCCAACAAACACAGCAAGGAACTGCAGTTGAGAAGCATGCAGCGGCGTGCTCCCAATACGAAAACCGGTGGAGGGTTTTTAGAATGATCATCATCTTCCAGACACTCCAGTACGAAGACAATATCGCCGTATTTTCTCGAAAATAGTGAGAGAGAAAATAAAGATATGATGTCAACGTATCCTTGTTTCCCAAAGCTGCTCCTAAACCTTTCTTCCATCATGGTGTCAAGTGTGGGGATCTACCGAGGCACTTCTTCCTTGTGGTGAAAGCGAGAAGGAGGAGAGCAGGTGACCACACACCTGCTTATGAAGGTAAGCTGATGAGGGGTGTGGTCAGACTAATACTGGTATTAGAGGTACATTTGTGGTTTATTCAGTACGCGTGCACGTACGCGAGATAGTGCAGTGTGATGCCAAGCTAAGCCACTAACGATACAGAACTGGGATATGCTGAAACAAATCACCAGAGATAGTCTTAATCTCTCACAAAGTATTTTTTTATACTCTGACAAGATATGATACCAAGCAGTCAGAAATGGCACCTCTCACTGATACTAGGCACACATATGGTAGACTCCTTTTTGTTGACTTTAGTTCAGCCTTCAACACTATTCTACCCAACAAGCTTCACAGTAAACTACACAAACTCGGACTGAACACCACACTATGCAACTGGATCTTGGACTTTCTTACAAATCGCACACAACATGTCAGGATTGGCAAGCACACATCCCCCACCCTGGCCATTAGCACCGGGGCCCCTCAGGGGTGTGTACTCAGCCCACTTCTCTACACACTTTTCACACACGACTGTTGTTCCTCCTCTCCATCTAACCTCATAGTCAAATTTGCAGACGACACAACAGTGCTTGGCCTCATCAGAGGAAATGATGAGACCTCATACAGGAGGGAGGTTGAGCAACTAGTGGAGTGGTGCGATGGTCATAACCTTGCTCTCAACCCCACGAAGACCAAGGAGATGATCATCGATTTCCGCAGGACTGGTGACCTCAGCCACTCTCCACTCCTCATTGGGAATGAGGAGGTGGAGAGGGTTTCAAAATTTAAGTTTCTGGGCGTGACAATGTCTGATGACCTGTCCTGGGGGGTCAGCATTGCCTCTGCTGTGGGCAAAGCACAGCAGCGCCTTTTCTATCTGAGGAAGCTTAAATGGGCTAAACTCCCACAGGGACTGATGGCCAACTTCTACCACTGCGCAGTAGAGAGTGTACTCACGTACGGACTACTGGTGTGATTTTCTAGCTGCACCAGGGCAGAGAAGGAGGCCATCCACACCACAGAGTGGTAAAGGCTGCAAGGAGGATCACTGGAGCTAGCCTCCCAGATATCTCCACAGTCTTTACCTCCCGCTGCCTACGGCGTGTAAATAACATCTTACAAGACCAGTACCACCCAGCACACCATCTTTTTTAACTGCTGCCCTCTGGTCGAAGGTATAGATCCATCCAGTCCGGAACCAGCAGACTGACCAACAGCCTCTATCCACGGGCTGTCAGGCTGCTCAACGATCAACATCAACTTGCCCCCCCCGCATCCCACATCCCGCACACCCCGTCCCCAACCCCCGGTGACATAACTCCCACTTCCACATTACAACAATAACTGTGAACCGGACTTGCATTGCTGCACTATACACTATTTCATCCATTGCAAGTCAACGTCCCCCCTCCCCTCCTTCCATTAACTCACTGGACTATCACTGAAATATTTATATTTATATTTATTTATTTGCACTAGCACTAAATGCACTTGGGACAATGATGGTATGTTATTATTATTGAGGACATTGGGACATTGATACTTTATTATTATATTACTATTATTATTGACATTATTATTTTGCACATGCTATATCTTATGTTTGTATGCCAGTGGTGATGTTCCTAACAAATTTTCGTTGTACCAACAATGACAAATAAAGATCTATTCTATTCTATACTCACAAACAGTGATCATTGTTTTACAGCTTGTATCCATGCAAATTGTTCCATTAAAGAAATTACTTTGGTCTGTTATAAACGTTGCTTGAAAAACTTGAGCAAGCCTTTCTGCATGACATCAGTCTAATCCCCTCTATTGAAGATGGTTTCTTATCTGGGATTTGTTCTTAGCTAAGAACAGGCTTTATTAAGAATGCGGAAAAGCAGCTGTAGATAAGCCAGGTTGGTGTGTTCTTAAGGGCTTAATTTGTGAGAAATCATTGGTGATTGCATTCACATCGATTCTATAGACATCCTCGGATTTAAATAATAATAATAATAATAATAATAATAATTATGAGAATATTTGTATCATTAACAATTACATTTCACATTTAGAATGATGATTCTTCAAGGCATCGTGTCCTAAAATAGATAAAAGCACTACACAAACACTGCAAATGGCAGTGAATAAATAAATAAATCAGAACTAAACCTGCATGGATATAGCCATAGTGGAATATAATGGACACATCTACATTCTACTCTCAGCACATCCCATTCCTTTCATGTAGGCTAGATATTTTCTATTTTGTATTAATAGTCCATATCTTGTTCTCTATTGTTATTTTTACCTTGCTTAGTTTGCACATTGTAAGAGCCAGTGGAGAAACATTCCACTGTCCATCTTACTGGTATGACAAATGTGACAAATACAACCTTGAACTTGCACATGGACTTGAACATCAATCATGTAAATTTAACCATGCTATCCAATAATCAGTGATCAATCACACAATTTAAAATGACCAAGTCTGCACCCTAGGCCTACACACATAATATGGCATATCTACTGCTAGAATAGAATAGAATAGATAGATCTTTATTGTCAATGGGTCTCATTCCCGAACGAAGTTACGACAAAAAAATTCGTCTTAGCCAGATTTCGTGCAGAAGAGTGCTCAGCACTCTTAAATCTGCTCTCAGCCACAATCAAATCTCATGATTGATTGACTAATTTAAAATTTCATTATAACTTGACAGACTGTGTTCTCATAGTGATTCCTTCACGCCAACGCTATACAGGCCTCATTGGAATTAATTACTTAATCATAATTAAAATGAATATGACAATATTTGTACGATAAGAAATTACGCTTTTGATGTCGGAAAAATAAATAATATGGATTCATCTGATCACAGGGCAGCTGCTTAACCATATATGAACCAGCTATTTTGGACAAATGTATAATTACTTTAATTACTCAGATATTCAAACACAATTATGCAATTATTGTGAAATGATTGAAAATAATAATTATTTAATGCCTTCTGTGGAATTTGTATTTCTTATTTGTTACACATCTGTTTTAATGATTAATTATATACATTTGAAAGAATGCAACATGCAATGTATCCCATTGATTGGTATACAATGGGACAGACCTTTGTTTGATTGATTGATTGATTGATTGATTGATTGAAAATTTTATTAACAGATTGCAGAATGGGTACAGTACAGTACAGCTCAATTACATAAGGGGATGCAGACCAGAGAAAGAATTTCGTCTTGTTTACATCAGGGTCCCCCATTTTCAATTCATCATAACATATATGACACACACGACACAGATAGACAGTACTGCTATACATTTATGACATACCAGATTTGCAAATATAGTACTGTTTGTGATACAAAAAGAGTCCAGAAAAGAGAGTACATTTGACGTAGAAACTGTTGGGTAGGAGGGGTGGGTGGTGGGGGATAGACTTACACTGTACAAGCAAAACTGTACATTGGAATATTGACAAAACCATACTTGGTCATTTACTGTACATTGGAGGGGGTTGATATAGCTATAAACCTGCATTCCTTCAACTATATCATTAATCAATTAAACTTATATTGAAATACACTATATAGCCTATACACCAACACTGAAATGACAGTGGATAAATAAATAAGAACTCAAGCTAATCGGTGGAAATAGACTGCATTAATATTCCATAACAAGTCTTGTGTGCGCCTACGAATGAACAGTAGCCTATAGGCTTAATTATGGAATAATAAGCCATACTGCGTTCATTCATTACGCCCGCCGTAGGCTATATATTATATTTCATTCATTCATTCATATACAGTACTGCGCGCGCATGCGTGTGTGTGTGTGTGCACGTGCTGCGGCATGTGTACCGCAAGCTGTATATGAATGATGCCAATACATTAATCTAATCTAGTTTTGATGGCACGCAAGCGTGATTACGAAACCTAGCCGCATTTCTCGGAGACGCTCTCTGATTGGCACTGACTGACGCTAGGTTTCGTAATCACGCGGCTTGCAAGACTCGCAAAGCACTTCCGCCCTTCCATTTGCACACAGCTGCGTCACTAGTTGCCTTATAAGGAGCTCTGGAGGTGTTTTTTGTATGCAAATGATCTGAACGGGAACACGCTTTCGAGTTTAAGACAAAATGCCATTCTCCAAGCAGATATCAGATCATATAATTTGTGCGACCTTTTCAGCCACTTAAGACATATTACCAGCACGTTCAGGACTCAGAGTGAACTTGTCATTGATTATGTCTCAGTGGTTCCAAGATAAGTCTTCCAGAATATATCTTTGAAAAACTTTCGGGAATGAGACCCATTGTTACAGTTGTTACAACGAAATAAAAAAATGCAACCCTAGGTGCTAGTAAAAATATAAAAACAGTCCTAAACACAGTATTAAATATAAAAACAGGGGTGGGGCATAAATAACATTCATATAAACAGGGGGGTGTAAAAGATAATTGCACTATCCCTAATGTTGTGTGTGCGTGGGGGGGGGGGGGGGGGGTGCAAGGGAGACTGTTGTTTTAAAATTTTGCTGAGTTTAGTGCACATATGGCCCTGGGATAAAAACTAAACTTCAGTCTGTTAGTCCGGGTGGGCATGACGCTGAAACGCACAAGGTGCTTGTTGCCCGGGTGGTGTGGGTCCTTCAGTATTTTTACTGCTTTTTTGAGGCAGCGGGAGTTGTATAGTCCCTCCAGTGAGGGGAGGGGGCAGCCGATAATCTTCTGGGCCGAGTTGACGACCCTCTGGAGCGCCCTCCTCTCTGCGGCTGTGCAGCTGAGGAACCACACATTTATGCAGTAGGTGAGGATGCTTTCCACAGAGCAGCGGTAAAAAGACACAAGCAGGTCTTGTCTGAGGTGGTAGTTTCTCAGTACTATCGGGAAGTAGAGTCTCTGCTGTGCCTTTTTCACTATCGCCGTGGTGTTGATTCTCCAGGTCAGGTCATCCTCCAGGTGGACACCCAGGAACTTGATGACCGAGACTCTCTCTACACATCCCCCGTCGATATACAGGGGCTGTATGTCGGTCTTCTTCCTCCTGTAGTCCACGATCATCTCCTGGGTCTTTAGCTTGTTCATCTGTAGGTTGTTATCCTTGCACAGGGCTGACAGCTGCTCTATTTCATCGCGATACGCGGTCTCGTCACCTTTTGTGATGCAGCCCACCAGGGCCGCCTCAGGGGGTGTGCGAGCAGTGCGGTCGCACAGGGCCTCGCGGGAAGGGGGGCCTCAAAAAAAAATAAAAATAAAAAATTATTTATTATTTCTTTTTTATTTTTTTTTTATATTTTTTGCGAGGCCCCCCTTCCCGCGAGGCCCTTTTTCATCACAGACCTAAAATCTAGTTTTGCTTATATGCTTATATATTTCACATTAAACACGTTTGTAGAATGTGTCTGACTTGTTCCTGGCTCTGAGGCTCTGCAGGCAGCTCTGAGGCTCTGCAGGCAGCAGAATTGGTTTCAATGAGGGGAGGGGTTACAGGTAAGGTAGCGTCTGTTGAGTTCATTGTGTGTGTCTGTGTGCGTGCCGGGGGGGGGGGGGGGGGTGAACGACTCATTGCCAGACGTGAGCTATGTTCTCTCTGGACGGACCAGGTGGTCAAGAAGGGGACGAGCATCACAAATCAACCTCTCCATGCTCTGTCTCAGCGGTTTTCACTGTTGCCTTCTGGCCGCCGTTATGACGTCCCACCAAGTAGGACCAACCGCTACGCCAAATCTTTTGTCCCCTCGGCTATCAGACTTTTAAACACAGACAGTAGTCATTTTAAGTAGCCTTTTGCACTTGGTTTTCTGTTTTTACTTTTACTTTTATTGCTGGATTGTATCACATGGAGTGTTTCTCTTTTTATTTTCCGTGCTGTCGTTGAGATGTTTTGTTGTTTGTCTTTGTTGCTTGTGGTGAAGCTGCAAATATGAATTGCCCCACGGGGACCAATAAAGTTGTCTGAATCTGAATCTGTATCTGAGCGATTCGACTCACGCTCACGGCAATGAATCGGCTCTTATGAACGAGTCGCTCATGACCGACCCATCACTAGCGTCTGACTATTTTGCGCGTGCAGCATTGGAGATTATGCCAGCCAAGATGAAGAGGACATCGTTCGGCAGATGGACTGAAGATGAAAGTTGTTGCATGTTAGACAGTTCAGTCAGGCTAGCCATCCCGGCTAAAGACAGGGACAGCTAGTTAGCTTTAGCTACGTTATAATATTGAGTGCTAACGTGTGGTTCAGTCGGGATATAGCCATGATGATGTCGGCTAGTAGCTAGCTTAGCTAAAGGCTAACTAGCGTTAGCTAACCTAGAGACAGCGCGTGCAGCATTGTTATGCCAAGATGAAGAGGATGGTCGTTCGGCAGATGAACTTCGTCAACTCCACGCGGTTGTCTCCATCCTCTTGGATGTTTGGTGAGTTTTTAATGCACTCTATTCTATTCCCGCCGTGGATATCTCTCTCTCTCTCTCTCTCTCTCTCTCTCTCTCTCGGGAGCCAAACGGGCCGACTAGCTGTTGTAGTACTAGTAGCTAACGGTGTGTGGCCTGGTGTCGGCACCTGGTGCGAGGGAGGTGAGCTTGGTGTTTCATTATGAGAATATCTCCATGCTCAAGTCGGCTATAGTCCGCGAGGGACTTGTTGCCGGCACCGCTATGGTAAACACCACTCTGTAGTGGGACGTGTATTGCCTTCTTTTTCCCTTCTCTCTTCGTATGAGAAGAGGAAAACACAGCGGCTGTCTGAAGTGTTGGCCTGTATTGCTTTTCTCACGTTGTACAGTTTTTCAGTGGTAGCCGCATAGCTTGCTTCTGCGTTAGCTAATGGTTAGCAATAGCCGGGTTGAGCTAACTGTTAGCCAGTTAGCTGTTTAGCTACAACGTTAGCTGCCGGCTGCGCTCGGCTGGGAACATTAGTTTGATGCTATCAGTTAGCCTAGAGTTAGCTGTTAGCTTGTGCTACGACCATTGACATTAGCCGTGAGAATAGCAGGGGCACCTGGCACTCTGACTACGACATCATCTTTGACAGAAGATGTAGTCGGGCCTGCAGCATGACAAGGCTCCGGCCATAGCTTCTTTTTGTCCCGCCAGCGAGAGGCCTTTCGTCAACGTGGAGACCTGTGTTGCGGCCTTTCGCCCTGCGTTCCTTGGTGCAGGTAAGATGTCCATTGGACATTACCCCACTCTTCCTTCCTTCCCCTCCCGAATGTTTTGTTAACACTTTGGGTGCCTAGAAACGATTTACAACGTCTTTCCCGGCCATGCTCAAGGTGCAGAGGACGCTGTACAGCGTCTTTGATCTGTTTACATCTTTTTTCGATTTTCCCCGTCTGAACTTCACCGCCAAGCTTTTGGAAGAAAATTTTAACCGGAAACTGCATTTCCTCTCAAATTTCACTAGGTGGCAGTGTCCCCCTATTTTCTAACACTATCACAATAGGGGGAATATTGTACCCCACAATGAATCTGGCATTTGATTGGCCAGCATACCTGGCCAATGTAACCACAGGTATAAAACGTTAGCGCGATCCCAGAATCGACGAGGTTTTGGAGGAGAGAGAGAGAGAGAGATAGATAGAGCGATAGAGAGAGAGAGAGAGATTGAGAGAGATATTTGAATTGAGATCAGCCTATAGTCTATATTTATAGTGTTATACAGTATAGTGGTAGTATCAGACTAATTGTAAGGTTTCAGCTGTGCTTTAGAAAGTACTTAGTCGTGCTAAGTAGTAGTACTATTCGAGGGATTAGTGTGTAGTCTAGGTAGTATATTTCAGTAGTAGTAATAGTAGTTTGATCAGTTAGTAGTTTCATTTAGATTATTAGATCAGTATGAAGAGACGTAGTGTAGGAAAGCGAGGGGACAATCCGGCGGCGGGTCGCTTTGTTCAGACGAAGCTGGCGTTTGGACCCGCGGTTGTTCAAGCAGCAGCAGCACCAACGTCTTTGGTAGCTCCGATCGGAGAGAGCCGTGAGACCGTTGCTGGGCCCAGTAACGCGTCTCGCCCCGGGACCGGGAGCGGCTCTACCCGACGCAGTTCGAGGAAGAGGAAGGCTGTCGCTGTGGTCATAGCTTCTTCATGCGAGTCAGGGGACAGCGATTCGACCGCCCACGAATCTGATGGGAGCGCCGATTGGGAACCACCAGGTAATTACACGGTCTTATATATATATATATATATATATGTGTGTGTGTGAAACGTGTATTTGATGATTTACATACTGTGACTATGTAACGTTAGTTCGACAAACCAACGCCGATATGCATGTGATTGTGTGTGTGTGTGAAACGTGTATTTGATGATTTACATACTGTGACTATGTAACGTTAGTTCGACAAACCAACGCCGATATGCATGTGATTGTGTGTGTGTGTGAAACGTGTATTTGATGATTTACATACTATGACTATGTAACGTTAGTTCGACAAACCAACGCCGATATGCATGTGATTGTGTGTGTGTGTGAAACGTGTATTTGATGATTTACCTACCGCTTATTCTGTGACTATGTAACGTTAGTTTGCCAAACCTAACGCTGATATGCATTTATTATATTCTAGCTCCGGAATCATCTGACGATGATCTCGGCTTGGGTCGGAGGTATGAGTCTGATTCATCGCACGATTCAGACGTGGGAGTCGGACGCGGTGGTGGTCGACGGGGCAACGGTATGTCATGTTTACTAATGCAATGTGAATATTGTTTTGTGCATGTTCAAATCGATAGTTGAATGATATAGGATATAGTAGGCATGTACAGGCCACGCCACCATGTGCTACACGTTAGGTTGTAATGGTCTTGTGTGCGTGTGTGTGTGTGTGCATGTGCACGCCCTTTGAAGTGGCTCTTTGAAGTGTGTAGCTATCATGTAAGTGATAATAGTTGCATGCTGGGCATGATACGACGTGGTGGTGGTCGACGTGGTAATTGGTATCATGTTGCAATGTGAATATTGTTTTGTGCATGTTCAAATCGATAGTTGAATGATATAGGATATAGTAGGCATGTACAGGCCACGCCACCATGTGCTACACGTTAGGTTGTAATGGTCTTGTGTGCGTGTGTGTGTGTGTGCATGTGCACGCCCTTTGAAGTGGCTCTTTGAAGTGTGTAGCTATCATGTAAGTGATAATAGTTGCATGCTGGGCATGATACGACGTGGTGGTGGTCGACGTGGTAATTGGTATCATGTTGCAATGTGAATATTGTTTTGTGCATGTTCAAATCGATAGTTGAATGATATAGGATATAGTAGGCATGTACAGGCCACTACATTTAGTTACATGGATGTGTGTGTGTGTGTAGATGCCTCACCCCATGCCATTTGATGTGTGTGTGTATGTGTGTGTGTGTGTGTGTGCAGTGTGTGTACACACACACACACACAAGATCAAAAGGCATGGGGTGAGGCATCTACACACACACACACATCCATCCTCTCCAACACCTTTGAACTTCGCAGTACATGGTGAGGCCTCTATATGCAAATTCCATTGATTACAGCACACACATACACAATGGCATGGGCACATGGCGAGGCCTATATTTAAATGCATGGTTGTGTATCATATGTAAAATTCCATTGATTACAACAAACACACATGTACATGCTTTGATGTACAATGGCCGCTGATTTATTTTGTGTTCACACAGGCTCCGAAACCGAATCCGGGGCCAATACACCAACATGCTTGGGTATGTACTAACTACATTTATGTATGTGTAAATGTATTACTATTGTGTTTTGTGAGACTTACTTACTGAATGAATTTAATCCAATTCAGATTCTGGCGCAGACCCTGCCGATAGTGACGCTGAGACTGGCAACGACATGGGATCACATTCTACTCCTGCAGGTAATTGGGACGCAGGGAGCTGGGACAAGAGGGGGGGGGGGGGGGGACCCGTTGCAGGGCGGAAACGCACATCTAAGAGAGGTAAGTTGGCCTCACTCTGCACACCACTTCCAGCTCTGACCTCTGACCCCCACACCACGTCCAGCTCTGACATCTGAACCCCACACACACTCACTCATTCACTCACACAGTTTGTAACTACGTGGCATATGAATGTCTACAGTAGGGGTGTTATAGTATATTTGTATAATTGACAGGTCGTGGCGTGCGACGCGGAGGAGCGAAGAGCAGGGCTGCGATCCGCCAGGAAGAAGAGAATGCCTGGTCTCGTGAGGGCTGGGTGCCTCACAGGATCCCCTTCACAGCCCAACCGGGGTTGCTCCAGGACGCCAAGGCACTCAAATCGTACCGGCCTGCGAAATGGATGGATCTGTTCCTGACGGATGCTTTTCTGAACTCCATTGTTGCCCAGTCCAACCTCTACGCTGAGCAGTCCATTGCCCGGCTGGACCCCACGCTAACCAGTAGCAGGGCACTGCTTTGGAAGCCCCTCACATTGAAGGAGCTGAAGAAGTTCCTTGGACTCAATTTCCTTAGCAGTGTCCTGCGGAAGCCTCGCGTGGACCAGATGTGGACCACTGACGACATGATGTGCACACCATACTACTCTGAGACCATGCCACGCAACAGGTTTCAATTGATCTGGCGATTCCTCCACTTTGCGGACAATACTTCCCTGGAGGTTAGAGACAAATTGTGCAAAGTACGCCCTGTAGTCGACCATGTAAACGCGAGGTGCAAGGAGCTGTACCAGCCTGAACGCGAGCTCGCCATTGACGAGGGGGTGATGGCATGGCGAGGCCGCCTGACCTTCCGGGTCTACAACCCAAACAAGCCCACCCGCTATGGTATCAAGTCTTACTTCCTGTGCGAATCTCGCACAGGATATTGCTTTTCATTTAAGCCATATTGTCGGGAAGGCTCGCTCCTGGGGGACACGGTCGTCGGTCTGCTTGGATGTCTGTCTGGGGCCGGCTATACGCTCTTTATGGACAACTTCTATAACTCGGTACGTATGTCCGCCAGGCTCCGACAGTTGAGGACCGACGTCTGTGGTACCCTCAGGAAGCACCGGGGCGAGCCAGCCATCATCAAGAACATGACCAAACGTGACATCGGTGTGGGGGAGCGCATTGCGGTCAACAACAAGGAGGTCATGATCGTGGCATGGCGCGATAAAAGAATCGTGAAGACCATCAGCAGCTTCCACGAGGACACCATGGAAAAGGCGATGGTGTGGCAGAAGCAGAAGAAGGGCAAAGCGCTGAGGGTGGAGATGCTCAAGCCATCATCAATCATGGAGTACAATAAATTCATGAACGGCGTCGATCAGCTGGATCAGAATATATCGTACTATCCGGTTACACGTAAGACTGGAAAGTGGACCAAAAAGTTTGTGATGTATCTGATCCAAATATGTATGTTCAACGCTTTTGTCTTGTACAAAAAAAAGCACCCACAAGGGCATTACTCCAACCTCTTCCGGTTCACCAGGGCTGTGGCGCGGACCTACACAGACGGTAAGGAGAAGAAGATTCCTGGGGTGACAGCGGAGATGGAGGCGGAGGCGGAGGCAGGGGAGGAGGCAGGGGAGGAGGCAGGGGAGGAGGCAGGGGGTGGGGATGAGGAGGAGGCAGGGGCTGAGCAGGTGGGGCGTGTCGACCCTAGGGCCCCACTGGGAGAGCAGATTAGTGGGTGGCTTTGTGAAGCATGTAATGGTTGCATACAAAGCCACCCCGAAGAAAAAGCTACCGTGTAGGAAATGTCGTGTCTGCAGTAGGCGTGGCATCAGGAGTGAGACCAGATATTTTTGCACATCGTGCAAAGTCCCCCTGCATCGTGACAAATGCTTCGCTCTGTACCACACAAAGAGGGATTTCTCTAAATAGTTTCTTTATTAGTTGTCATACAGAAGTACAGACTACTTCTAAATAATCCGGCACACAGAAGTACAGATTACTTCTAAATAATCCATCATTGTGTGATACAGACAGAACCATGTGTACCGGTACATAGTATAGCTAGCTGAGTGTAGTATAGTATAGTGTAGTATAGTATAGTATAGTATATTGTAGTATAGTATAGTATAGTATAGTGTATGGGTAGTTGCACTGTTTTCTGTACAAGACAAATGCGTTGAACACATGTATTTGGGCCACGGTTGTCGATATTGCATAGGCATGTTTGGACCACTTGCAGATGAGACGTTATGTTAGCGATCTAGCTGTATCGACTCCATTCATAATTTGCATTGTGTGTGTATATCGTTTTTTTTTTTATTTATCTTTTTCCCCCCTCATTTTTACCGTTTGCACAGAACCAATGGTTGCTGACAGTCACCCAGTTTATAAAAGTATATACTGTAGGTAACATACCACACTTTTCTAATGCAGTCCATTGGCCTATTATTTATATACTTTGGAAGCATGTATTGGATATTTTTTGGTCCACAGATCATCTGGCGCTTCATCCATTTATCAATGGACAATGCAGTCATCGATGCGAGAGACCAAGTAAGATATGCCCTGTAGTTCATGTGACGTGAATGTTACCAGCAAACTTCTAAATGCACTGAAACAATGGTTGGTTATCCTCCAGTGTTCACTTTTTATAAGGTATTGTCTTGGTAAATTACCATAATCCTATACTGTGAATGTTACCAACAAACTCCTAAATTCACTGACACAATGGTTGGTTATCATCAGCCAGTGTTCACTTTTTATAAGGTATTGTCTTGGTAAATTACCATAATCCTATACTGTGAATGTTACCAACAAACTCCTAAATGCACTGAAACAATGGTTGGTTATCCTCCAGTGTTCACTTTTTATAAGGTATTGTCTTGGTAAATTACCATAATCCTATACTGTGAATGTTACCAACAAACTCCTAAATTCACTGACACAATGGTTGGTTATCATCAGCCAGTGTTCACTTTTTATAAGGTATTGTCTTGGTAAATTACCATAATCCTATACTGTGAATGTTACCAACAAACTCCTAAATGCACTGAAACAATGGTTGATTATCCTCCAGTGTTCACTTTTTATAAGGTATTGTATTGGTAAATTACCATAATCCTATACTGTGAATGTTACCAACAAACTCCTAAATGCACTGAAACAATGGTTGATTATCCTCCAGTGTTCACTTTTTATAAGGTATTGTCTTGGTAAATTACCATAATCCTATACTGTGAATGTTACCAACAAACTCCTAAATGCACTGAAACAATGGTTGATTATCCTCCAGTGTTCACTTTTTATAAGGTATTGTCTTGGTAAATTACCATAATCCTATACTGTGAATGTTACCAACAAACTCCTAAATGCACTGAAACAATGGTTGGTTATCATCACAGTGTTCACTTTTTATAAGGTATTGTCTTGGTAAATTACCATAATCCTATACTGTGAATGTTACCAACAAACTCCTAAATGCACTGAAACAATGGTTGATTATCCTCCAGTGTTCACTTTTTATAAGGTATTGTATTGGTAAATTACCATAATCCTATACTGTGAATGTTACCAACAAACTCCTAAATGCACTGAAACAATGGTTGATTATCCTCCAGTGTTCACTTTTTATAAGGTATTGTCTTGGTAAATTACCATAATCCTATACTGTGAATGTTACCAGCATATAATGCACAGCAACAATGGTTGGTACTGATTACTTGTCACCCAGTTTATTGAACATATTTTACAATAAAAATGTTCATGGCATCAAAGTTTCAAGTTTTTTGCATTGTAAAGTATTCTGTATTTTATAATAATGTTGTCTGGACCTACACCAGTAGTTATAACTTACTTGTTCATTAGCGCCAGGCATATCAATCAAATGACCAACAAAGTAATCAATCAATCAAACAAATCAATCTATGAATCAAACTATCAACAAAACAATCAAACATTCTATCAATCAAATGACCAACAAAGTAATCAATCAATCAAACAAATCAATCTATGAATCAAACTATCAACAAAACAATCAAACATTCTATCAAGCAAATGACCAACAAAGTAATCAATCAATCAAACAAATCAATCTATGAATCAAACTATCAACAAAACAATCAAACATTCTATCAATCAAATGACCAACAAAGTAATCAATCAATCAAACCAATCAATCTATGAATCAAACTATCAACAAAACAATAAAACATTCTATCAAGCAAATTACCAACAAAACAATCAAACATTCTATCAATCAAATGACCAACAAAGTAATCAATCAATCAAACAAATCAATCTATGAATCAAACTATCAACAAAACAATCAAACATTCTATCAATCAAATGACCAACAAAGTAATCAATCAATCAAACCAATCAATCTATGAATCAAACTATCAACAAAACAATCAAACATTCTATCAAGCAAACTATCAACAAAACAATCAAACATTCTATCAATCAAATGACCAACAAAGTAATCAATCAATCAAACAAATCAATCTATGAATCAAACTATCAACAAAACAATCAAACATTCTATCAATCAAATGACCAACAAAGTAATCAATCAATCAAACCAATCAATCTATGAATCAAACTATCAACAATAAAACATTCTATCAAGCAAATTACCAACAAAACAATCAAACATTCTATCAATCAAATGACCAACAAAGTAATCAATCAATCAAACAAATCAATCTATGAATCAAACTATCAACAAAACAATCAAACATTCTATCAATCAAATGACCAACAAAGTAATCAATCAATCAAACAAATCAATCTATGAATCAAACTATCAACAAAACAATCAAACATTCTATCAAGCAAACTATCAACAAAACAATCAAACATTCTATCAAGCAAACTATCAACAAAACAATCAAACATTCTATCAATCAAATGACCAACAAAGTAATCAATCAATCAAACAAATCAATCTATGAATCAAACTATCAACAAAACAATAAAACATTCTATCAATCAAACCAATAAAACAATCTGTCAAACAATCAATCAATCAAACCATCCATCCATCCATCCCAGTCTAAATTGCTTTATAACACGTTCAGTACCTATTATCACCCCGCCGGCACACCTTTCATAAAAGTGCCTGTAACTTCTGTTCTAAATAATTCACCTCCACTTTTACCTTGTGTTGACGTTTTTTAACTTGTAATTGTGAACGAACGAAGACATGCAGAAACAAACGGTTTTTTGCATTGTGTACATCAACTTGTCGTCTTCAAATGAGCCCAACCATTTCCCCATAGTTATAATATAAAATATAGAAATAGCTCCGCTAAGATCATGAGATATGCTAGAATCGTCCAGGAATCCTGGCAACCCACAGTCATTTTCCGGATTTTTGGCCGGCACCCAAAGTGTTAATAACGATGTTTTTTTCCAGGCAAAACATATGTTACTTCACAACATTTGGAGATACGACTGTGTGTGAATTGTCTTGGTCGTTTGTGTAGCTTGGGTAGCGTTGGCCAAAGCTGTGTGTGGCCTGGTGTCAGTACCTGGCTACTCTATTTGCAGTTAGCCTATTTAGCTGATGTCGGCCATTGGCTCCTTGCTACTTTGTTTTCTCTGGTATAGACCCTCTTCTCTTTGGATTTAAGTGTTGATCTTTGTCCTTTTGGATCTATGTATATTCATGTTGCCTTTGTGAAGTTATCTTTTCCTTCTGTTTTGTTCTTCCATTAAAAGTTGAATATCCTTTGTTGTGGTGGACTGACTTTATACAATATTATAAAGATCAAAGATGAAGAAAGACACGGCAGGCGGTGTTTTCAGGTCGGATCTCCGTGGTGTGAGGAACTGTTTTATTCAATGCGTTAACATGAAATTCAACAAGACCTAACAGTGTTCATCTTGGAGGCCACCTTTATACTCTCTCATAAAGGTCATCCCAGGGTGTGTTTATAAACATGGGTGGATCCTTTTCCCATTGGTAGACCTGATGTCTCTTATGTCATTGGTTGTCCTGAATTAGGGAGGTGTGTGTGATTTATCTACTGTCACTTACTAACAGGTTCATTGACCGGCTCCCTGACCTTTTGGTCAAACCAGTTTCATCTGGATCTTAGATGTCATCCTAAGGAGTGCTTCTGAGTTTGCCTCACCTCAACTAACCTTTCCTTAGGTTATAAATAACCTCCCCCTAGCTGGTTCACTCAACTCTAAAAATAGAGCGCTTCATGGACACAGAGTTATCTTGTTCATGAAACGTGATTTGTCTTACATTCATATGTGGATTTTTATATATGATGTTGGCATACTTAAATGGCATTCTGCCACCACAATCCTCCCTTTCATGGCATTGCCATGAATATGTATCACGATAGTACATGAATGTACTAATGATATTTGTGTAATAGTGATTCATATATAATAGTGACTATGGTGTGATAATACTTCACCTGACCAAAATGAGTGAGTATAAACATAACACCTGAAGTACTCATATACCGTCATGCAAGATGTACCTCAGATATACCTCGATTATACAATACATTTTCATTAATGAAACACTCCATTAGCAAGAGGAAAAACCTGATACCGCAGATTTTGTTACAGGAAAAGCTCGTGCCCCAGTGTCTTCCTCTGGACACCTGAAATGCTGTGTTTCATTGTTGTTCTTTGTGAACCATCAGCATGCACAAATTGAACTTTATCAAAGCATAGACAACTAGTAAATTCATTCCTTATTTGTTACTTATTCATTACCAACATCTTACTATTACAACCGATATTATTGTTATATTGCAGATTACTGTATGAAGCTTTTTTATATGTTGAAAACATCTTGATCATTTTGCTAAATACATTGTCCCACATTAGTGCTCAACCTGTTGCCCATCTGTTCCCTTCTTGTTCTTCATGCATCAGTCCTTTGTTGTATCCTGGATCCAGATACGGGGCTGATGCCTGTACACCTTGTCCATTCATCATCATGGCTCCTTGTATGCCAATTTCCGTGTCCATTCGTCTATCCATTGCTCTTTGACACCATCTCGTCACACAGGGTCCAATGCAACATGCCAACAAGAAAATTACAATTAGTACCACTACCACAGATACTGCTATCTTGGCTAATATGGCACCCCATTTCCCTAAATTTAGGTCTAGCCAATCCCATGAAAGACCCTCACTGCCAGCGTTCACTCTGAGCTCAGTTTTCAATTTGGCAAATTTTTCCATAACGACCGCAAAACTACCGTCAGCCGCGGTATTATTTGGGATGTAGGTACAACAGAATTTATCGAACATGCTACAAACTCCGCCCTGAGCCGCCATCAACCAATTCAACACCTGTCTATTCTGCCAAGTCATTATACTTGTGGCGTGTAATTGTTGGCCTATGGCCGTGAATGCAGCAAGCAAGCTACTGCAATGCACTGCTCGCTGGCCTCCCGGCCACTGCCACTAAGCCTCTTCAACTCATTCAGAACGCAGCGGCCCGCCTGATCTCAAACCTACCGAAGTCGGCCCATGTCACCCCACTTCTTAGGGACCTGCACTGGCTCCCCATTGCTGCACGAATCCGCTTCAAGGCCCTCGACCTAGCATACCGTGCGGCAAAGGGAACCGCTCCCGCCTACCTCCGGTCAATGGTCTCTAACTACACACCCTCAAGACCCCTACGCTCTGCATCTTCTGGCCGCCTCAGACCTACTCCTATCCAAGCTCCGGGAGGGTCATCAAAGAGAAGTCGCCTATTCTCAGTCCTTGCCCCACAATGGTGGAATGAACTACCCACCCCAGTTAGGACAGCCGAATCACGTCCAATCTTTCGCCGTCGACTAAAGACGCACTTCTTCAACCATTATCTAAAAAAAGAATATATATATATATATATATAAAAAAAAAAAAAAAAATCTAACCCTAACTAACCGTACTGTCATGCACTTGTCCTAATAAACTAACCTACACTGTAGCACTCAACACTTTGATGAACATTGTTACTCAGCTGATAGAGTTGTGCCCTTCCTGATGGCTTGTCGTACAGAACTTGTAAGTCGCTTTGGATAAAAGCGTCAGCTAAATGACTAAATGTAAATGTAAATGTGTATAATTCATGTATTTTTGTTGATTTAGATAGAGATAGTTAATCCAATTGACGTTCGTGTTAATTGTTATCCATGGCAAGATGGAGGCTAATCCTGCTGCTACTACATTCTGGGCCCTGAACTCCTTTGGAACGCCAGTCGGCTGATTAATTTCATTCAACACAACCCTATCTGGTACTCCAGAAGACCACAGGCCTCTCTTTGTTCTGTCGAGCTTATTTAAAGCCTCCTCTACTTGAATCATTTCACTCACTCCTTCATATAATAAGACTACATTTATTTTTAGTCTTACCAGGGCACACAGGCCTACCCATCGTGGTGGAAGTTCATTTCGCAGAATATTGTTTCCACACATCCAATAACTATCTGCCACCGCAAATGTCTGCTCACTTAACAGATACATAAGTGGATTGGTCATTGTTATAGTTGCACACGTTTGATCCAGTGGTTCTGGATTCTCAAACCAAATAGGTTTCCTTATGAACAAACTCTCCATCCCTGACTCTGGAAACCATGACACTACCCATGTGGTCTTACAGTTTACTGTCGTGTTACCCACCACAACTCTATTGTCATCTGTCGTATGTCCTCCATTAGCAAAACATTCATACTCTGCTAGTTCATCTACTCTATAATCTGTGGTTGGTTCCTTCTGGTCCGTAGCAGTCTCAAATTCCTTACAGACTTCCTTAAAATTAGCTTGAATGTCGGGATGCTGAAATAGAAAAATATTTGGGGCAACTAAATGCTCATGTATTCTTTTTGAACCATATAGCAGTCTACACTGAACTCCACACATTGGAAGTTCAAACAATGGTGATATATCCTCTGTGCGAGTAAATCTCCCTTCTCTACACTCTCTCTGTTGTGTTCTAGCACATTCTTCAAATGTATATGGCTCTGGAATTACCATAGGTAGAGCTAATGGTGATTCTGCACACATGATACATTCCTCAGACGTCATCCTCTTTACTGTATATAACGCCCAGTTATACCAACCATTCTCACTAGCCCTTGTCCACAATTCGTCAGTTGATGCTCTCAGACTCCTCTGCCTTGGTATCAGTACTTCCCCTTTAACTCCTCCCTTTGATATTTTACTGCCATCATCAAGTAATATATCAAAAGCCTTAACATTAGTCCTACTTGTCCTTGGTGTGATCACCCCTGTTACATTTTGACGAACAACAACCACCTCTTTGGTTGCTATTAGATCAGACAAATGAATGAATGACTGAATGAATGAACGAATGAATGAATGACTTAATGAATACCTGGGTCTGATTTGTCACTATACTGATAATGTCTGATGCCTCTATGCCTTGTTTTTCCACCGGACTTGGTGGAATAGGCAGAACATTTACTATAGGGGGCACTGTTACCTCATCAACCTGTATGGGCAATACTGGTTCTAGTTGTTCTACCTCATCCTGTAGGATGGGAATGACTAGTCCTGGTTGGTCCATTTGCGGGACGTGACCATTAAGATCTACTTTCCACGGATACATTCTTTGGTAATCTATCCCCTTTTCATCTCTCTGTTTAATTTCTATCTGATACGTCCGATCTGAATGAATCATGCCTGCATCTATTTCTACCACCCACTCATTCTCCTCTACCACCACATTTAATTTACACTGCTGCATTCCCCATGTTGCTTGCATAGCTCTATGTGTATGTAGCCACCCACACAGCAAAATGGTCCGTGGCCTCCCTTCCTCTGTCTGTGTTTCCATCACCTTAACCTCTCGTCTAAATGATCCAGCTGTCAATTGTCGCAGTGGAATACTTATTTTCTATTTTTCCATACAGAGGTGATTCCCTCTCGTTCACAACTGTAACGGCAATTGTGACAATACAATTTTCACTGAGCCTGTTCAGGAAGGCTGGCATGCATATGGGCCCCAAGTGGGCTGGCGTGGTCATGTCTGCATTGTACTTATCTGAGTTAGGAGTATTATAATTTTTTTTTGTATCCACTTTTTCTCCCATTTTTCTATATTTTCTCCCATCCCAATTTCGTATCATCCAATTCAACCCTCCCCTGTCACGAACACTGTTTCTTGCCTCCCACAAGCCGGCTGCAATGTGGACTAAGTCATACATAGCACAAGTCCCCTCCGGTACTTGAGGTAACAGCTGTCGCATCTTTTCACCTGCGCAGCTCGATCTCTCAGTGTCGAGGAGTAACGCGTGGGAGGCTCACGCTGCCCCCGACACTTCCTGATTCTACTGCGCAGGCGCACCAACCGACTTGTAGGAGTCGCTTGTTCACAACGTTCGATCCCCACCCTTCAGTTTTCCCTCCCCGTAATACGGCCAATGTGTATTACTGCGGACGACCAGCTAAACTGAAAACAATGTGGAGAGCTGGATTCGAACATGCGAATCCTAGCGTCTCCACACTGGTGGCGAGTGCCTTGCCCACTACACCACCTAGCCGCCAGTTAGGAGTATTATCATTATTGGATAATGTCACATAGCAATGTCACAAGACAATATAGAATATAAGCTGGAACGGGCTGTATGTGAAAACCAGCCCGTCCAGTAGTGCTTTAAGCAAGGTCCCGAGCAGGTAATAAAGTGAACACAAGACGTTGATCCAAATAGTAAATTATATTTATTATTCAGGGTAGGGCTTTAAACCTCCACTGATATTTAAAGGCAACAAAGGGAAAAAACAACCCACAAACATGTAAACAAATAGGGAAAAGGGTAATTGGAAAACAGACAAAGTGAGGTATAAGAGAACTAAATCAAAAGGTACCAAAGGTACAGTTCCACTCTCAGTGGAACTAGGCCTAAAGCCAACAAGAGAATACTTGCTCCAAGGAAGGAGTAGCGCAGAGGCCAACAATATCTACGTACATGTACTAGTACTTTAATCCACACGAAGCAGTAGACAAGCACAGTATCAATTCCACCACAGTGGCAAGCAATGGCAACCTCACGAAACTCTGATCAGTGGCAACTGACAGAGTGAGGTGCCCCGATGTGTGTCATCTCCACTCTATTAACCACCCATCTCCACTGCCTGTTCCAAGGTGCACCAATCAGATGCAACCAATCCAATCAGGGAGATGAGTGGCATCTGTGAATAGAAACAGGAAATTAGGAGATGACACAACACCACACACAACAGACAACACAAATAATATATTACCCTGATGTTACATGGTGTTAAAATATATGGCAATAATGATAATGAACAACCCACGTACGTGACAGATAACAGTTGGATAACAGTTGGTCTCCTGGGTCTTTCAGGTCTCTCTTGAGCCTTACGTACGGACTCTGCTTCTCCTGTACCCCCAGATTGCCTGGTAATATCCACAACTGAATGATTACCATCGAGATTACACACAACATTGTCATTTTGTTCAATTTTGTCTTTTGTCACAGTACTGTCCTTGTTTGTCATCCGAACTTTCTTGCAGTGGTTTAGATGATACCAGGTCAAACTCCCCTCGACCTGGACTGCAGTCGGCGTTGCTCGTACCACGGTGTAAGGTCCTTCCTGTCGTGGTTGATTCCACTTCCTTCGGAAGACCTTAATGTAGACCAGATCACCTGGCACCACTTGTCCCTTGATTTCCTCGTCTTGGTCTGGTTCTCTCCTTTTTTCCTGTAAATAGATCGTCCTATTGACGGCAGTTAATTGCTCTATATACTCTCCGTCTGCAACTGTTCGAGCGGAGGTCCCTTGTATGGCCCTCTAAACTGTGGAGCTGGCATACTACGACCTGTTAACATCTGATGAGGGGTTAGGTTTGTAACTCTATGTGTTTGAGTTCGATAGCTCATGAGTGCCAGTGGTAAAGCGTCCACCCAATTAAGCTTGGTGCTTGCACAGATCTTGCTTATCTTACTTTTTAAAGTCTGATTTACCCTCTCAACCATGCCTTGACTCTCCGGGTGGTAAACTGCACCCAGTCTATGCTTAATTCTTAATTGTTGCAGAATACCTCTTGCCACTTTCTGTAGAAAAGCAGGCCCGTTATCGGAACTTATTTCTGTCGCTGTGCCAAAACGGGGAAACACCTCCCTTGTTAGGAATTTGATAACCGTGTCAGCACTCATATCTTTGGATGGAACGGCTTCCACCCATCGGCTGAAACGATCAATTACTACGAGCATGTAGCGTTTTCCTTGTACTGTTTTAATCATATCAACATAATCTAATACTAAATGTCGAAAAGATCCTTCTGGGACCGGAATATGTCCCACTGGTGTTTTTATTCCCTTACGAATGTTTCGTTCAGCGCAGACCTCACACTGATATAGTATCTCATCAACCATAGCCTGCATGTATGGTGACCAGTATCCTTGTTGTCGTATCTTTCTCATCACCTCGCCCCTTGCGCAGTGATCTACATCATGCACATGTGAAGTTAGAATTGTTAGTAGGGTTACTGGGGCTACCAAGAGTCCCTCATGTGATCTCCATAACCCTTTCTCATCCACTGTCGCCCCCCTTTCTCGCCACGTGTTCTGCTCTTTCTCGTTCGCCTCCTTCTGTATCAATATGATGTCGTCAGGTGTCATAATAGGTTCTAGTGACACTACAGGTGCAAAAATGGCTATTGGGCATTTTGACGCTGTTTTGGCAGCCTCATCGGCTGCATTGTTTCCTCGTATTACATCATCATTACCTTTTCTATGTGCCTGGCACTTGATGATGGCTAATTGTGTCGGCAGCATCATAGCTGCCATTAAGTCATCTATCTGTTGTTTATGTTGAATCGGGCTACCATCTGTTTTCTTGAAACCTCTCTGTTTCCACAGCGAGCCGAACAGGTGTGTCACTCCATGAGCGTAGCTGCTATCTGTGAACACATTAGCTATTTTTCCTTGTGCCAGTTTGCATGCCTCAGTAAGTGCTTTTAGTTCCGCCAACTGAGCTGAGCAGGGCTGATCACAGCTCTCCGCTTTTGCTACAGTAAACGTGTCTCCCTCCTGTAGTACTACTGCAAAACCTGCATGATTCCCTACATGATCTCTATAGCACGATCCATCCACATAGTAAACTACATCTGCGTTTGATATTGGTACTGACTCTAAGTCAGGCCTCAATCGCGTGTACCTCATTGTTTCTGCAATGCATTCATGATGTTCTCCTTCAAACTCTAGTGGTATGGTATTGGCTGGGTTGGTTGTCGTACATTTCTTTATTGTGATATCAGGATAGGTTAACAGTGGTGTGTACTGTAAACACCTCGCTTGTGTTGCCACAAATGTCCCTTGATCTATTAGTTCCGTGATCTTATGATGTGTAAAAATGGTAATTGGATATCCCATAGTTACAGTAGCAGCCTTTTCATATGCATAATGTACAGCTGCTAGTCCTTGATAGCAGGGTGGCCAGCCCTGAACTACATTATCCAACTTTATACTGTAATATGCAATTGGTTGTTTCTGACGTCCACTGCATGTGTCTTGCATCAACACTGCTGATGCGTACAAGTTCTGTCGGTTTGAAACATATAACAAGAATGGTTTGTTATAGTTTGGTGTTGCCAGGGCAGGAGCCCTTTGCATTTCCTGTTTAATCGTCTCAAATGCTATTTCGGCCCTGTCTGTCCATCTTAGGGGAGCTTTCAAAGATTGACTGCCTGCCTCTTTTATTATTTCTCTTAAAGGTGCAGTTACTTCAGCATAGTTCTCAATCCATTCTGACGAATAACCTGTCATTCCTAAGAATGTCATCATCTGTTGGACCGTTTTTGGATGTGGCGCTTTGCCAATCCCCTCTAACTGTGAGGCTGATATTGCAATGGAGTTTTCTGAGATCGATCTTCCCAAATACTCTACCACTGGTAGACAGTATTGCAATTTAGTTTTTGAAACTTTGTGTCCTCCTTCTGCCAACTTTTGTAGCACCTTCATCGAATCCAGATGGCACTCATCCAATGTTTTGGCACATATGATGATGTCATCTGCATAAGAAATAATGGTCCCATGGGTATCCATACCCTCAAGATCATGTTTTATTATCTGATTGAAAACCTGTGGACTGTTTTTGAATCCCTGCGGTAATCTCGTATATGTAAGCTTCCTTCCTCTATACGTGAATGCAAACAGGTATTGCGATTCTTCATCTAGAGGAATGCTAAAGAAGGCTGAACATAAATCAATCACTGTGAAATATTTACTGTCCACCGGTATGTTTGACAAAATTGTGTGCGGGTTTGGCACATCTGTTTGGCAGTCTTCCACAATCTCATTTATCGCTCTTAGGTCGTGCACCAATCTGTATTTTGATTTATCAGCTTTGAATACTGGAAAGATCGGGGTATTGCATCTACTGTCAGTCTGTACCAACACTCCTGATCGCAGTAATCCCTCTATTGTTTTGCTTATGCTTCTCGCTTCAACGGATACTGCGGTCGAGTTGGAAACTTTACATGTGGTTTCAGTTCTACTCTTACTGGATTTGCAGATTTAACCAATCCTACGTCTGTGTCATGGGTCGACCACAACTGAACTGGGATCTGTTTTAACATGTCTTCTACAAGTGGATTTTTCCTCTCTGCCTCATCTGATACTTGCTGCGTCATCATTCCTGCTGGTATCATTATTATTTGAGGCTGACTCGTCAATTCCACATCACACATAATTTTGATCATGGTTTTGTCGTGTGACATAAAAATCAATGGATTGTCTGTTATTTCCCACGTAATTTGTGTTGCCCCTTTCATCATAGGTCCTATGTCTTTAGATTCAAAGTTCTTGTTTACTAATAGCGTAACATGTGGCTTGGATTTAGGCACATTATACCATTCAGTAATAAAAGTGTTTTTTGAATCTATGTTTAGCGCGGCTCCCTGATCTCCAATTATTATATATTGACCTCTCAAATCGATTTTTTGATCTTTGGTTCTGCTTTCCCACTCTTTTTCATATCCTGTGCTTCCTGACTGATCATAGTACATTGTACAGTGATATTTAAACTGTGGTGCTGTTGCTTTTGGAATTTGTGCTTGTATGAATCCTTTCCATCTGTCATAAGCTCTTGTTACTGGCTCAGTTATCTCGCTCAGCCAGTATGCTTTTGCCTGGTCTGATTGAATGACAAACTGTGTATCTACCCCTGATTGATCTATGTAAACACCTTGTGGGGTACACCAAATTTGAATCTTTAGTTTACATAGTGCATCTCGTCCCAGTAGATTGATCGGGGTCTGATCAGACACTATGACAGGAATTCTTGTCTCTTTTCCTTGTGTTACTAACCTGACTGGTGCTGTCATTGGTAATAGTTGTCTTACTCCCGAGAATCCTATTGTCTTAACGTCTTTACCAGACATGGGGAGATGTTTAGCATGTTCTGGACTGACGCATGTGTACGTTGCTCCTGTGTCAATCAACATTGAAACTTGTTTGTTTTCAATTTCCACCTGCAACATTGGCGCTGTATCAGCCATCATGTTTACAATTGGAAATTGAACTCCCTTTTTAGGATTCTCTGGGCACCCCTAGTAACCATGGTTTGGCCCTGCCCATGGATTGGCAGGTCCTCTTTGTCTATTTCCTCCATAACCACCTCTTGTGGCCCCACCTCGATTCACCGTCTGTTTTGGACAGGCGTTTGCCATATGTCCTGGATCTCTACATAACCAACAAACTATTGGTCCGGTATCAGTAGCTCTGCAGCTTTTGGACATGTGCCCAGTTTGACTGCAACTATAGCATACAACCTCATCCATGCTTCGCTGACCGTTTGGGCGACTATTTTGTCTTACTCCAAACTGTTGTGGTGTCGTTCGTTGTGGGTACACATTAACTACAGGTGGCTGTGTAGGTGTTGCCGGGCTAATGTCAGGCATGACAGTTGCTTGCATTTTTATTTTGTTGTTTTGGTTAATCTCATTGATCTGTAACTGGATCAATTTACGCTGGGTGGTTAAATCTTGGCCTTTCTGCCTCTTTTCATTTTTTCTATGTCTATCAACTGCGTGACAAACATTCTCACAGAATTCACGATGTGTTTTTGAGGTGAGAGCAACCACATCCTCCAGCTTATTTTGTACTTCTAATGGCATTGCATCAATCACCGCGTTTCTGAACAACGTCTCTAGTACCGGAATGTGTTCAATCTCCTCCTCTGTCTCCTGTTTCCACTGTTATAACAAACGGTTTATGTAAGCCGCAGGGTTTTCTGTTTCTTTGAGCGCGTCCCCTTTTAGTGATTTAGGTTCTATTCTTGTGGGGTACTCAACTCTCAATGCCTGCCATACTTCCGTTCGGTACGCATTGAACTCAGTTCCATCGGCCATAGGGTCTATCATCCAATCATTTCTGTGATATTTGAGAATGTTTTCCATAGTGGACGCCCCCAAGGTTTGTGCCCAGATCGCTTTTATGTCACCGATCGCTAACATCCTGTCAATCGTCTCTTCCTCAAATGCTCTGATCCATTTTGATGCACCCTCATGGATGTCAGGCAATTTTGCAATTAACCCTGCAAGATCCTGTGTCTGCCACGGGATATAGTGAACTTCTGTGCCCTTTACCAGAATTGGATACATCCCCTCTGTGTATCTGTCCGGTTTCCTAGCTGTACATACAGGACGTCCAACATATACGGGTCTGGATGTTACTGCGAAATTTGCCTCCACCTCCCTGCTTCCTCTCTGTTGATTATCTACCCTCGGTGATCCCTCTGTTGTCCCTCTTGCCCCACCCTCTTGTGTGACTTGACCAATCACGGTTTTGTAATATTCATCTATGTCATTTTCCAATTGATGAATATCCTCCCGTGGTATCTCTCTATGCGATGGATCTATCCAGTAGGACGGGTGTAGGGACTTATTATTCCCTGTAACTGAGGGGTACAATTCCCTGACTGTATTGTTAAGTATGGTAATATTAAACCACTACCTCTTGTACTTTAACTTCTGGCCATCCAGTACATGATATAAATATGATGAACACTTTCCCACCTGATGAAACGAAGTCCACACAAATGTACAAATCGAATATTTAATATAGCAAAAGGTATATACAACGTTCACTTGTTTACACTTATGATTTGAAATGCACTTGTATGGCAAATGAGTATTCGTAGGTAAATCAACATTGAATGTCCAATCTCTGGTTACGCAGGGAGTAAGTATACAACCTGTTTCTTTAGGAAACTATAGCGATGGTACTTAAATGATTATAGCTGGATACACTAAGGGGGGGGGGGGGGGTCCCGCTGGTTGTAAGACAGTAGGAGGGGGGGGTTAGAGAAGCCGCTGGCGGTATCCCATCTGGCCGACGATTTCTTGGGAGAATTCAAAGTCTTGAACACGGTGCCCACAGAACCTCGGTCCGCAGACGAATACAGCTGGACCCTCTGGTGGACGGTAGCTGCCGGTCCACAACGGAGAGACGTGAGGCGACCTCACTGGTGTAGAGCGCCGTCTCACCTGGAGTCCTCTCCGGGGGGTAGTTCCAACACTCCGCAGTGTTGGCCGTTATCCATGGAATAATCAAAGCACCCAAAGCATAATCCAAGCCGTGGAAGGCTCGCCGTCGTCCGGGTAGAGTAATCCAATATACAGGTCCAGTCGCCCTGGCCCGGAGCTCCTCGGATGCAAGCACCACTAGTGGTCTGCCCAGCCTGGTTAAGCGTCCAGATAACGTCAGGAACGATGGGGGTACTGATAACTTTATAACTCTAACCGAACGATGCACCATACATAATAGACTATTATTAGCTTAATAGAAATACGTCCAACTCGACGGTATAGTGCCAAACTATGACAATTCAACTATTAATCCACACGATATCTCAATGCCTATTCTGAGGCCAAGTAGGCCTTACTGCACCACACGTGCGTCGTGGGTGAGGCTTCGCGTCTGTTACTCGGTTGGAGGGTAAAGAACTAATGGACTAAAAGGAAGTTCTACTTTACTTGCGCCATATATATATGCGCTGTGAACAAATAGTACCATTCGTATTTCGCCAGACGTATTCCTACGCGGAACCGGGCTTGCCTCGGCATGTTGGGCGGCACGATTGAACTTGAACCTAGGGGTATGGCTGCTGGCGCCAGGTTCTCGTCCAATGGTAGAATGAAACTATTATGGGCTGTTTAGTAGGACGTAAAGGGATTTTCAGTGCATATTGTACAAGGAATATACTGGGATATCAAACGATATACAAATCAAGATTAATACTCTAATTATATATACAAATAAATATATATATTCGGTTAATCTGATCCTTCACAACAGCCGCCCCTAATTAGTCATAATAAATTAGCTAAGCATAGACAGATTAACCGCTCTGTTAAGATACGAGTCTAACTCAAGGTCCGCTGTAAGGGTCAGTCAACTCACAAAGTCATGGGGGTATGGTCATCATCGATAGTATCTGGGAGTCGGGCAGTTCTATTAGCCTCGCCACGGGTCGTGTGTAAGTGCGCCTTGGACGGATACGGAGAGCTTAGCTGCGCGGACTTGCCATCGGGCTCCGGACTGGGATTAGCACTTGACCACATGCACGAGTGTCTGGGTATCATTGTAGACTGTTCTTAAGCAAGACTGTCTTCTGTAGAAGTCCCACTTCTGGCGGGTCTGTAGAGACGGTAGGTAGTGGAGTAGGAAGCTGCTCCAAAACTTGTCAGCTAGTACTTGACTGTACCTCCACATTCTTCGGCCGTTCGCTTCTTCAGGCCTGTACATTGTCTGGGGTAGCGCGGGGTCCAGCCGCCCCATTAAGAGTGTGTTGGGGGTGACTGGGTCGACATCTGCTACATCACTGGAGACGTAACCGAGGGGCTTTGAGTTCAATACTCCCTCGATCTCCGTGAGGACTGTCATTAGGACTTCCTCCGCCACAGTCTGGGCCCCAAGCACGGCGTACAGGGCTGTCTTTATAGAACGTACTTCTCGTTCCCAGGTTCCACCGAAGTGGGGTGCGTTCGGGGGATTAAACTGGAAGTCAATCTGGGATGGAGCGAGGTGGGTCTTAAGTTCTGGGCCCATAGCTTGGAAGCTCTCTCTCAGCTCTCTTTCTCCGCCTTTGAAGTTTGTCCCGTGATCAGACAACAATGTAGACGGTTTTCCTTTCCGTGATGTGAATCTTCGGAAGGCCATAAGGAATGAGTCTGTGCTCATGGTCGGAAGGAGCTCGATATGTATCGCTCTGGTGGTCATGCATTTGAATACAATACCCCACCGCTTCTCGGTTCCTCTTCCTCTCTTTATATACAACGGGCCAAAACAGTCCATGCCTGTGGAGTGGAATGGCTTGTCGCCGAGTCGGAGGCGACAGGGGGGTAAGTCAGCCATCCGTGGTATGCTGGGCTGCGCGCGCCACTTACGGCAGTCTAGACAGGTTCGCTGGAAGCGCTGCACTGCTTCTCTCCCTTGCAGTATCCAATAGTGACGTCTGATCTCCGCGAAGACTCTCTCTGTTCCTGCGTGGTGTACATCCTCGTCGTATTTCTTTATGATCAGCTCTGTGACCTTGTGTCGGCTGTTCAAGACTATCGGGTACTTAATGTCATCCGGTAGATCGGGGGCTCTCCGCAGGCGACCACCCAATCTGATGAGATTATGGGCGTCACTCTCGGGTGCCAGGTGGAGCAGTCTGCTGTCTGATGGGACGGGCTTTCCTCCCTGTAGACAGTCTAGCTCATCGGGGAACGAGTCTCTCTGGGCTCGTTGTAGTAGAAGAAGTTCTGCTTCTTCTTAGTCAGCTGCTGACATGTCAGTGGTGGACTGAATCTCTGGGTGGTGCCACAGGAATGTCCTCTGCTGCGCACTCTCCAGGGTAATGCAGTCATCTATGTTGGGGTCTGTGGAGGCGACTGTGCTCAGTCCACAGAACATAGGTTTCTTGTTCTCAGCCTCCTCGTTACTTGCTTCCCGTGGGGTGGGCGTAGGCCACTCTCCTTCCGGGAGCTTGAGGAATTCTGGTCCATGTTGCGACGGGTGAGGTCATCCAGGGACATTCCCCGGGTGATGACGTCCGCTGGGTTGTGTTTGGTGTCCACATACCGCCAGCTCGCTGCTTCTGTTAACTCTTGAATCTCGGTGACTCTGACTCCCACGAAGACTTTGTATCTGCATGAATCAGACTTGATCCATGTGAGTACTGTCGTGGAATCTGACCACAAGATTGTTCTGTGCACCGGAATGGTGAGTTCACGTTGGATTAACGTGGCTAGATGCGCTCCTGCTAGGGCTGCGCAGAGCTCTAGACGCGAGATAGATTGTTGCTTTCGTGGGGCTATTCTTGAGCGGGCCAGGATGAAAGCAGTGTGTATCTTTCCTCCCTTCTCTTGGGCACGCAAGTAGGCCACCGATCCATAGGCTACTTCGGAGGCGTCGCTGAAGACGTGTAGATCAATCTTGCATGTCTCTGGCCTCACTGTGGATGGGAAGTAGCTGCGGCGTATATTGACGCCTGGGAGTGAGCGGAGTTCCGTCTCCCACTCTCTCCATGTGGAGGCAAGGTGTGCGGGTATTGGGTCGTCCCAGCCCTGGTCCTTGTCCCATAGTGCTCGTACAATCATCTTTGCCCTGGTGGTGTAAGGTAGAATACATCCCAACGGGTCATATTGTCTGGCGAGTGTTCTGTACACACTCCGTCTGGTGGTCGGTATCGCCGTCGACCTTCCCTGCTCTGGAGCCAAGGGTTTGTGTCTATAGTGGAGCGAGTCTGTTTTGAAGCGCCAGACTAGTCCTAGTGTCATTTCTTGGGCTTCTCCTGGGATGGTCGCCATCCAGGTCTCGCTGCTGGCAGCCTTGTCCGCGGGGGAGAGGCTGCACAATACGTGCGGGTCACTGCTGGCCCACTGCCTGAGATCAAAGCCGCCTTTGATCAGGGAGGCGCGTAGCTTGATTAGGAGAGCCTCGGCTTCTTCTTGAGTCGAAACGCTTTGTAAACAGTTGTCTACGTAGAAGCTGTTCTTCACACTGTGTTGGACCTCTTCATCTGCTGCTGGGTCCTCTGCGACGTGTTTCTGTAGTGCAAATGTAGCACAGCACGGGCTGCATGTGGTTCCGAAGGGGAGTACTTCCCACTGGTAGATGGCTGGGTTCTCATCTCCGATCCTCTCTCTCCATAGGAACCGCAGCAGGGGCTTGTCCTCCTCTACTAGTCTCACCTGCAGGAACATCCCTTTGATATCCCCGCTGATAGCCACCTTGTCCTGGCGGAAGCGCAGTAGCACGCCTAGTAGGGAGGGGCCGAGTGTGGGGCCGGGCAAGAGCTCTTTATTCAGATTTTGGGATCCGATCTGGTAGCTGCAGTTAAACACAATGCGATCCTTGCCGTTGTGATGGACCTTGTGATGCGGCACGTACCATGATTCGGTCGTCTGATCGGCCTCTTTAATGTCAATCTTTGTTACGTGTCCCGCTGTGATTAGCTTCTCAATCTCAGCGCGGTACACACGCTCTTGAGCGGGGTCTTTGGCTAGGCGCCGCTCCGTGTTCAATAGATAGCGCTCCGTGGCGTCTTTCTTTGCGTGAAAGGTGGGCATTCCCTCTCGCCTCAGGAGTGGAGTTGCGTATCTCATCACTCCGCCGACTGTGACTCTCTTTGTCCCTTGCTCGAGTAGGTTGATGGCGTAAATGTCTTCTTTAGAACGAATATCTTTCTTTTCGTTCTTAAAGGGCATTGTCTCTAGTGTCCATAGCCTCTCGACATGCTGCAGGAGAGTGGTGTCTTCTTCTGTCGTTCTGGAGTGGAGGCAGCTAGTGGCTGCTGTTCGGTTGAGAGATTTAGCGAGGGGGCCTTGTAGGGTCCACCCTAGGCGGGTCTCGACTGCTGCAGGACAGCCTCGGGGTCCTGTATGGACCCGGTCAATCGGGACTATGAGTTCTGCATGGTCGGAGCCTATCAGCAGGGTCGGGGTAGCGCCGTCTATGAGCGGGATAGGTAATTGACGCAGGTGCACATATTTATCCATCAACTTGGCGATAGGGTAGGTGTACTGCGATAGTCCTATTTCTTGGCTGGTGAAAGCATTTGTAATCTTATACCGTCGCTCTGGCTGCCCGTTTGCTGCGATAGTGAAGGAGACATTCTCGCCCTTTATCGTCTTTAAATCTCTTCTTATTGTCCGAATCGTCATTTCGTTCTTGCTCCCCCGCAGTCCCAGCTGGGCCGCAGCGGACGCGAGCAGAAGGGTCTTCTCTGACCCGTCATCAAGGACGGCGTAAGTGTCCATGACTTTATCTTGGTAGCTCAATGTCACACGGACTACCTTTAAGAGCACTTGGGCGCCGCTGCTGCTGGCGGGGTCAATGTACATGACACTTGCCTTGGTGCCGCTCGATGGTGCAGGTGGAGGCCGTCTTCTGTTACTGTCGTGTAGTATATCTAGATGGGCTCCGTCGCACCGACTGCACCTTTTCTTTAGGCGGCATTCGGCTGCCATGTGTGGTCGCGCACATCGGTAACAGCGCCTGTTGGACTTTATCCATTGGCTCACTTCTTCTGCATTCATCTTTGTGAATAGGTCACATTGTGACAGCCAGTGTTCTTTCTCACAGTAGGGGCACGCTATCTTCCACTTCTCCTTTCTCGAGGGGGTACTGTGGCTCTTACTGCTCGGTACTGACTCTGATTGGTGCATGACAGTCACCGATCTTCTTCCATCATTTATTCTCCTGGGTCCCTCTCTGGAGCTTGGCGTGCTCCGCCCGAACGTATCCAGTCGTAAGCTGCTGACTTCTCTCGCCAGGAAGTCGGCTAGATCAAGGAGGGATGGTTCGGGGCCGTTAGGATCCCGGTAGTCTCTCTACCGCCTAAAACGCTCTTGTCTTGCGGGTGGCAGCTTCTCCAAAATCCTCTCGACGTTAGAGTTGGCGTATAGCTCATGCATGCCCTTTTCCCGTTGCGCTCCCAGCATCCCTACCAGGGACTGCACTTTGATTGACAGGTCGTCTAATGAGCGATTGTCTGTTGCTGGGGGTAGGCGATCAATATGCCTTATCTCTTGGATTACGTAATCCCATATACGTCCATATCTCTGGTCCAGCGCTGCAAGGGCCGCTGTGTATGGGGTCGAAGAGGTGGCATAGGCTAGCGCTATATTGTGCGCTCGCGGTACTTTCAGGTGCTTCAGTAATATTGCATACTTGTGGCGTTCATCAGCGACATCCACCATCATTGTCTCTAAGCACATCCGGAGCTCCGTGTACTGTGCTCGACTCTCATAGGCGAAGTCTGGAAACGACGGCGTGGCAATGTATGACGCCGTGGATGGCTGATACATCGGCGATCGTTGGGGGAGAGACCTCCTAGGCGAGTCCCCTCTTGCGCCTCACTGTGGGCTGGTACTGACAGGGTACCATGGCCCGCTGGTCCAGGTGCTATTCCTCGGGGCTGGTCGTGCTCACTCGTGAATAGAGTCGGGGGTCTGTAGCGCAGCGCCGCGGGGGTATAGCCTGGGCTGTACTGGACCTCCTGGTCCGGTGGAGTACTGTGCTGTCGTCGGGCTTGGTTCTCCTCCTCTCCCTCTTCTTCCTCTATCAGATCTTCCAGATCCTGTAATCGTTTATTTAGCTTCTCCGCAGTGTATGCCGCTCCTTCCTTGTAGCTGGGTCTCGCTTGGACCGGTCTGGGAAGGGGGTCTGCGGGGGGTATATGCTCGGTCTGTTGGTCAAGTTCAGGGTCGCTTGCTCGTTGAGGAGACGCTGCCCTTGACTGTTGTCTCGACGAGTTCCTTGAACCCCTGGCGGAGGGAGAGGGTGTTGCCTTGCGGATCAGCTGCTCCATTAGCTGCGCTTGTAACTTGTCGCGCTCGACTTCGCGCTGGGCGTCGAGATCTGCTTCTCTTTGGGCACCGGCAGCGGCGCGCTGGGCGTCGGCCCGGTCTCTTGCCATATTCTCTTCCGTCTGAAGGCGTCTCATCTCCAGGCGTGTGCGCTCTTCTTCGCTCCGTTGTTGCGCTTGGAGTTGTTCGCGCTCGCTAAGCGCCTGTGCTTGGAGTTGTTCGCGCTCGCTAAGCGCCTGTGCTTGGAGACGATCGCGTTCACCCTGAAGTCGATCGCGTTCGGTAGAGGCTGTCAGGCTGACGAGGAACGCCTGTTGTAGCATCCTCTCCGCTTCGCTGGGGGAAGGCGGTTGTGGAGGTGAGCCGCTCCTGCGTGAGCCGCTCCTGGGGGTACTCGTTGGGGAGTCCTGGAGCTCTATTTCCTCGGCGCTCTCCTCCTCTTCTTCCGTGCAGAGTTCTCTCTCTGTAGGGTTGTCTTCCTCCCGGGGCTGGTCGGGGACTACTTCTTCGGTAGTGGCGGGGGGTAAAGGCATGTCAGCTCCCTCCTGGTCCCCACCGTGAGCTTGGTCAGTTACATTAGAACCTACTAGGGCCTCTGTGGTCGGGGAAACCTGGTCGTTAAGGTCAGACATTTTACTTTCTACTTTTACCGCGTTTACCGTTTGTCGAAGGCTAGGTAGTTGACTGACAGTGTAATCCTCTAAGTACTGAGGTGGCTGTCGTCTGCGCCGCGGGCGTTCTAGGTTAGGAGGACCGTTTCGTGGAGTGTTCATCATAGGCCATTTCAATATTAATAACACTATATTAATATTAAACTAGTTACCATCCGGCTCGAAGGACCAATTGTAACTGAGGGGTACAATTCCCTGACTGTATTGTTAAGTATGGTAATATTAAACCACTACCTCTTGTACTTTAACTTCTGGCCATCCAGTACATGATATAAATATGATGAACACTTTCCCACCTGATGAAACGAAGTCCACACAAATGTACAAATCGAATATTTAATATAGCAAAAGGTATATACAACGTTCACTTGTTTACACTTATGATTTGAAATGCACTTGTATGGCAAATGAGTATTCGTAGGTAAATCAACATTGAATGTCCAATCTCTGGTTACGCAGGGATTAAGTATACAACCTGTTTCTTTAGGAAACTATAGCGATGGTACTTAAATGATTATAGCTGGATACACTAAGGGGGGGGGGGGTCCCGCTGGTTGTAAGACAGTAGGAGGGGGGGGTTAGAGAAGCCGCTGGCGGTATCCCATCTGGCCGACGATTTCTTGGGAGAATTCAAAGTCTTGAACACGGTGCCCACAGAACCTCGGTCCGCAGACGAATACAGCTGGACCCTCTGGTGGACGGTAGCTGCCGGTCCACAACGGAGAGACGTGAGGCGACCTCACTGGTGTAGAGCGCCGTCTCACCTGGAGTCCTCTCCGGGGGGTAGTTCCAACACTCCGCAGTGTTGGCCGTTATCCATGGAATAATCAAAGCACCCAAAGCATAATCCAAGCCGTGGAAGGCTCGCCGTCGTCCGGGTAGAGTAATCCAATATACAGGTCCAGTCGCCCTGGCCCGGAGCTCCTCGGATGCAAGCACCACTAGTGGTCTGCCCAGCCTGGTTAAGCGTCCAGATAACGTCAGGAACGATGGGGGTACTGATAACTTTATAACTCTAACCGAACGATGCACCATACATAATAGACTATTATTAGCTTAATAGAAATACGTCCAACTCGACGGTATAGTGCCAAACTATGACAATTCAACTATTAATCCACACGATATCTCAATGCCTATTCTGAGGCCAAGTAGGCCTTACTGCACCACACGTGCGTCGTGGGTGAGGCTTCGCGTCTGTTACTCGGTTGGAGGGTAAAGAACTAATGGACTAAAAGGAAGTTCTACTTTACTTGCGCCATATATATATGCGCTGTGAACAAATAGTACCATTCGTATTTCGCCAGACGTATTCCTACGCGGAACCGGGCTTGCCTCGGCATGTTGGGCGGCACGATTGAACTTGAACCTAGGGGTATGGCTGCTGGCGCCAGGTTCTCGTCCAATGGTAGAATGAAACTATTATGGGCTGTTTAGTAGACTAAAGGGATATTCAGTGCATATTGTACAAGGAATATACAGGGGATATCAAACGATATACAAATACTACTCAAATATATATATACAAATAAATATATATATTCGGTTTAATCTGATCCTTCACAACAATTCCCCCTTGTCTCTCGTCTTTTTGCATAGCAATCCAATATTGGTCTCATACTTGGCCCTGTTGGCCCTGTACTTTTTCTCCCAGTACTGCATAGTGCTGGCTCCCACTGTGTTTGTGGCCTTGTTACATCACACACAGGCGATGTGTTCCCTGCTGTAAATGTCACTCCTCTGTCATGTGTGCGGTGCTGGTGTTCTGGTGTCCCAAGATTGATTAATCTTACTCCTTCTTCCATACTTTGAGATGTCCCTCCTCGAGGGGCTGCGTTCTCGACACCTTCCCCCTCCCACTCATAATTCCCTTTAATGGCTATTGTTCCTGTTATAGCTGGGTAGAGTCCTGCTGTTTTGTCTGTGTCTGTTTGTTTGTTAATAATATTTGTAGCCCTGATGGCATTCCTAATATTTTCCCTGTAGTTTTATCCTATTTGTTTAAAGAAATGTAATATTTCCAACTCCTGTTTCCTCTTATTTAGCCTTTTCTTCGATGTTTGTCTCGATTTGTAATCCTTAATTCGTATTTCCATTTCTTCACACGTATTTACATCGAAAGTTCCTCCATCTGGCCATTGTGTAGCTAAAGATTTCGTTCTCTCTCTCCATTTGTTGGAAACTTTCAAAATTTGTGTTTTAAGCTCCGGGTGTTGGCCGGCAATAACGCAAACTGGCGTTATTATACTCATTTTAGTAGTTAATTTGTTTATACTAAATCTTTTAGTTGTTTCCAAATGTACCCCAATCACCCAGCCACTAATTTCTGATTTTCTCAAACCAAAGTATTATTTTAAAAATATAAATAAAACAAAACTAAAAAATGAAAATACTAACCAAAAATTAATTTTAGTTAAGGTTGTTTGTTGTCCCTTCCCCTATTTACATGTAATGAGGTGAGGATTTTCCTGAGGGAGAAGCATCAATGATTGTACTGGTGCACTTATACGACCTCCGGTGCTTCTCTGACAATTGTCTCCTGTGGATCCTTTCCTCATTCCATGGTTTAGTTGGTTTCTTATCGGTATGCTCCATCCGGTTTTAACAGGGAAGACAAGAAACATAATTCATTAATGATTTTCAATTCATATGAATATCAAATGTACTTGTGTGCTATCTGTTCATTTCTCAACAGCCTGTCTGTGCCTTGTCTATTAATAGACATGGCTCTGTGTCACAGACACAGACCCCCACCCTTCTGAAATAAATGACGCGTCCATTCACACTAGCAAGTATATTGAAACCAGATGTGGCTCTGTGCTTGCCCAGAATAAAGGAATGCGGAGCATGCCCTGGCTCCCTCCACTATGTGCTTGCCCAGAACAAAAGAATGTGGAGAACGCCCTGGCTCTCCCCACTGCTCCAAGACACCTTGTACAACACACAGAGCCTCGTCACGAGATTTCTCACTTACTTTAAACATTACAATTTAAAATATAAATAAAAATACCTATATATATCACACAATAAACACAGAGAGTCATTCGTTACCTCATCTGTCTCCTTCCCACAGGTTCAGATCACACAAGATCTCCTAGAGGAAAGGTACTTAAAATGTGCTTAACGCTACTCACACACGTAATCGTTAAACACACACAACTCCAGAGTCGTAGCCGTTATCTCTGTCACTTGTGTACAAAACAAAGTCATCTGTTACCTTTGTGCCAGGGGTCACTCCCTTTTTAAAAAAAAAACTGCACCCCACCCTGCAACACGTGAGAATTCTGGTCACAGCACACCGTGAGCAATCTGATCAGCTTTACATCACTTTACCATGACCAGTCATAATCATTGCAGCGTGTGCCAGCTATACCATACATCCATCAATCAGAGTCGTTCATCCGTTACCTCTGATGGGACCATACATCCATCAATCAGAGTCGTTCATCCGTTACCTCTGATGGGACTATTCATTGTTCATTTTTTTTTTTTTACCTACTGTTTCTACCAGACTAACATAAAAACAGGTTTCTCACAGGTAATTTAGAACAGAAATCACTGTTGTCAGACTAACAGCCTTTAAAGGAATAAAATAAAAAATAAAAATGATCCGATCTGAGCCACGGCCGTGTGTCTTTTCAATCCATTTTTCTTTTTAGGTTCTTTTTGAGGAATGAACAGCCCAGCCTTCCGGGGAACCCACACAACAATCAAAAATGTTTAAACTAAATTCTAGAGAAATTCAAATCTCTCACCTTATACGCCGGCAGAATGCTGTTTTGGGCCCCCGAAGGTCGGACCCCCCACCTCCTCTGCAAACGTTGGGCTCCAATTGTTGTGGTGGACTGACTTTATACAATATTATAAAGATCAAAGATGAAGAAAGACACGGCAGGCGGTGTTTTCAGGTCGGATCTCCGCGGTGTGAGGAACTGTTTTATTCAATGCGTTAACATGAAATTCAACAAGACCTAACAGTGTTCATCTTGGAGGCCACCTTTATACTCTCTCATATAAAGGTCATCCCAGGGTGTGTTTATAAACATGGGTGGATCCTTTTCCCATTGGTAGACCTGATGTCTCTTATGTCATTGGTTGTCCTGAATTAGGGAGGTGTGTGTGATTTATCTACTGTCACTTACTAACAGGTTCATTGACCGGCTCCCTGACCTTTTGGTCAAACCGGTTTCATCTGGATCTTAGATGTCATCCTAAGGAGTGCTTCTGAGTTTGCCTCACCTCAACTAACCTTTCCTTAGGTTATAAATAACCTCCCCCTAGCTGGTTCACTCAACTCTAAAAATAGAGCGCTTCATGGACACAGAGTTGTCTTGTTCATGAAACGTGATTTGTCTTACATTCATATGTGGATTTTTATATATGATGTTGGCATACTTAAATGGCATTCTGCCACCACACCTTTAGGGGCTCATCTTTGCGTATCTCTCTCTCATACATGCTCTCTCTCTAACACACACACACACGACACACAGACATGCTCTCTCTCTCTAACACACAAACACACATGCTCTCTCTCTCTCTCTCTTTCTAACACACACAGTCTGCCTATGGCGGCCTTTCTCGATGGCTAGGCTGTGCTCGCTGAGTCTGTACCTAGTCAAGGATCTTCAGTCACAGTGCTCAGGTATTCTGCCACTGTGTATTCTCTGTTTAGGGCCAAATAGCATTTCAATTTATTTCCAATGTGTCTCTCGCTCTCTCTCTCTCTCTCTCTCTCTCTCTCTCTCTCTCTCTCTCTGTACACTGTATATTGACTGTAGAACGGGAGCTCTCTCTCTCGCTCTCTCTCTTGCTACTATATGTTGACTGTATCATGCCCAGCCTCGGGCAGCGCTATTATTTAAGAATATGTTGACTGTATGAAAAAAATAAAAATTATATATATATATATATATATATATATATATTAGAGCTGGGCATAGATAATTTTTTTTAATCTAGATTAATCTACCTGCAATCCTGGAATTAATCTAGATTAATCTAGATTAAAATGGCTAAAAAAGAAAAAAAATCTGCCAAAGGTGTTCAAAATAGGTGTGTTCTACCCAAATAATGACCAGAGGAGGAGATTTATCCTCTCCTCTTCATCTGAGGAGTCACTAGCTGTTCTATCTCCTTGTTCAACAGCATGAACATGTCTCTTCTTTTTGTAATTTCCAGTGTTTCTTTTAAAACCAGATTTATCGTAATTTTCTGTGCCCTTCCTTTGATGCCATTAACATTGTTACACTGATATTGACAGCTCTCTCCAGTGTCAAATCACTCTCTGTCAGTTTCTTCTGTGAACCTTCATTTCTTAATCCACAGACAAACCTGTCTCTCAATGTGTCTTTTAGTGAATCTCTAAATTCACAATGCTGCTGACTGGTTGCTCACACACAGACTGCTGCAGAAGCAGGTTTCTCAACAAATTCAGTGCAAGCTCAGTGTAACAGTTCCATGAATGAATGAATGAATGAAAACGTTATTTAACAGATTGCAGAATGGGTACAATACAGTACGGCTCAATACATACAATTGTTAAGGGGATGCAGACCAGAGAAAGACGTTTGTCTTGTTTACATCAGGGTCCCCCATTTTCATTTATTTGCTCCACATTGTCATTAGCCCCTTTCGTGACTGTGATGCACTGAGTGAATCCACAGTCACTTGCTCCTCAATAGGAAACCAACCTAGATTTACCATGAAGGACTGGTTCTGGCCGAACCGTTCGTTATACAAGAATCACAGAGAAATTACAAAGGTACTCACAGTTGCACGAGGATTTCAGACAGAGATAAGGGATGGTGCGCATGCGCTAGCTGTGATCACCCAACGGCGGAAATAATGCCGTTTTGAGCAGTTTATAAAAATTATTTAAAATGTTTATTAGCAACGCAGAGCTTTCAAACCATCCCGTATCTCTGTCCGAAACCCTTGTGCAACTGTGAGCACCTTTGAAACGTCTCTGTGATTCTTGTATAACGAACGGTTCAGCCAGAACCAGTCCTTCATGGTAAATCTAGGTTAGTTTCCTATTGAGGAGCAAGTGACTGTGGATTCACTCCGTGCATCACAGTCACGAAAGGGGCTACATTGTCATCAAACGGTCCAATATTTCCAATAACCCAAGCCATTTCTGTTGTAAACACTCACGATAGTCCAGTCGATCCTTCCTTTAGTGTATAAAGTGGATTTCCTCCTCTTGTAGATGTTTCCCAGTGCCGCCCGTATGAACGTGAGCTAACATGCTAACTCGCTAACGTTAATAATGTAAACAAGGCTTGCAACGGACTTCTTTTTTCTTGCATTGCGCAGATTCAAACGTCCTCATCGCCGAATTGTGTTATATCCTGAGGACTTCTTAACCTCACCTGTATAACAATGATTACCGGCAGGGCCGCCTCAGGGGGTGTGCGAGCAGTGCGGTCGCACAGGGCCTCGCGGGAGGGGGGCCTCGCGCAAAAAAAAAAAAAAAAAAAAAAAGTATTAATTTTTTTTATTATTTTTTTTTATTTTTTTTTTTATTTTTTTGCGAGGCCCCCCTTCCCGCGAGGCCCTTTTTCATCACAGACCTAAAATCTAGTTTTGCTTATATGCTTATATATTTCACATTAGACACGTTTGTAGAATGTGTCTGACTTGTTCCTGGGTCCTGCAGACATACTCACTATTGGAGCTCAGCTGGGGTTCTGCAGCAGCAGGCAGGTTTCAACGAAGGGAGTGGTTTTACTTACGTCATGTGTAGACAGTAGTACGCCCGCCGGCGCCGCGTGAGTCGAGATGCTTCCAGCGTGAGTCAGCTGCGTTTGACTATTTCATTTTCAGCGTGCAGCTTTTGACTATGCTTAGTTATGAAGAAAGAGGTCGGTCATTATCATCATTAGCAGTTGGTCGGAACGTTTCGTCAAGGAACGTTGACGAAAGGCCTCTCGCTAGTGGGACAAATGGCCGGAGCCATGATGTCGGCTATTAGCTAGCTTAGCTAAATGCTAACTAGCGTTAGCTAACCTATCCAGAGGGGCGAGGCGAGTGGATGTCTTTTCAAAAGAAGGAGAAGATAACTTGTGAGCAGATAAATCTGTTAGGCAGCAATACGCCGAAAGGTGTCCAGTCTGCCGGAAAGTACTCGAAGAAGAAGAAGAAGAAATTACACCGTGGGGCCAAGAAAGTCTCCTTCCACGTTGATACTGCGTTATGGTGAGTGACCGTGAGTCAACCTATGATTATATACCCGCCGTGGATCTGACATCTCTCTTTCTCTGGAGCCAAACTGGTCGACTAGCTAATACTACTAGTAGCTAACGCTAACGGTGTGTGCCTGGTGGTGAGAGCACCTGGCTGTATGCATGTATACCATGACAAGGCAGCGAGAGGCCTTTCGTCAACGTGGAGACCTGTGTTGCGGCCTTTCGCCCTGCGCCCTCGTGCAGGTAACTAAGATTAATGAAAATGTCATGACATTACCCCACTCTTCCTTCCTTCCCCTCCCGAATGTTTTGTTAATAACGATGTTTTTTTCCAGGCAAAACATATGCTACTTCACAACATTTGGAGATACGACATGTGCTGTGTGTGAATGGTGTAGCTTGTGTAGCTTGTGTAGCTTGGGTAGCGTTGGGCCATTGGCCAAAGCTGTGTGTGGCCTGGTGTCTCACAGTACCTGGCTAGCCTATTTAGCTGATGTCGGCCATTGGCTCCTTGCTTTGGTTTCTCTGGTATACCCTGCTCTTCTTGTTGGATTTAAGTGTTGATCTTTGTCCTTTTGAATCTGTCATACATGCTCTAGTCTCTCTCTAACACACACACACATGACAAACACACATGTTCTCTCTCTCTCTCTCTCTCTCTTTCTAACACACACAGTCTGCCTATGGCGGCCTTTCTCGATGGCTAGGCTGTGCTCAAGGATCTTCAGTCACAGTGCTCAGGTATTCTGCCACTGTGTACTCTCTGTTTAGGGCCAAATAGCATTTCAATTTCTTTCCAATGTGTCTCTCTCTCTCTCTCTCTCTCTTTTGATCTTTGTCCTTTTGAATCTGTCATACATGCTCTAGTCTCTCTCTAACACACACACACATGACAAACACATGTTCTCTCTCTCTCTCTCTCTGTACACTGTATATTGACTGTAGAACGGGAGCTCTCTCTCGCTCTCTCTTTTGCTATATGTTGACTGTATCATGCCCCGCCTCGGGCAGCGCTATTATTTAAGAATATGTTGACTGTATATATTAAAAAAAATATATATATATATATTTAAATCTCGCACAGGGCCTCGCATTTCTCCCAGGCGGCCCTGATTACCGGACCACTACTTTAGTTTAACACATTATTCTGACTACAGCTCCGGTAGTGCAATCACTTCCTGGTACCACAGCTGGGAACTACGGCAAGTATTTAAGGACAATACAGACCCAACGTTGAGAAAAAGATTAACGGCGTCAATTATATTATCGCACGACACTAGTCTCGCGATAACGCAGCACGTTAACGCAGCCCAGCTCTAATATATATATATTTTTTTTAACCTTTGGGGGGGGGGGGGGGGGGGGGGGGGGGGGCTCGCGTTTAAATCTCGCACAGGGCCTCGCATTTCTCCCAGGCGGCCCTGCAGCCCACCACGGTGGTGTCGTTAGCGAACTTGATGATGGTGTTGCTAGGGTGGACTGCGGTGAAGTCGTGCGTATAAATAGACTAAAAAGGGGGACTCAGCACGCAGCCCTGGGGGGATGGCTGTGGAGGTGTGGGGGCCTATTCTGACCCTCTGTGGGCGGTCAGAGAGGAAGTCCTTAGACCACCGGCAGAGGGGATGGTTTAGTCCAAGGTCCATGAGTTTGGGCACTAGTCTGTCAGGCAGGATGGTGTTAAATGCAGAACTAAAGTCCACGAAGAGCAGCCGTGCGTAGCCCCCCGCTCTCTCCAGATGGGACAGGGTAGAGTGGAGAGTCGTGGCGATGGCGTCCTCCGTGGACCTGTTGGCTCTGTAGGCGAACTGGTGGGGGTCTAGTCCGGGTGGGAGGCTAGAGATGATGTGGGGCTTGAGTGTCTTTTCAAAGACCTTCATTGGTAGGGAGGTGAGTGTGACTGGACGGTACTCGTTCAGGCAACTGGAGGATATTGGTGATCATGCACTGAGGAGGAACATGTGTGCATCAAGGCACCCTCCCCAGATACGTTTCCATATCTCAACAGAAAGCAATACCAGTCCATCAACATTCATATAATCTGCGATGCCCAGAACCAGTTGCTCAACATGGTCTACTGATTCTCAGGAGATGATGGAGATGCATAGTAAGTGCATAATTAATCGACTGCTGAAGATACTTGGATGTGTTTGAATGTAGCAGCTGGCAGCTGTGTGCCCCTCTCCTGACACCACCTGTTATCTCGTCCCATGCTTCTTTTTTTGGGTGGCCTTGTACCCCGTATTGACACTACTAAATAAGGCCATGGTGGACAGTACCTGGACGTGTGGTGGCACAGGGTTTGAGTGTCTGGTCCAGCCCATTTAAAATAGAGCAATTGATCACTGATTATTGGATGGCATGGTTACATTTACCTGATTGATGTTCAAGTCCACCCGCAAGGTTTTATTTGTCACATGCAACATCATACCAGTAAGATGAGCAGTGGAATGTTTCTCCACTGGCTTACAATGTACTACTAAGCACGGTAGAAATAAAATAAAATCAACAATAAAAAATAACAATAGAGAACAAGACAGTATTATGGACTATTAATAAAAAATGGCAAATAAATAGCCTACATGAAAGGAATGTTGGATATTCACATTGTTTACAGAACGTAGATGTGTCCTTGATCGCCTTAATGTTTTGTATCACTCAGAAATTAGCTTTGCTACAAATACCCCCTTTTCAACACATCACTGTGACTTACTGTATACCCATCTGTAAATTGGCCAGCATTACACTCTCAATGATAAATGATTTGGCTTACACTAATTTACAAAACCCTCCTTGGTCTGACCCCTCCTTATTTGATACGTCTACTCCCTATTTTATCAAGTTGTTTACGCACACCTGCAACTGTCACCCAGCCTTTTAACTGTCATTTGTATGTTCTGCTTCATGTGTTATACTTTGTAATTTTATTTGGTTGTTTGTTTGATGTGTTTTAATTATTTCCCTTACCTCCGTGATGTATCATCTGTCTCTTTTCTATTTAATTTAATTACACTTTCTTTGTCCCCTTTCCCTGTTAACCTTCGAAATGCCCTTTTGTCCTCTTGCCAGGCTGTCATTGTAAATAAGACTTAGTTCTTAATTGACCTGCCTGGTTAAATTAAAATAAATAAAAAGTGTGTGTGTGTGCGTGTTACAAGTGTGTGTGTGTGCGTTTGTGTATTTTTGTGCTTGAAGCATAACCTTTTCGCATACTGTATGTGTGATATGCATGTGTATTTTTGTGCATGTATGTGTGAAAGCAAGTGTGTATACGTGTGTGTGTGTGAGAGAGTTTGTGCAAACGTGTGTGTGTGAGACCATGAACTCTGAAGCGGTAGAGCGTAGATCCTAATCTACTGTATTGAAGGGGCTCCATTAAAGTGCAGGAGATTTGCATAATGTGATTTAGGATTTACATTTGAAGTGCAGCACTGAAGAATGGGGATTTAAACACTCTGTTCTTCAATAGGCACTCCATGCCTTCTCATTCCTCTGCGCCGTTTGATTGGCTGATACAATCTGATGGAGTTTGATAAACTTCTGTATCCTAAAGAACATTATGCTTAGAGAATAATAATGTGCTCTGGGAAGAGTAATATTCTGTTCTAATCTTAAAGTTGCTTGATTTGTTTCGGTCTGATCTCCTCAAGTGTCTGTTAAGGAAGAAAGGTGGTTTTAGTTGCTGGGTAAAAAATATTTTTAAATTTGTTTTTAAGGAAAGTGGGCAGTCCCGTTCATATTTATTTATTCTTTATTGAGACAGTATGAAGGCTGAGAGAGAGAGAGAGAGAGAGAGACAGAGAGAGAGAGAGAGAGAGAGAGAGAGAGAGAGAGAGAGAGAGAGAGAGAGAGAGAGAGAGAGAGAGAGAGAGAGAGAGAGAGAGAGAGAGAGAGAGAGAGAGTAGGAGAGACACAGGAGAGAATGTTCTTTATTGAGACAGTAGGAAAGTTGAGAGGGAGACACAGGAGAGAATGTTCTTTATTGAGACAGTAGGAAGGCTAAGATGGAGACAGCATAGGGGAGACAGGTTCTGGTGGGACCCCAGGCCAATGGGGGTACAGTGAACATGTAGAGGCTGAGGTTCCAACCAGCACTGAAGCATTCAGTTATCATGCATTGTTCTAAATGCTTATTATTAGCCATTAAAAGTTCCTACAACATGCTAAATAGGGTTGGATTACGTTAGCTGGTCCAGTTTTTTAACCATGCAGTTCAGTCTCTCTCTTCTACAACTTATCTTAACTAAACCCCAGGCTTTATGATTTTGTTAAATTACTTGCACCATTTCTGAAATAATATTTTGCACTGAGCAATAAAAGCAATACACAGCTGTACACATTCTTTACCTAAGACATTTGATTTGTTTAATTACCTAAAAAAGATTTGATAAGGGATTTGAAAGGATTTGGATTTGATAAGCACATTTGATGCTGGATTCAGATTTGATAAAATGCTTTCAAACCCCAACCATAATGCTAAGTATCGGATATGTTATGGATATTATATTCCAACTAAATAGCTGCACCAATCAGAACAAGATTCAAATGAGCTCTATGACAAAGTGACATGTAAACATGAACACTGACAATATTGGTACTGAAAAATGCACTCTACGTGTCATGGAATAGTCAAGGAAACGTGATGGAATACGGTAGAAGTGCCGTATCGTATCGGAACAATGGAATGCATTTCTTTTTCACAGGCACGCGTGTCGCCAAGCTGCCATCGTTGGCTTGTTTGGTGTCATATCAAATTCCCCTTTTACCCACGGGAGTGCCGTTGATGGTAATGATATGCATATTCAAAATGTCACTGTTAACTCCCCCCCCTCCCCCTCCCCGTCTTATTATCGCAGCGCCTGGGTAATTAGAAAGTGCGCCTCCTCGCTTCCTCCCTGTTCAATTAAACGCTCTGTTGTGCTATCTTTTTATAATTTTTTTATTTATAATTCTACCTCTAAGCTTAGGTGGCTGTCGCCCGGGCTCGCAGCTAAAGTGCCGGGACGGAGAGCCTTATCTTAAAAGCCCAGAGACGAGCAGATGACCCTCCCCCTGCCCTCCCCCGGTATCAACACTGGCTGACTTTTAGCTGTTTCCTCTCTGTGATCAGAAAATCATATGGCGCTGAGCGACATGCAGCCGTGCTTAAAAGATGTTGTTGTGACATTGGTGAAGGGGGGGGGGGGGGTTTGAAATGCCTACAGGCAGAAAGGTGAGGCGGGGTGCAGAGGACGGAGAGAGGAGGGAGGTGGGGTGCGGGGAGAGGATGAAGGAGTTGTGTGGTATTGTTGTGGAGCGATAAGGCTAATCACTGCAGTCTCACACGCCGACTGCTTCCATTCCCCCTCAGTCTCTTCAGGGCGGTGGTGTGGCTGAGCTGTCGCCATGGACACAAAGCCAAGAGGAGACTGAGGGATGTTGTGTCTGTCGCTCCTTTTTTACCCCCTCGTTTTATTTTTCTCATTTACTGTCTTTTTTCCTTTTCTTTCTTTCTAGATAGTTTGTTTTATCTCTCTCTTTTATTATTATCTCTTTCTGCACTGTGACACTTTCAGGCACGTTGGAACTTTAAATCGGTAGGGGGTGTGGCCTTTGAGCCGCCGCGGGGGGTCGCCAGATGATTAAAATAAAAATAAAAATCTTTATTTTTTTTGCAGTCAGGCCACTGAACTTAGAAGCAGGCCAGGCCAGTGTTTCTAGTTGCACCAGCGCAATAGTTAGATAACCTAGGTGGGGAACAACCAGGAGATCACTGCAACTCACACAAGTTGGAGAACTATCTCTCTCTCTCTCTCTCTCTTGCTCTCACACACACACAAAGGGAGCCGCATGTGATTGGTGGAGGCGGGACACTGCTAATCATTGACACATGCTAGCCTGTAATAATCCCCCCCAGAAAAATCTACTTTGAATTTGATATATTGCAAATATATGCCATCACACACACTGGCATTTAAAGGGTTAGAATTATAAAATGAATATGTGGTGTTATGATCAGGGCTGAAGTTGAATAAAATATTGTATTTATCAATTACAAAAAAACTGAAAATCCATAAAAATCTGTGTTGTTGCTAATCATACAGTACATATGCTAGTCTGTCTATGCCATCACAAACACTGGCATTTAAAGGGTACAAATAAAAAAAATTCCTGCACCAGAATGCAGGAAATGAAGTCTTTGTAACAAAAAAAATCCTGGTGGGGGACCCCCAGACCCCCTGCTTAAAAAGTGGCCTGACTGGGGCTATATTTTGCACTATATTTCCTGGCCTGAATGATTTCCCCAGTCTGGCCCTGGTTAAAAGCCTCCAATGCGTATTAGTGTGTGTGCGTTAGAACGTTTGCATGTTTCAAACATACATTTCCATTTATTAAAAAAAAAAAATTATTTATTTTTTAATTTTAATTTTTTTACCTCCTATAATAGTGGGGGTCGCGGCTCTCTGACACCGTATTTTTTTGGGTCGCGGCCTGACAAGTTTGGGAACCCCTGGTCTAGCCTGTACCCCCCAGACATGTTGCTGGCCCCGTCAAAACAGTATCCTATCAGCCTCTCCATGGGCAGGTCGAGGCGTAAAAGTATTTTATACACAAAAACAGTGTTTCGGCTGTTGTGTCTGGGGCATTGTAAAAACCCCAAAAGAAATTCTGAGCTTCCAAGTTGTCATCGGCGAACTGTATATTACATGAGAATTGTTCTTTTCCAGTGAGTGACATCAGTGGTTCCGTCAGCGCTCAAGCCAAAGAATGGGCTTTTGGATGCTTTGCCTCTAATTTGTCGCTGACTATCATGGGCTGTAAGATTTCGTTTTGGATGTTGTTGGACATCCAGTTGTCTCTCTTTTGGAGCCAATTCTTCAACTTGGGATCAGACTCGGTGCGCACTCTTTCCATCATGAGCTGCCATAACACCCCATCCCTATTTGCATCATCATCATCATTGTGGGGCGGCTATGGCTCAGGGGTAGAGCGGGGCGTCCAATGATCGAAGGGTTGCTGGTTCGAATCCCGCTCAAGCCCATGTCCATCCCATTGCCGTTGTGTCCTTGGGCAAGACACTTAACCTACTTGCCTCGTATGAATGTGTATGCATGTGAATGAATGTTGGTGGTGGTCGGAGGGGCCGTAGGCGATGATTATTCGCCACGCTTCCGTGAGTCTGCCTCAGGGCAGCTCTGGCTGCAATTGTAGCTTACCACCACCGGTATGACTGTGTATGAACGAATAATGGACTCTGTGAAGCGCTCTGAGTCAGAGAAGAGCACTATATAAATCCAATCCATTATTATTATTATTATTATTATTATCCCTCATCGACTGCGCAAGCACTGTATCACAGTAGCTCAGTGGTTCGTTGCGCGTGGGAAGGGCGGGAGACGGGAGGTGAATACAATTAGTTGTTTCACCTGTCATTCAGTCTGTGACAGTCTGTCATCACTCGAAAATCTACTCTGCTGCAATCTTGTTGGTTTTACAAGTATGATTGTGTACGTACAGTAGTGTAATGAATGAATGAAAACTTTATTTAACAGATTGGAAAATGGCTACAAACAGTACGGCTCAACACACACAATATTAAAATGGTGAAGTGCTTTGAGCAGGATAAACTTATAATATACAGTGTTACAGTTATACAGTTACAGTATATAATATACAAATATATAAATACTGTCATAAAAAAAAAAAAAAAAAATTGCAATAACAGCACCCCCCGCACCCCCCCCTTCCAACGTGCCTGGACACTTTCACACATTTTCCTCTCCTCTCTATTCTTCTCTTCTTTCCTCCCCTCCTCCCCTTCTACTCTCTTCCCCTCCCCTCTACCCTGCTCTCCTCTCTTCTCCCCTCTCCTCTACACTGCTCCCCTCTCCACTACTCCTCTGCTCTACACTGCTCCCCTCTCCACTACTCCTCTGCTCTCCTCTCTACTCCTCTGCTCCCCTCTCCACTACTCCTCTGCTCTCCTCTCTACTCCTCTGCTCCCCTCTCCACTACTCCTCTGCTCTCCTCTCTGCTCCCCTCTCCACTACTCCTCTGCCCTCCTCTCTGCTCCCCTCTCCACTACTCCTCTGCTCTCCTCTCCACTACTCCTCTGCTCCCTTCTCCACTACTCCTCTGCTCCCCTCTCCAGTCTCCACTACTCCTCAGTTCTCCTCCCCTCTCTGATGTTTCTTACACACCCACCCTCCCATCACCCTCCCATCACCCTCAGTCTCTCTGTTCTTCTGATGGTGTGTCTTGCTCCATATTCAGACTTCTCAGTGACCCGTTACTGAGGGCCTCTGCCAGGAGCAGATCACATGGGAGCAAAGGGAAACGTTCTCTCTGGCTGACTGGAGAATGCTGACAGCATTTTAATGAATGAACCAAGAAACGACTATCTGATGAGCATGAAACACACACACACACACACACTCTCTCCTGAACCCTGGAAGTGCTGTTTGCAGTGTCACATTCAACCCTGCACTTATTTGGGCCTTCAGCAATACACCCACCAAGTGTGAAGTTGATCGGACAAACAGGTCTCAAGATTATGCAAAGGAGAGCATTATTTAAACTTATGATGCTGCTATAGCGCCACCTATTGGCCAAATGGCACATACATTGTCATGGTCACTCAGACATGATATCTACACCAAATGCAAGGACAAAGCGTTTATGAGATGTGAAATCTTTTGTAATATAAGCCCTGCCCACAGCATTTGAGCAAACTTTGAGGGTCAGCTATAGTTGTATGGAATATAAAATAAAATAAGTAATTTTTTCCAGCTTGGTCCAGAGATGCTCTGTAGCAAATTGGGGGTAGACTACTAAAAATGTGTACGAGTAGTGAAAAAACTGATTTGGAAAAATTCTATATAGACACAAATGGGCATGGTTTACATGGATAGATTAATCTGGACCCACAGAATCCTTCGCAAAACCCCGCCCCCAAAATGCCCTTTGTCCAATTATATTCTATCAACTGCGAGGCTCTTTGAAGAGGTCCGACATCCAGGCAACATTGGGTCTCATTCCCGAACGGATTTACGAAAAAAAAATTCCTCTCAGGCAGATTTCTGCCAATTTAAGACATATTAGCGCTAATAGCGCGATTCCCCAAATTCTCCTGAGATCGGATTTGGCCATGGCTGAGAGCAGAATTTAAGAGTGCTGAGGAGCACACTTATGATTGATTGACTGATTGAAAATTGTATTAACTTGACAGACTGTGTTCTCCGTTCGTAATGGCTTTATTTGGGAGGATTCATAGTGATTCCTTCATGTCAATAATACAGGCCTCCTTGGAATTAATTACTTAATCATAATTGTGTGGTGACACTTATCACGCACAATTGGTGCAGACATTCACTGGACTTGAGGAGCAGAGGAATGCTCCTTTAAAGTGGAGATGAAGCAGTGAACAATGTGATCCTAGTTTGTTTGTTGTGTACCTTGTGTAAGACAGGGTTCTATAATCAAATGTGAAATCTATCTTATTTGTCTGAAAAATCAAATATAATATCCCTGTTTTCAACATGGGCGCCGCCATTTTGTTGCTGACGTCATGGCTGACGTCATGGGGCTTGTTTGGTGTATACACTGCTGGTTAGCTGCCTATAGTGAATGGGTCAGTAAGTAAATAAAATGTTGCCTACAAAATAACGGGACCGCGGTGGTTCCGTTTGTATTGCTCCTGGCTGTTCAAACTAATTTTACCATGTGAGAGAGAGGAAAGTTGGTTAATTTCCACAAACTACCAGTGAAAAAAACAGTGTTGTTGGCATGTTGGCTCAGGCTGGCTGCACTCAGGTGGCGTGATCAGCCTGTTGGACAGGGAATGAAGATCCCCAGAGAACACTTCATTGCCTCGGATTATGTTGTTGGGGGTGGAAGGTTTGTCCAGAAGACCACTAATCAGCTGAAGCCTGATGCGGTTCCCTCGGTCTTCGACAGACAGACCGGCGTTAGCTCTCGGGAGCGATGGCTAGCTAGTTGGCACCAGCCGGGGACCGGCGTTAGCTCTCGGGAGCGATGGCTAGCTAGTTAGCACCAGCCGGGGACCGGCGTTAGCAACCGGGAGCGTCGCGGAGCATTCAGCCTGCTGGCTACCTAGATCCACTTCAACCAGCGTCGCGGAGCATTCAGCCTGCTGGCTACCTAGATCCACTTCAACCAGCCGAGCGTCGGGAGCTCCAGCAGCTTGTCGATGTGCTAATAGCCTGGAGCCAGCTACCGTTAGCTTGCCGAGGCTCCAGCACACCGACAAGCTGTGTAGCCAGCTACCGTTAGCTTGCCGAGGCTCCAGCACACCGACAAGCTGTGTAGCCAGCTACCGTTAGCTTGCCGAGGCTCCAGCACACCGACAAGCTGTGTAGCCAGCTACCGTTAGCTTGCCGAGGCTCCAGCACACCGACAAGCTGTGTAGCCAGCTACCGTTAGCTTGCCGAGGCTGCAGCACACCGACAAGCTGTGTAGCCAGCTACCGTTAGCTTGCCGAGGCTGCAGCACACCGACAAGCTGTGTAGCCAGCTACCGTTAGCTTGCCGAGGCTATTAGCACACCGACAAGCTGTGTAGCCAGCTACCGTTAGCTTGCCGAGGCTATTAGCACACCGACAAGCTGTGTAGCCAGCAGGCTGAATGCTCTGCGATGCTGGTTGAAGTGGATCTAGGTAGCCAGCAGGCTGAATGCTCCACGACGCTCCCGGTTGCTAACGCCGGTCCCCGGCTGGTGCTGACTAGCTAGCCATCGCTCCCGAGAGCTAACGCCGGTCCCCGGCTGGTGCCAACTAGCTAGCCATCGCTCCCGAGAGCTAACGCCGGTCTGTCTGTCGAAGACCGAGGGAACCGCATCAGGCTTCAGCTGATTAGTGGTCTTCTGGAAAAACCTTCCACCCCCAACAACATAATCCGAGGCAATGAAGTGTTCTCTGGGAGTGTTTTCATTCGCCATGACAGTCACCGTACTCCTCTGCAGCCCCCTTACGACGGCCCTTTTCGCGTCCTGGAGGCGGGGCCTAAGAACTTCATGGTGGACATTGGAGGAAGGTCAGAGCGGGTATCGGTCGACCGGCTCAAGCCTGCCCATTTGGACCTAGACAGGCCAGTTGAACTGGCCCGGCCCCCGCGGCGTGGACGACCCCCTGCCCGGCCCCTGCCAACTGCTTTTCCCTCTAGTCACCTCATATCTCCTGAATCCCCCCCACACGCCCCACACGCCCCAATCCCCACCTCTACCCCTGCACGGGTGATACAGACTCGTTTTGGGCGCCTGATCCGCCCCCCGCCTCGTTGACTGTGGATGATCTTTTGGGGGGTTATTGTGAATTCTGGGGGGGCCTGTGTGGTGACACTTATCACGCACAATTGGTGCAGACATTCACTGGACTTGAGGAGCAGAGGAATGCTCCTTTAAGCCTGGGGATTCTGGGAACGGTGTGGGTATTTGGTGACGTATATTAGGTCACCTGTCAGCTGTCAGCTGGCTGCTGTCACTTTGAAGTAGTAACGTTAAACGCCTCTGCACTCTGTTTGATGTATGTAATTTATGTTGGGAAGTAAAGGAAAGACTCGACTACCGTCTCCCGTTTTATCCTTTCTTGCGATCCCACAATATTGACAATGACAATATTTGTATGATAAGAAATTACGCATTTGATGTCGGAAAGATAAATAATATGGATTCATCTGATCACAGGGCAGCTGGATTAACCATATATCTGAACCAGCTATTTTGGACAAATGTATAATTACTTTAATTACTCAGATATTCAAACACAATTATGCAATTATTGTGAAATTATTGAATATAATAATTATTTAATGCCTTCTGTGGAATTTGTATTTCTTATTTGTTACATATCTGTTTTATTGATTAATTATACATTTGAAAGAATGCAGGTTATAGCCAACATGATTGGTACAATGGGACAGACATTTGTTTGATATAGCTATAACTTGCATTCCTTCAAATGCATCATTAATCAATAAAACAGATATTGAAATACACTATGTAGCCTAATACACCAACACTGCAAATGACAGTGGATAAATAAATAATAAGAACTAAAGCTAATCTCGTGGAAATAAACTGCATTAATATTCCATAACAAGTCTTGTGTGGGCCAGTATGGCCTACGTGTCTAATGAATGAACAGTAGGCTCATATTATTTTAGTTACTTGTTTCATTAGGATTTAGTAGATACTATATATATGCTCTGCCCTACATACAGTATAAGTACAGACTGTACTTATACTGTACATAGGGCAGAGCATATATTATACTGTACGTAGGGCAGAGCATATATATAGTATCTACTAAATCCTAATGAAACAAGTAACTAGAATAATATAAGCCTATACTGTTCATTCATTAGACACGTAGGCCATACTGGCGCACACAAGACTCTGGTGGCCTTAATATGTGTACAGTACTCTACTGTACAGTACTGTACACATATTAAGGCCGCCAGAGTCGGGCGTACCATGAGCGGACTCCATGGTTGACTGTACTAGTACTACGGTCTACGGGGCGGGCAGCGCAGTGTGTATTTGCTGCTCTCCTAATGAAACTAGTCATTGGAATAATAAGCCTATACTGCGTTCATTCATTACGCGCATAGGCTATACAGTACTGCGCTCGCGCGCGCGTGTGTGCGCGCGCACTGCGGCAGGTGCACCACGAGCTGTACTATATATGATGACAATACATTAATCTAATCAAATTTTGATGGGCACGGCTGCATCATTAGTTGCCTTATAAGGAGCTCTGGAGGCGTTGTTTTGTATGCAAATGACCTGAACGGGACGCGTTCGCGTTTCAGACTGGTGCCATTCCCCAACGCAGATATCACAGCTGTGACCGTTTGAGACACTTAACCCTGTAAGGCCCTCAGTTGCAAGGTGACAACATCACTTTTAGCTAAAAAAAATTTAATTTCTTTTTCTTTTTTTTAACACATTTACATAGTCAATGGGTCCTGTTGTTCAGCCTCACAATGCTATTGGATAGTAAATCAGTTTATAGGTCCCACCCTCTGGCCTCCAAAGTCACACAACTTCCAAATCTTCCTGCCGGAAACACCTCTTTGTTTTATTGGACTGGATTCGTCAGATGCAAATAAGTAAAATGCCTTAAATATAAATTTTTTTGTGATGATTACAATGTCTAGAACACATATATATTTAGTTATTGTGGAATACATTCATCACATTTGATTTTGAGCTTGTTATGTCTCTGTTGAAATTACACAACTTTGGGGGAGAGTGGTAGTAAAAATAGCATGTGCACCTTACACATTACATGGGGACATTGCACAAATACTAATAGAAATAGAATGTCTTTGATAATTCACTATAGCCAAGTTCTAAATGTGTTAAGATTTTGAGTTAAGGCCAGAATTTTATAAATTAATACATTATTTCTGGTAGCATTATTTGAAACTCTATCTATAGCAAACTGTATCTATATCTTATGAGTTTAAAAATAAATAACATTAATTTATTTAACTTGCTCTGGTTCTGGCAGAAACATGTTTTGAATGTTCAGGAATGTTGGTGAATGCATGTATCCTTTTAGTACGATAATTTGTGTAAAGGGATGTAAATGTGTAAATTGGGGCACCTTGGGTCTGGGTGAATGGGGCATGCATTCTTTTGTGGTGTAAATAGGTGTAAATGTGGAATGTGTAAATAGAATGTGGATGCTACAGATGAATCTTTTCAGAATCGGGTCCCTTCTGCCACTCCAATGTCACTTCGATGTCAGTTTAGAACTAGCACTAGGTGTTAATTTAGTGCAGTAAACAAAGCGAGGGTACTTAATTTAAGTGCTTAAGTAAATGTTCTGCTGTAAACAAAGCGAGGGTACTTAACTTAGGTGCTTCCCCAGGGAGGGGGTCGGGGGCTACTGCCCTCAGACCCCCAAGATTATTTTTATATGGGCAGTCTGACTTGGGCTACTGTACCATATATTAGTGTTGCAATGCATGATAAATACAGTGAAACAAGCTAAGAAATTAGATGGGGACCTATTAGCCATGCGATTAAGAATTAATGCAAAATTTGCAGATATAACTACCATTAGAGCACAACAAGTACTTGAAACAGACCCTGAAAAAATAAACGATACATTCAAAGAATTCTACTCCGACTTATATAAATCAGAAACGACCTTCGATAAAAACAAAATGGACACATATCTTAATCAAATTATTCTCCCTAAACTTTCAGAGGATGACGCTAAACAGTTAGAAACACGATCACACTAGAGGAACTCAAGAAGGCCATATCCGAAATGCAAAGTGGTAAGGCTCCTGGAAGAGACGGTATCCCACCAGAAATGTACCTTTCTTGTTGGGACATAATTGGACCCTTATTACTAAATATGATCTTATACTCAGTCAAGGAGGGGAACTTCCATAAAAACGACAATATTGCACTCATAACAGTCCTTCTCAAAAAAGACAAAGACCCCACCGAGTGCGGTAGTTACAGACCCTTAAGCCTCCTCGGAACCGATATCAAACTGTACTCTAAGGTATTAGCCATCAGATTACAAAAGCATATGACGTCTTTAGTTCATCTGGACCAAACTGGCTTGATAAGAGGCCGCCTGATCACTGATAACATAAGACGAATACTGCACGTACTAGATGCCGACAAGGACGACACCATACCTAAGGCGATGCTGTCCCTGGATGCTATGAAAGCCTTTGACAGGCTGGAATGGTCGTATCTATGGGCAGTATTGGAAAGGATGGTGTAACTGAGGGGTACAATTCCCTGACTGTATTGATAAGTATGGTATCATTAAACCACTACCTGCTTTATGTACTTTAAATACTGGCCACACAGTACATGATATAGATATGATGAACACTTTCCCACCTGATGAAACGAAGTCCACACAAATGTATAAATCGAATATTTTATATAGCAAAGGGTATATACAACGTTCACTTAATGACATTTATGATTTGAATGCACTTGTAAGGCAAATGAGTATTCGTAGGCAAATCAACATTGAATGTCCAATCTCTGGTTACGCAGGGAGCAAGTATACAACCTGGTTCTTTAGGGAACTATAGCGATGGTACTTAAATGATTATAGCTGGATACACTAAAGGGGGGTCCCGCTGGTTGTAAGTCAGTAGGGGGGGGGGTTAGGAGAGCCGCTGGCGATATCCCATCTGGCCGACGATTTCTTGGGAGAATTCAGAGTGCTGAACACGGTGCCCACAGAACCTCGGTCCGCAGATGAATACAGCTGGGCCCTCTTGTAGACGGTCGCTGCCGGTCCACAACGAAGAGACGTGAGGCGACCTCACTCGGGGTAGAGCGCCGTCTCACCTGGACTCCTCTCGGGGGGGTAGTTCCAACACTCAGCAGTGTTGGCCGTTATCCATGGCATAATCAAAGCACCCAAAGCACGTAGATAATCCAAGCCGTGTAGGGCTCGCCGTCGTCCGGGTAAAGTAATCCAATGTACAGGTCCACTCGTCCTGGCCCAGAGCTCGTCGGATGCAAGCACCACACGTGGTCTGCCCAGCCTGGTTAAAACTCTAGATAACGCCAGGAACGATGGGGGTACTGCTCACTTTATAACTCTAACCGAACGATGCACCATACATAATAGACTATTATTAACTTAATAGAAATACGTCCCACTCGACGGTATAGTGCCAAACTATGACAATTCAACTATTAATCCACACAATGTCTCAATGCCTATTCTGAGGCCAAGTAGGCCATACTGCACCACACGTGCGTCGTGGGTGAGGCTTCACGTCTGTTACTAGGTTGGAGGGTAAAGGACTAATGGACTAAAAAAAGTTCTACTTTACTTGCGCCATATATATGGCTGCGCTGTGAACAAATAGTACCATTCGTATTTCGCCAGACGTATTCCTACGCGGAACCGGGCTTGTAACGACATGTTCGTCGGCACGATTGAACTTGAACCAAGGGGCTTGGCTGCTGGCGCCAGGTTCTTGTCCAATGGTAGAATGAAACTATTATGGGCTGTTAGTAGACTAAAGGGATATTCAGTGTATATGTACAAGGAATATACAGGGGATATCAAACGATATACAAATACTATTAAATATATATCCATAAATAAATATATATATTCGGTTTAATCTGATCCTTCACAACAGCCGCCCCCTAATTAGTCCCACCTAATTAGCTAAGCAGAGACAGATTAACCGCACTGTCTACCACTCAAGGTCCGCTGTAAGGGTCAGTCAACTCACAAAGTCATGGGGTCATGGTCGTCATCGATAGTGTCTGGGAGTCTGGGCAGTTCTATTAGCCTCGCCACGGGTCGTGTGTAAGTTCGCCCTTGGACGAGCACTTCAGCTGCTCGGACCTTGCCATCGGCACCGGTGATCACTTTGCTTACGCGGCCAGCCGGCCACATAGCTCTGGGTAGTGACTGGTCGATAATCATGACGACTGTTCCTTCTGTCAAATTGTCTCTCTCTTTTACCCACTTCTGGCGGGTCTGTAGAGGCGGTAGGTAGTGGAGTAGAAAGCTGTTCCAAAACTTGTCAGCTAGTACTTGACTGTACCTCCACATTCTTCGGCCGTTCGCTTCTTCAGGCCTGTACATTGTCTGGGGTAGCGCGGGGTCCAGCCGCCCCATCAAGAGTGTGTTGGGGGTGACTGGGTCGACATCTGCTATATCACTGGAGACGTAGCCGAGGGGCTTGGAGTTCAATACTCCCTCGATCTCCGTGAGGACTGTCATTAGGACTTCTTCCGCCACAGTCTGGGCCCCAAGCATGGCGTACAGGGCTGTCTTTATTGAACGTACTTCTCGTTCCCAGGTTCCACCGAAGTGGGGTGCGTTCGGGGGATTAAACTGGAAGTCAATCTGGGATGGAGCGAGGTGGGTCTTAAGTTCTGGGCCCATAGCTTGGAAGCTCTCTCTCAGCTCTCTTTCTCCGCCTTTGAAGTTTGTCCCGTGATCAGACAACAATGTAGACGGTTTTCCTTTCCGTGATGTGAATCTTCGGAAGGCCATAAGGAATGAGTCTGTGCTCATGGTCGGAAGGAGTTCGATATGTATCGCTCTGGTGGTCATGCATTTGAATACAATACCCCACCGCTTCTCGGTTCCTCTTCCTTTCTTTATGTACAACGGGCCAAAACAGTCCATGCCTGTGGAGTGGAATGGCTTGTCGCCGAGTCGGAGGCGACAGGGAGGTAGGTCAGCCATCCGGGGTATGCTGGGCTGCGCGCGCCACTTTCGGCAGTCTAGACAGGTTCGCTGGAAGCGTCGCACCGCTTCTCTTCCTTGAAGTATCCAATAGCGACGTCTGATCTCCGCGAAGACTCTCTCTGCTCCTGCGTGGTGTACATCCTCGTCGTATTTCTTTATGATCAGCTCTGTGACCTTGTGTCGGCTGTTCAAGACTATCGGGTACTTAACGTCATCCGGTAGATCGGGGGCTCTCCGCAGACGACCACCCACTCTGATGAGATTATGGGCGTCGCTCTCGGGTGCCAGGTGGAGCAGTCTGCTGTCTGATGGGACGGGCTTTCCTCCCTGTAGACAGTCTAGCTCATCGGGGAACGAGTCTCTCTGGGCTCGTTGTAGTAGAAGAAGTTCTGCTTCTTCGTAGTCAGCTGCTGAAATGTCGGCAGTGGACTGAATCTCTGGGTGGTGCCACAGGAATGTCCCTCGCTGCGCACTCTGTAGGGTAATGCAATCATCTATGTTGGGGTCTGTGGAGGCGACTGTGCTCAGTCCACAGAACATAGGTTTCTTGTTCTCAGCCTCCTCTTTACTCGCTTCCCGTGGGGTGGGCGTAGGCCACTCTTCTTCCGGGAGCTTGAGGAATTCTGGTCCGTCACTGTAGATGTTGCGACGGGTGAGGTCATCTAGGGACATTCCCCGGGTGATGACGTCAGCTGGGTTGTGTTTGGTGTCCACATACCGCCAGCTCGCTGCTTCTGTTAACTCTTGAATCTCGGTGACTCTGACTCCCACGAAGACCTTGTATCTGCATGAATCAGACTTGATCCATGTGAGTACTGTCGTGGAATCTGACCACAAGATTGTTCTGTGCACCGGAATGGTGAGTTCACGTTGGATTAACGTGGCTAGATGCGCTCCTGCTAGGGCTGCGCAGAGCTCCAGACGCGGGATAGATTGTTGCTTTCGTGGGGCTATTCTTGAGCGAGCCAGGATGAAAGCAGTGTGTATCTCTCCTCCCTTCTCTTGGGCACGCAAGTAGGCCACCGATCCATAGGCTACTTCGGAGGCGTCACTGAAGACGTGTAGATCCATCTTGCATGTCTCTGGCCTCACTGTGGGTGGGAAGTAGCTGCGGCGTATATTGACGCCTGGGAGTGAGCGGAGCTCCGTCTCCCACTCTCTCCATGTGGAGGCAAGGTGTGCGGGTATTGGGTCGTCCCAGCCCTGGTCCTTGTCCCATAGTGCTCGTACAATCATCTTTGCCCTGGTGGTGTAAGGTAGAATACATCCCAACGGGTCATATTGTCTGGCGAGTGTTCTGTACACACTCCGTCTGGTGGTCGGTATCGCCGTCGACCTTCCCTGCTCCGTGGTCAGGGGTTTGTGTCTATAGTGGAGCGAGTCTGTTTTGAAGCGCCAGACTAGTCCTAGTGTCATTTCTTGGGCTTCTCCTGGGATTGTCGCCATCCAGGTCTCGCTGCTGGCAGCCTTGTCCGCGGGGGAGAGGCTGCGCAATACTGGGGGGTCGCTGCTGGCCTGCTGCCGGAGATCAAAGCCGTCTTTGATCAGAGAGGCGCGGAGCAGCGCACGGCGTCGCCAGTCAATCTTCTTTAGGTGTCCCGCTGTGATTGGCTTCTCAATCTCAGCGCGGTACACACTCTCTTGAGCGGGGTCTTTGGCTAGGCGCCGCTCTGTGTTCAATAGATACCGCTCCGTGGCGTCTTTCTTTGCGTGAAAGGTGGGCATTCCCTCTCGCCTCAGGAGTGGAGTTGCGTATCTCATCACTCCGCCGACTGTGACTCTCTTTGTCCCTTGCTCGAGGAGGTTGATGGTGTAAATGTCTTCTTTAGAACGAATGTCTTTCTTTTCGTTCTTAAAGGGCATTGTCTCTAGTGTCCATAGCCTCTCGACATGCTGCAGCAGAGTGGTGTCTTCTTCTGTCGCTCTGGAGTGGAGGCAGCTAGTGGCTGCTGTTCGGTTGAGAGATTTAGCGAGGGGGCCTTGTAGTGTCCACCCTAGGCGGGTCTCGACTGCTGCAGGACAGCCTCGGGGTCCTGTATGGACCCGGTCAATCGGGACGATGAGGTCTGCATGGTCGGAGCCTATCAGCAGGGTCGGGGTGGCGCCGTCTATGAGCGGGATAGGTAGTTGACGCAGGTGCACATATTTATCCATCAGCTTGGCGATGGGGTAGGTGTACTGCGATAGTCCTATTTCTTGGCTGGTGAAAGCATTTGTAATCCTATACCGTCGCTCTGGCTGCCCGCTTGCTGCGATAGTGAAGGAGACATTCTCGCCCTTTATCGTCTTTAAATCTCTTCTTATTGTCCGAATCGTCATTTGGTTCTCGCTCCCCCGCAGTCCCAGCTGGGCCGCAGCGGACGCGAGCAGAAGGGTCTTCTCCGACCCGTCATCAAGGACGGCGTAAGTGTCCATGACTTTATCTTGGTAGCTCAATGTTACACGGACTACCTTTAAGAGCACTTGGGCGCCGCTACTGCTGGCGGGGTCAATGTACATGACACTTGCCTTGGTGCTGCTCGATGGTGCAGGTGCAGGCCTTCTTCTGTTACTGTCGTGTAGTACATCTAGATGGGCTCCGTCACACCGACTGCACCTCTTCTTTAGGCGGCATTCGGCTGCCATGTGACTGCGCGCACATCGGTAACAGCGCCTGTTGGACTTTATCCATTGACTCACTTCTTCTGCATTCATCTTTGTGAACAGGTCACATTGTGACAGCCAGTGTTCCTTCTCGCAGTAGGGGCACACCATCTTCCACTTCTCTTTTCTCGAGGGGGTACTGTGGTTCTTACTGCTCGGTACTGATTCTGATTGGTGCATGACAGTCACCGATCTTCTTCCATCGTTTATTCTCCTGGGTCCCTCTCTGGAGCTTGGCGTGCTCCGCACGAACGTATCCAGTCGTAAGCTGCTGACTTCTCTCGCCAGGAAGTCGGCTAGATCGAGGAGGGATGGTTCGGGACCGTTAGGATCACGGTGGTCTCTCTGCCGCCTGAAGCGCTCTTGTCTGGCGGGTGGCAGCTTCTCTAAAATCCTCTCGACGTTAGAGTTGGCGTATAGCTCGTGCATGCCCTTTTCCCGTTGCGCTCCCAGCATCCCTACCAGGGACTGCACTTTTATAGACAGGTCGTCTAATGAGCGATTGTCTGTTGCTGGGGGTAGGCGATCAATATGCCTTATCTCTTGGATTACGTAATCCCATATACGTCCATATCTCTGGTCCAGCGCTGCTAGAGCCGCGGTGTATGGGGTCGTAGAGGTGGCATAGGCTAGCGCTATATTGTGCGCTCGCGGTACTTTCAGGTGCTTCAGTAATATTGCATACTTGTGGCGTTCATCGGCGACATCCACCATCATTGTCTCTAAGCACATCCGGAGCTCCGTGTACTGTGCTCGATTCTCATAGGTGAAGTCTGGAAACGTCGGCGTGGCAATGTATGACGCCGTGGATGGCTGATACATCGGCGAGCGTTGGGGGAGAGACCTCCTAGGCGAGTCTCCTCTTGCGCCTCTCTGTGGGCTGGTACCGGCAGGGTACCATGGCCCGCTGGTCCAGGTGCTATTCCTCGGGGCTGGTCGTGCGTCGTGCTCACCCGTGAATAGAGTCGGGGGTCTGTAGCGCAGCGCCGCGGGGGTATAGCCTGGGCTGTACTGGACCTCCTGGTCCGGTGGAGTACTGTGCTGTCGTCGGGCTTGGTTCTCCTCCTCTCCCTCTTCTTCTTCTATCAGGTCCTCTAGATCCTGTAGTCGTTTATTTAGCTTCTCCGCAGTGTATGCCGCTCCTTCCTTGTAGCTGGGTCTCGCTTGGACCGGTCTGGGAAGGGGGTCTGCGGGGGGTATAGGCTTGGTCTGTTGGTCAAGTTCAGGGTCGCTTGCTCGGTTAGGAGATGCTGCCCTTGACTGTTGTCTCGACGAGTTCCTTGAACCCCTGGCGGAGGGAGAGGGTGTTGCCTTGAGGATCAGCTGCTCCATTAGCTGCGCTTGTAACTTGTCGCGCTCGGCTTGTAGTCTGTCGCGCTCGGTTTCGCGCTGGATGAGAGCGAGGTCGCGCTGGTTGAGAGCGAGGTCGCGCTCTGCCTCTCTTTGGGCACCGTCAGCGGCGCGCTGGGTGTCTGCTCGGTCTCTTGCCATATTCTCTTCCGTCTGAAGGCGTCTCATCTCCAGGTGTATGCGCTCTTCTTCGCTCCGTTGCTGTGTCTGGAGTCGATCGCGTTCACCCTGAAGTCGATCGCGTTCACCCTGAAGTCGATCGCGTTCGGTAGAGGCTGTCAGGCTGACGAGGAACGCCTGTGATAGCATCCTCTCCGCTTCGCTGGGGGAAGACGGTTGTAGAGGTGAGCCGCTCCTGGCTGTACTCGTTGGGGAGTCCTGGAGCTCTATTTCCTCGGCGCTCTCCTCCTCTTCTTCCGTGCAGAGTTCTCTCTCTGTAGGGTTGTCTTCCTCCCGGGGCTGGTCGGGGACTACTTCTTCGGTATTGGCGGGGGGTAAAGGCATGTCAGCTCCCTCCTGGTCCCCACCGTGAGCTTGGTCAGTTACATTAGAACCCACTAGGGCCTCTGTGGTCGGGGTAACCTGGTCGTTAAGGGCAGACATAATTTTACTTTCTACTTTTACCGCGTTTACCGTTTGTCGAAGGCTAGGTAGTTGACTGACAGCGTAATCCTCTAAGTACTGAGGTGTCTGTCGTCTGCGCCGCGGGCGTTCTACGTTAGGAGGACCGTTTCGTGGAGTGTTCATCATAGGCCATTTCAATATTAATAACACTATATTAATATTACACTAGTTACCCTCCGGCTCGAAGGACCAATTGTAACTGAGGGGTACAATTCCCTGACTGTATTGATAAGTATGGTATCATTAAACCACTACCTGCTTTATGTACTTTAAATACTGGCCACACAGTACATGATATAGATATGATGAACACTTTCCCACCTGATGAAACGAAGTCCACACAAATGTATAAATCGAATATTTTATATAGCAAAGGGTATATACAACGTTCACTTAATGACATTTATGATTTGAATGCACTTGTAAGGCAAATGAGTATTCGTAGGCAAATCAACATTGAATGTCCAATCTCTGGTTACGCAGGGAGCAAGTATACAACCTGGTTCTTTAGGGAACTATAGCGATGGTACTTAAATGATTATAGCTGGATACACTAAAGGGGGGTCCCGCTGGTTGTAAGTCAGTAGGGGGGGGGGGGTTAGGAGAGCCGCTGGCGATATCCCATCTGGCCGACGATTTCTTGGGAGAATTCAGAGTGCTGAACACGGTGCCCACAGAACCTCGGTCCGCAGATGAATACAGCTGGGCCCTCTTGTAGACGGTCGCTGCCGGTCCACAACGAAGAGACGTGAGGTGACCTCACTCGGGGTAGAGCGCCGTCTCACCTGGACTCCTCTCGGGGGGGTAGTTCCAACACTCAGCAGTGTTGGCCGTTATCCATGGCATAATCAAAGCACCCAAAGCACGTAGATAATCCAAGCCGTGTAGGGCTCGCCGTCGTCCGGGTAAAGTAATCCAATGTACAGGTCCACTCGTCCTGGCCCAGAGCTCCTCGGATGCAAGCACCACACGTGGTCTGCCCAGCCTGGTTAAGACTCTAGATAACGCCAGGAACGATGGGGGTACTGCTCACTTTATAACTCTAACCGAACGATGCACCATACATAATAGACTATTATTAACTTAATAGAAATACGTCCCACTCGACGGTATAGTGCCAAACTATGACAATTCAACTATTAATCCACACGATGTCTCAATGCCTATTCTGAGGCCAAGTAGGCCATACTGCACCACACGTGCGTCGTGGGTGAGGCTTCACGTCTGTTACTAGGTTGGAGGGTAAAGGACTAATGGACTAAAAAAAGTTCTACTTTACTTGCGCCATATATATATGCGCTGTGAACAAATAGTACCATTCGTATTTCGCCAGACGTATTCCTACGCGGAACCGGGCTTGTAACGACATGTTCGTCGGCACGATTGAACTTGAACCAAGGGGCTTGGCTGCTGGCGCCAGGTTCTTGTCCAATGGTAGAATGAAACTATTATGGGCTGTTAGTAGACTAAAGGGATATTCAGTGTATATGTACAAGGAATATACAGGGGATATCAAACGATATACAAATACTATTAAATATATATCCATAAATAAATATATATATTCGGTTTAATCTGATCCTTCACAACAGATGGGGTTAGGAAAAGGATTCATTGATATGATTAAAGTATTATACAAAGACCCATCGGCCATGATTACAACAGGTACAATCATCTCCAAAATCTTTCCGGTATCATGCTCAGCCAGACAGGGTTGCCCTCTTAGTCCCGGACTATTCGATCTATCATTAGAGCCTTTAGCACAATATATAAGACAATCCCAATCCATAGAACCAATCGTAATCAAGGGCACACAACATAAAATTAGTTTATATGCGGACGACGTAATATTGTTCATGCAAAACCCCAACACCACATTGCCTCATCTGCTCAAGTTGATTGAGAACTTTGGTGATTTATCAGGATTTAAGATAAATTGGCCAAAGTCGGCTTTCCTTCCACTTAACACCCCTGCAAAAAAAGATATAACCCTCCCAGGAGAGATACCTATGGTAAAACATTTTAGATGCTTGGGAGTGGAAATATTCCCCACCATAAGACAAACGGTGAAGCACAATTACACAAAAATCCAAAACAAAATCAAAGACGACCTTGATAGGTGGGCAAAACTTAAAAACTCAGTACAGGCACGGATATCAATAGTTAAGATGGATGTACTACCTAGAATCAACTTCTTCAGTTCAATGCTACCGTTACCCCCTCCAGAGGGTTACTGGAAAAGATTACACTCCTCCACATACACATTTATTTGGAATAACAAACCACCACGTATAAAAAGATCCACCGCACAGAGAAATAAAGCAGACGGTGGCATGGCATTTCCAGATTTTTTCCACTATTTTAAGGCGTACACATTAAGACCATTGACAACATGGTTTGATCCCCAAGCATTAGTATCCTGGAGAAAATTAGAAGAAAACATAGTAGCCCCACATAGACTGAAGGACATAGCATACACTAAACTACCAATCAAGCACTGTGAACGAAAATTTGGCCCCATAATTACTCATGCGATCCGGATATGGCGTGAAACACAAAAAAAATATCCTAACCCACATAAATGGCACAATCATACTCCCTTATTCAATAACAATGCACTCTTAATTGAAAAACGACCTATAAGATTCCCTATATGGGAAGAGCAAGGCATACACTCATTAGGGGATGTTTTTAACAAACAGGGTTTTTGTAGTTATGGAGAAATATGCAAATTTGTGTATCTCACCAAGTCCACATGGCTTTTTTACATACAGTTACGGCTATGTTTGAAGTCTCACGGTGTTCCATTAGACATACCAATTGAACACCACAGATACCACAAATTCTTCTATGAAAGAGAGACATCGAGAGGTTTTGTTTCAGATTTTTATCATCAATTACTAACGTCCTCATATGAAACCCTCCAACTAGACTCTGTCTGGAGGAGGAATATACCAGACCTGGAAAGTGACTTTGATTGGCAAGGAGCCTGGGCAAATGTCCGACTTACATCAAGGAACCCGGACCATCAACAAATCAATCTTAACTATATTCACAGGACATACTTGACTCCTATAAGACTGAACAGAATGGGTCCTAAACAAGACTCCAAATGCATAATGGAACACCGTGAGACTTCAAACATAGGCGTAACTGTATGTAAAAAAGCCATGTGGACTCGGTGAGGTTAAACTTTGTGCATATTTCTCCATAACTACAGAAGCCCTGGTTATTAAAAATATCCCCTAATGAGTGTATGCCTTGCTCTTCCCATATAGGGAATCTTATAGGTTTTCCCATTAAGAGTGCATTGTTATTGAATATGGGAGTGTGATTATGCCATTTTTGAGGGTTAGGATATTTTTTGTGTGTTTCCCGCCATGTTCTGATTGCATGGGTAATTATTGGGCCAAATTTCCGCTCACAGTTCTTGATTGAAAGTTTAGTGTGTGCTATGTCCTTCAGTCTCTGTGGGGCTACTATGTTTTCTTCCAATTCTCTCCAAGATACCAAAGCCTGGGGATCAAACCATATTGTCAATGGTCTTAATGTGAAAGCCTTAAAATATTGTAAAAAATCTGGAACTGCCATGCCACCGTCTGCTTTATTTCTCTGTGCGGTGGATCTTTTTATGCGAGGTGGTTTGTTATTCCAAATAAATTTGTATGTGGAGGAGTGTAATCTTTTCCAGTAGCCCTCTGGAGGGGGTAACGGTAGCATTGAGCTGATGAAGTTGATTCTTGGTAATACATCCATCTTAACTATTGATACCCTTGCCTGTACTGAGTTTTTAAGTTTTGCCCACCTGTCCAGGTCGTCTTTGATTTTGTTCTGTATTTTTGTGTAATTGTGCTTCACCGTTTGTCTTATGGTGGGAAATATTTCCACACCCAAGCATCTAAAATGTTTTACCATGGGTATCGCACCTGGGAGGGTTGTGTCTTTTTTTGCATGGATGTTAAGAGGAAGGAAAGCCGACTTCGGCCAATTTATTTTAAATCCCGATAAATCACCAAAGTTCTCTATCAACTTGAGTAGATGCGGCAATGTGGTGTTGGGGTTTTGCATGAACAATATTACGTCGTCCGCATATAAACTAATTTTATGTTGTGTGCCCTTGATTACGATTGGTTCTATGTATTGGGATTGTCTTATATATTGTGCTAAAGGCTCTAATGATAGAACGAATAGTCCGGGACTAAGAGGGCAACCCTGTCTGGCTGGTAAAACACATGCAAACACTCAACTGATGGCTGACAAACTGCTCCATCACAAAGTGCTAAAGACTAGAAACATTAAGGGCTAGATCCACAAAGAATGGATTGCACAGTGCTAGTTGCACCCTACTTACAATTCATTATAAATAGAAAATGGGGGACCTGGTGTAAACAAGACGAAAGTCTTTCACTGGTCTGCATCCCCTTAACAATTGTGTGTATTGAGCCTTACTGTATTGTACCCATTCTGCAATCTGTTAATAACATTTTCAATCAGTTAAGACTGAGGAGATGGTGTTTGACCCCAGAGGTGTTGGGGACCACAGGCCTGTGGTCATCCACACACAGTCCATCTCGCCGGTCTCTTCATATAAATATCTTGTGATTTTTGTCGATAACACACTAACCTGGAACACCCATGTAGATAGCCTGTGTAGCAGACTACAACAACGACTGCACTTTCTACGTCGCCTTAGAGTTCATGGTGTAGATAAAAAAAATGTTTTACTTTTCTACCAATCTGTATTAGAGAGTCTCATCAGATACGGTATTACAGCTTGGTTTGGTAACCTGTCTGTACAATTAAAGTCCAAACTGGTCCGTCTGATGCAGACTGCATGGAAGATCATAGGGGTGAAAGGTCACCCATCCCTGCAGTCTATTTTTTAACAAGCCAATAGAATAGTCTCGGACCCCTCCCATGTCTTACATGCCGAGTATGAGCTACTGCCCTATGGGAGAAGGTTTAGAGTTCCACGCTCTAGACTAAATAGGTTTAAAAACTCCTTTATTCCGATCTCAGTGAAACTTTTAAATAGTGCCAGATAAAGGGCAACTATCGAATAACTGATATTTGGTTGTTATATTATCGATATTCGATAACCGATATTTGGATTTTTTGGGTATACTATTATATTATACTAGTATATTTGTGTACTATTCTAATGTGGTGTTGCCAGACATCCTGCTGTACAGGTACTTTACTAGACATGTTGTGTAGGCTATTATTGTTAGGCCGATTTATTGTGTTCTTATTTTGTTATATAGGATGGCCTAAAGATGTGTTTCCTGTTTATGTTCATTAAGATGCATTAAGTTATGTATTTGTCAACTTGTCAATGCAATTAAACTTTCAAATTTAGTTCTGCCTTCTTGTCTATTCTCAGTCCTTGCCCCACAATGTTGGAATGAACTAACCACCCCAGTTAGGACAGCCGAAACCCATCCAATCTTTCGCCGTCGACTAAAGACGCACTTCTTCAATCATTATCTGAAATCAAAATCTTGTCTTCTTTTTAAGATTTTCCCATTAAAAGTTTTAAAACACATGGTGACAACCAACCCCATAGTGTGTGACAACCATCCCCATGATGGGGTTGGTTGTCACAATGTGTTAGAGTGTCTTTGATAGGTGATTAACTCTTTGTTACAATACTTTGGAAAATGAGAGGGATACACATTTCAAGCCAACATCTTAAGCTTCAATTTAATGTAGGAATGACTATTGAAAGATGTTTTGATTATGAGCAATTCACACTAGAGTAAAAAGTGTGACAACGTCCCCCGTTCTCCCCTAATATGGTATAGAATGGAAATTGTGCTGGTCCCAGAGCCCCAACTGATTACTAAAAGACATATGATGCTCAATGCCTCTGTCTGGAAACAAGTATGCTCCCTCATGGAGAAGAAGATGTAGGCATGTTAAAAGAACAAACCTCTTACTGTTAAAGTATGTTGTTTGAAACCATAAAGGTTGTCAGTGTTTTTTTTAGATGGTTTCTTAGATGTTCCTATCCTGTTGTAAGTTGTTGATAATACCTAGATTCTGATGTTGTGTTACTGTATCCATGAATGAATTCAATAAATCTATCTAAATGTCATTCCCATCACATTTCGTCATTACCACAACAGTATGTCATTACCAACACATGACATATTTCTTAACAAATTTGTAACAAATAGTTTAAATCTGACATTTTCCTACATGTTTTCCTATATTACAAGCCCTCCCTTAACATTTTATGTATGAAAAACAAGAGTCATGGACCTGTTGTTGTAGTAATTGTATCTTTCTTGACAGGATCTAGCAATATATTTAAAAGGCTGCATATCTAAAGATCTAAAGCATGTTTAAATTCAAGTAAAATATTTCAAACCACTAATACATCAGAAGTAAGGTATAATGTTACATAAATGCCTTAAAAGCACAAATGTTTTACTTTTTTTTTTACATTTTAAAGAGTTATTTGGTAACGTGATGGTAATGACAATGTTCTCTGACATTCTAGGAAAAGTGTTAAATATATTAAATTCCATAAAGTGATGTTTACAACAATGTTCATATTATGATTCCTGACAAAATGAATATAAAGCTTAATTGATCATTTAAGGTTTTATGCAATTTTATTTTTGATAAATAGATTTTCCCAAAAGTGCCCAAAATCAAATAAACGCCCATCTATGTCTTCCTCTAAAATGTGCGTTTCGCTTAGTAGAGCCACGTCCACATGTTCTTTTTTCATCAGTGTGAGCACGCTTTTGCGTTTGTGTTGTTTGTTTATCCCACCGGTGTTCCATATCATTATATTCAAACTAGCCATAATCTATGCATGTTTTTGTGTAGTTTTTGGTAATGCTTCTGGAGTGCGAAGCTACAATAGATATACATCCAATTAATGAGGTCCCGTTGAGAGCCGAGCTTAAAAACATATATATATACAAATAAAAATCCCCTATTTTCCCCTCGCCCAGAGAGTCATACAGGCCTGTGTTCCAAAAACACATCCTCCGCGTATGACTTTCTCCCTTAGTCCACCGGATTGCCCAAACTGAGCATTGTAATCCTAATCTTCCTATGCTAATTGCCATAGGATCTAACATTTTCATTCTAATACAATAGAATGTCGCTTTTGGTCTTGCACCTTCCCTTACTGTAATGAAATATTGTGAAAAATGAAAAAAAAAAGAGAATAAACTTTCATCGACATATTCATTTGAACCCTCTACTAACATGTAGGAAAGTCAGGAAAAAGGAAAAGATTGTAGAGAAATATTGACACCTTAATGTGAAGAACAATGGAAAAGAACAATGTAAGTTAAAAGAAAGAGAGAAAAAATAGAATAATAAAAAAAAAGATAAAGATAAGGAGTGAGAGATAGATTAATACTCAACGTGGAGAAGCCACTAGAACCGAGTTAAGTGATTAGATAAAATAGAAAAGCAGAGCCTTTTAGAGCTTCAATGTGCCAGTCTCTTCATCAGTGGAGTGATTACTTAAATTGTTAGAATAACCTTGTTGTGTTCATACGTTTAGGTGTGGTTGATTTTTAAAGTATTATTAAGGACTGATTGAACTTCAGTCAATTGATTATATCAAATCAAATCAAATCAAATTTATTTATAGGGCCCGACAACACACGTTAATGTCCCCATGGGCCGTACAGGTCTTCTTTAAACAAGTCAAGAAGACAACATAACAATAAGTCAAGAACAGAACAAGAACACCATAGGGTCCAAACATTTTTTAGATGAATGCAAATAAATGAAAGAATGCAAGCACTCCCAGACATACCCCACGCGAAGGTAAGGAAAAACTCACTAAAACCTAACAATAGGGAAAAAAAGCTCCACAGGCAATGTGGAGGAGAGAAACCTTAGAATGTTTGTACACACCGGATGTTTAATGTTAGAGTTGCAGGCCTTCGTTGTCATGGTGCATTATATTCTAGAAGGTTGTAGAATACACTAGAACTAATAGACTGTTGTTGTGTTCCAGAATGATCTAAGAGACCCAGGGCAGTCGAGCGATAAACCCAGAATATTCCAGATTGATCTTATTGCCAATGATATGTTCTTGTCTCCCCGGAGACCAGAGGTCTGAAATTATAATGTATTACGAATCGTATTATACACCATACGCATTGGTATAGACGGCCTGCATATCATCTGCTACTTTGATGAACACAATAAAAGTCATTCTAATACTGATATACACAGAGAAAGAGGGAGATGGCTTATCTGTTTTCAGACAATGTCGTTCTGACTTGGGGTATCTGCTCCATATCGATTCCAATAATCCTCAGCCTCTTTAGGTGTGTGTAATCCAAACCTGCGGCCGTCCCTGCCCACGATCGATAACAGCGCCGGGTATGTTAGCCTTGGCCTGTGTCCAGACTTGAAATTTTTTTGCATCACCTCCTTGTATGGTAGACGTCGAGCGATGGCGTCTTTGCTTAGATCTTCGTAGATAAATATTGAATGATCACCATGTTTCAGCTTCCCACGTTGGATGCGAGCAATTTTGATGATGTCATCTCTTATTGATGTCTTCCGCAGAGTAACAATGATGACTCTTGGCCCGTTGTTTCTTTGATCCCGAGAACCGATTCTGTAAACTTGGTCCACTTTCGGCACTGTGTTTGGAAAGTTGTTACCCAAAATCACTGATAGCACTGTTGGAAAGTTGTCGTCTGCGCAATTGACTGCTTCATCAAGCCCTACAATGCGGATGTTATTTCGCCTGTGGTAGCGTTGGGATTCGAGTAGCCTCTCCATCGCTTCATCTTTAACCTCTTGTATTTCCCTCCGGCATGCTTCTTTCACACTTTCTATCTCTTTTGCCATCTCTGTCATGCCAATGCAGATGGTGTTTTCGTTCACTTTGACTACCCGTGTAATATCAGTCAACGAATTCTCCACTGTCGTGATTCGCTCGGACTGTGCAGCGACCGCTTCCTTAACTTCTTCTAATTTAGCATCGATGTGATCGAATTTAGCATCGACGTGTGCTTTGAGCTCCTCGATGTGTGTAATCTGTTCTTTCATCAGGTTAGTCAGTGAGTTGAAATCGGGTGGTATGGTTGTACTGCTTGTGCCAGTTGGTGGTATAGGAGCAGTGACGATGACGATGGATTTGTCTGCTATTATCTTCTCAAGATCAGCTGCTATATCTCTCACGGAGCTTGTTCCTGTCGCTCCTGTTATGTTGACAACTATTGTCTCTCTGTCGGGGACAATAGTCGATGGTCCCGGTGTATTTTCCTCTTTATTCTCCTCGTCGGGGCTTGTCGCCAACGGATCTGTACCCGCGTCGTCTTGAACGTTTCTTCTTGATCGTGTTTCGCTCTGCGCCGCTGAAGTTGCCGTTTCTTGTTTCTTTCCCGTCTTTCCCTTATCCTTACCCATGTTGTCTTTTGATATAGTTAGTAGAAGGTCTTATCAATACATACGATGTGGTCTAATCTCTTTTGGTATTGTCCAAATAATGTTTTTAAACTAAATTAACGTTGATGGGAGCGGAGCTATTGCCAAATGCGTGCGCTACATATTGCGCTAAACCGGAAGTCTACAGACTGTACTTATACTGTGTGTACGTAGGGCAGAGCATATATATAGTATCTACTAGGGCTGACCCCTATTAATCGATTAGTCGACTAATCGGTCGAAAGGAGCCGTAGTCGACTGGCCAACCTCTTAGTCGAATATAATTAAAAAAAAAAAAAAAAAAAAAAAAAATATATATTTTTTTCATTCTTTCCAAAAGAAAAGAGGCCTAGAAGCGTGGCTAACGCTAATGGCATGCATACCAGAGGCTAACTGCCTACGAAAACAGGCACAGAGGCACTGAAAGAGGATTTCACCCATCTAATGAACACACTAGACTAGACAAATATCAAGATCTATCCATCAGTGGACCAATTGCATGCTTTTGCAGAGCACAAGAAGCCTTCAGTCGACTCCTTCAGACATTAAGCACCCCCCAGAGCCCAAATGGAATGATAAAAAAGTTTATATAAAAAAATATATATTTTAAGTCGACCAATAGTCGACTAACGGCAAATTTTGGCCAATCCTAGTCGACCATCCAAATCCTTAGTCGGGGACAGCCCTAGTATCTACTAAATCCTAATGAAACAAGTAACTAGAATATATTAAGCTTATACTGTTCATTCATTAGACAGGTCGTAGGCCGTACTGGCACACACAAGACTTGTTATGGAATATTAATGCAGTCTATTTCCATGCGATTAGCTTTAATTCTTATTTATTTATTCATCCACTGTCATTTCAGTGTTGGTGTATAGGCTATATAGTGTATTTCAATATAACGCTGCTGGCGGAACAAAACCTTGTAACTCCATTATTATTATTTTTTTCATAATGTCTATTCATAAAAATATATGACTGATGTGTGATTATTATTCATGTTTACTGTTATGGGGCTATGTAAGCGATCAACCCTGCAAAATAACCATTAGTTGTTCTGTATATTTGTTCAGACAATGTGAGTACAAATACAGAAATTGTCAGCTAGGACCAATGGGTCTCATTCCCGAACGAATTAACGACCAAAAATTTCCTCTTAGGCAGATTTCTGCCCATTTAAGACATATTAAGGCTGGAAGCGCGACTCCCCAAATTTTCTTGAGATCAGATTTGAGCGTGGCTGAGGAGCACTCTTATGATTGATTGACTAATTGAACATTTTATTAACTTGACAGACTGTGTTCTCATAGTGATTCCTTCATGTTAATGCTACAGGCCTCCTTGGAATTAATTACTTAATCATAATTAAAATAAATATGACAATATTTGTACGATAAGAAATTATGCATTTGATGTCGGAAAAATAAATAATATGGATTCATCTGATCACAGGGCAGCTGCTTAACCATATCTGAACCAGCTATTTTGGACAAATGTATAATTACTTTAATTACTCAGATATTCAAACACAATTATGCAATTATTGTGAAATGATTGAAAATAATAATTATTTAATGCCTTCTGTGGAATTTGTATTTCTTATTTGTTACACATCTGTTTTAATGATTAATTATATACATTTGAAAGAATGCAGGTCAACATGCAATGTATCCCATTGATTGGTATACAATGGGACAGACCTTTGTTTGATTGATTGATTGAAAACTTTATTAACAGATTGCAGAATGGGTACAGTACAGTACAGCTCAATTACATACAATTGTTAAGGGGATGCAGACCAGAGAAAGACTTTCATCTTGTTTACATCAGGGTCCCCCATTTTCAATTCATCATAACATATATGACACACAACATACAGATAGACAGTACTGCTCTATACATTTATGACATACCAGATTTGCAAATACAGTACTGTTTGTGATACAAAAAGAGTCCAGAAAAGAGAGTATATACATTTGACGTAGAAACTGTTGGAGGAGGTTGGGTAGGAGGGGTGGGTGGGGGACGCCTGTATCAGTTCCGCAACCGTTCCTATTTCCGGGGTAGGCCTGATTGGCCCCGACAGGCATGTGACCCGCCGCGGCCACGCCCCGCGGCAGCCCCAGGACGCGGCAACGAGGCTGCTGTGGTTCACCGCCGCTTTCCGCCTTCAACGCCGCAGAGTTACCATACGCTATACAATATACTATGCAATGTACTAATATACAATACGGCTCATTTTTCCCACTTCAATGACAGAGCCGCTGTTTAATAATATTGTCGCGGCGGAGCTCCGTCGCGGCAGCATTATGTAGCAGTAATCCCCCTGTTACAACCCCAGTATGTCTAGGGGAAGGGGTGAATAACATAAAAGATGATTGTGTTGTAATTAGTGATAAATGAACCAAAGGATAAATAATTCAATGCCCACAACAAGTTTAGTTTAAAGAAAGTAATATATTGTGCCTTTTTTATATACAAACAAAACAGACTAACAAACAATGACAATGGTGGATTTGATACACACAACCAAAGGGGAAAGGGGGGGGGGGGGGGGAGAAGGGAAAAGGAGCTTGAATGATGCCAAAGGAATAAACTAAGTAAAACAAAACACAACTAACTCAGTAAGGAATATCTTGTCTACCTATATACAAACACAAAAGGTCAAATAAAACCTACTACTCACTACCTACACTGACTAACCAAACGTTATGTCCAAAACCTACAATGAGTGGCATCACTCCTTACCTAGTGTGTCTAGACAATAATACCACTACGTGTAGCACCAAGTGTATTGGGCCCTTACCTGCTCCAATTCCCAACCCACACACACACACATACACGTGTACTAAGTTGGCTAAATATATATCAGAATCAAACATTCGACCAACAGCATATAGACAAAAAGAAGGGGGGAAACAGGAAGTGCCACATGGGTTTTAAAACAAGAGGAGGGCTTCCGATTGGTCAACTGGTGATTTGCTTGATGGCTGGGATGACTGGCTGGTTTCCAATTAGTGTCCTGATGAAGGACAGGAACCTTACCTTTTTTACCATCGACAACTAGCTCAATTGGTAACGCTGCTTGGCTGTGGATCCTATGGTCCGTTTGTGACAAGTTTGATTCCCTTAAATTTTTTTTTTTTAACGTGCATTGCACTATAGCGTATTGTATATTGGTACATTGCATTGTATATTGTATGGTATAGTAACGGTCTCTGGAGTGCGCCAGCATTTGCACTGCAACGCATACACCTTACTGTAAATTGTACCTCATCCCATTTCTGCTTTGCACTATAGCGTATTGTATATTGGTACATTGCATTGTATATTGTATGGTACAGTAACGGTCTCTGGAGCGTGCCAGCATTTGCACTGCAACGCATACACCTTACTGTAAATTGTACCTCATCCCATTTCTGCTTTGCACTATAGCGTATTGTATATTGGTACATTGCATTGTATATTGTATGGTACAGTAACGGTCTCTGGAGCGCGTCAGCATTTGCACTGCAACGCATACACCTTACTGTAAATTGTACCTCATCCCATTTCTGCTTTGCACTATAGCGTATTGTATATTGTATGGTAACTCAGTTACTTCTATTCTGCATCGAACGCTGTACATATGTCTCTATACTATTTTATTTCATACAACAATGTATGCCTTTCAAATGTTAAATGATAAATGATTGCATGATACACACTGAAATAATCCTGCGCTCGCGCAAATTTGCTGCTGCGGGCGGCGTTGAAGGCGGAAAGCGGCGGTGAACCACAGCAATCTCGTTGCCGCGTCCTGGGGCTGCCGCGGGGCGTGGCCGCGGCGGGTCACGTGCCTGTCGGGGCCAATCAGGCCTACCCCGGAAATAGGAACGGTTGCGGAACTGATACAGGAGTGGGGGACACTGTTTACATTACATTTACATTTACATTATCACTGTACAAGCAAAACTGTACATTGGAATATTGACAAAACCATACTTGGTAATTTACTGTACATTGGAGGGGGTTGATATAGCTATAAACCTGCATTCCTTCCAATATATCATTAATCAATTAAACTTATATTGAAATACACTATATAGCCTATACACCAACACTGAAATGACAGTGGATAAATACATAAATAAGAACTAAAGCTAATCGCATGGAAATAGCAAGTCTTGTGTGCGCCAGCATGGCCTACGTGTCTAATGAACAGTATAGGCTTAATATATTCTAGTTACTTGTTTCATTAGGATTTAGTAGATACTATATATGCTCTGCCTCTGCCTTACGTACAGTATAAGTACAGACTGTACTGTACCTATACTGTACGTAGCGCAGAGCATATAGTATCTACTAAATCCTAATGCAACAAGTCATTCATGGAATAATAAGCCTATACTGCGTTCATTCATTACACCGTAGGCATTAATGGAATAATAAGCCTATACTGCGTTCATTCATTACACCGTAGGCATTAATGGAATAATAAGCCTATACTGCGTGCATTCATTACACCGTAGGCTACAGTATGTGTGTGCGCGCACGCGCTGCGTCAGGTGTACCACGAGCTGTATTATGATGACAATACATTAATCTAATCTCATTTCGATGGGTCGCAAGACTCGCAAAGCGCTTCCGCATCCATTTCCACACAGCTGCGTCATTACTTTGCCTTATAAGGAGCTCTGGAGGCGTTGTTTTGTATGTAAATGACCTGAACGGGAACGCGCTTTTGAGTTTAAGACAGAATCACATTCGCCAAGCAGATATCAGATCATATCATTTGTGCAACCGTTTCAGCCACTTAAGACATATTACCAGCACGTTCGGGACTCAGAGTGAACTTGTCATTGATTCTGTCTCAGTGGTTCCAAGATAAGTCTTCCAAAAGAACTCTTTGAAAATGTTTGGAGAATGAGACCCAATGTTGCCATGTTACAACATTTCCCGAAAAACGTACAAAAATGTAAATTTTTTGAAAACCCTTTCATTTCTGCATCAGAGGCCTCCTACAACAACATATGTAAGGTAAAAAGAAATTGCTAATGTTTTTCTATATTTGGGCTCTACAGGCTCTACATAGACATCTTCCCCGCACGTTGGGGACTCAAGAGTGAACTTGTCATTGATTCTGTCTCAGTCGGTTCCAAGATAAGTCTTTCAAGAGAACTCTTTGGAAAATATTCGGGAATGAGACCCATTGAGAAAATGGTGAAGCGTTGTGCATACGGATTGTGCAAATCGGACAGCAGATATCCCAAAGGTTTAGAAGGGGGAGTGATATTTTCCCCCTTTCCAAAGCCCAAAACCCAAGAGGAATGATGCCAACTGTGTGGGAGGCCCCATGCCCAGCTGAATATCTCGAAGATCAACGAGCACTAATACGTCTGTTCCAAGTGTTACACCCGCTAAGTTCTTAGCTTAAGAAAGACACTGAGAGTGTAGGTTAAATTAACAATAGTATTTATTCAATATAACTGGTGGACAACGATAATGTAGGCCCACATCGACCTCATGTAATGAACCCCAGTCACGGTTGACCAGGCAGGGTTTCTTTCACAGCAACTTCTTATTGCATTGTATGTGTTTTTATCATGTGAAGCACTTTGGTTTGGCTTTTAGTCATTTGTAAATGTGCTATACAAATAAAACTGACTTGACTTGACTTGACATTGAAAATTGCTTGGCCAGTTATTTTCTTTCCTCCAGCTTTGTGCCATTGTTGAGGTCTGCTTGTGGAGGAGATCTTGTCTGTTCTTGCACGCCAAAGGTCCAGTGTGTGCATCAGGCCCACAGCATGTGAACAGTAACCTGGCATCCTGTAATTAATTCCTGGAAATCAGCTTGATGGCATGTTGCACAGTAGCATTAGATAGGTACACAGCATTAGTTAGCTTATATGTTGACTGGTAAAAGATTTCAATAGCAATGACAACTCGATGATATTACAAAAGCAGAACTTTCACAGCAGTACAAGAACAAGCCTGGTCCACAATATTGTGCTGGTCGAATCATAGATGGAGCTCAAGCGGTTTTTAAATCTTTAAATCTGTGACCAGTATGTGAGCGCTTCGGTTGTCGTTGTGTCCCCTTCTTTCTGTACGTTGACATTGTGGATATATCTCTCCACTGCATATTGCAAACCCCTTTGTCTGGATCTGGAGGATATTGCGGTCGTATTGCTCCAAAATGAGGTCAATTGCATTGCCAATGAATATTAGGTTAGAAAATACATTTGCCCGATTTAATGTTACGGTGACATGATTATTCTATTATGATGAGCTATTATAATGATAATTATAATTAGTGTTATGTAGCCTACCGATATATATGTCTCGTAAAATCCTGCCCACGTGAGGGGCAACAAATGCCAGACTGACCGTATTGCTGGCACATTTCCAGAAGCTTATCTTCCAGTCGCTATGTATGTTAAGACATGTATAATTTGCATAATTTCCCCTGTCAGACCAGGGCCAGAAGAGAGTGATAGGTGAAAGCCTTCGCTCTCCCTGCCGCACTTTACCATCAAATACTGCTGGATCTGCTGTGAATTTGTTATTCTTCAAAAGATAGATAGAAGATGTCCTCTAATCTAATTCATAATACTGACGCCGTATTCGTTTAATAATTGAATTTGACAAGCTTAATCAATGTGATACACAACAAACAGTCACAGATTTGTTGATTATTTGTGAACAAGGACCAATAATTAATATATGTTAAAACGGATGTCTAGGGCCTCCACAGGTGCGTTTGATAGAGCTGGCGGACACTATGGGGTTGTGACTCCGATTAAAGAATCACAGAGGCGTGCTTCAGTTAATGATTTGTATTTGGGGATTTATCTGTGTGGTTGTCTACAAAGGAATACAATACAATATACTATAACGTTTGTGGTTTCCAACGTTATAAGACGACTCTCGAGGCAGGTTGGTAGTTCTCAGTGCAGGTCTTTATTCACAGTTCTCCATTACAGGTTGCGGTATCAGACTCATTGCTACCATTTCCCATGCCCAGAGAGAGTGCACGCTGGGTGCCCCACCCACTTATACCTCCCCAGGTCAGCCTGTGCACTCTCGACTCTGTCAACCTGCGGCTGGCGCGTCCAATAGGGACGCCACCAGCGCCGGGATGGCGGAGTGTTGAGTGACAGCTCAACAGACCAACCCGACCCAAATCCCAGGGTCGCTACACTACCCCCTCCCTACTAAGTCTCTCGCCCCGAGAGACGAACCAAATTCACCCACAGTCAACAAGATTACCCCCCCCCAGCAAAGCTAGGGCAGCAGCTAGCCACGCGACGCTTCCGGTGGCTATAGCCTAACCACCGGTTATGACGCCACGCTCCTGCTAGTCCGGAAGTGCTCTTATTGGTTACGGGCTGCAACCCTCTCAGTCAGGCCACAGGAGACGACAACCACCAATTACTTATACAAATACTTTGGTTCCAGGTTGCCCGCGTCCTCCTGTTCCAGGCCGACAGAGAGATGCCCTCTCACAACAGAGACAGTCGCCTATCCACCGGTTACGATGCTAGGCGCAGCTAGCTACACGACGCTACCGGTGGCTACACCTAACCACTGGGCGACGCTACGCTAACTGCTAGCTCCACTCCAATACCCGCTAACCAGTACTCAAATCCCAGCAGTACCCAACACAATACCCCACACCTCAATGAAATCACCATTACAAGATTTTACTCTTTTCTTTTTTTTTCATTCAGTATAACCCATTCATCCGTCAGTCTCTGCCGCACCCCAGCGAAGGGTGAGGACACGCCGCTGTGTCCTGGTGAAGAGGGAGCACTCCCTGCCTCACCGCTGGGTTTTGTTCCGGGGAAAGCACTCTGCTGTAGGCGCCAGAGAGTTCCAAGTAACCGTGGCTCTGCATCCGGCAGAGAGTTCCATGTCCCCATGGCTCTGTACCATGCGGCAATGTCCCCCGGGTCCGGCCTTCCAGGTCATTGGCCAACCCCACCGCGGTGGCTCCCCGGGTCCTTCGGCGGCGCGTCTTCTCTGCCGGGCCTGCCCTCGTGCCATGGGCGCCGCCATGTTTGTTGACATCCTGGGTCACCTCTGACCTCCATCCGGCGGGAACCGGGCCCCCGTGGACCGGCAATGGCCCGCCTGGGCCGGCATATAATTCTGCAAACTGCTTTTTTTTACACTCCATGTCCGTGTCACCCGACCGCTCCTCACGTCTTCCTCTTTTCTCGTCTTAATGTTAACGGCGCCGGCTTCCATTTCTGCCATGCTAACTGTAAGCTAAGCTAGGCTCATTAGCTGCCGACGTGCTCTGTTGGTTACCGGCTGCAACCCTCTCTGTCAGGCCCCAGGAGACGACAACCACCAAATACTTATACAAATCCTTTGGTTCCAGATTGCTCGCGTCCTCCTGTTCCCAGACCGACAAAGACGCCCTCCCACAACAGACAGTCTTGCTTCCCACTAGCTATCGCTAGCCACGTTAGCTCCCGTTAGCCCTCACTAGCCCATGTTAGCTCATTCTCCACCGACACTTTTAATGTCCATACTTCGCCTCAAATCCCACTTCAGACACCAATGTAACGTTCGTGGTTTCCAACGTTATAAGACGACTCTCGAGGCAGGTTGGTAGTTCTCAGTGCAGGTCTTTATTCACATTTCTCCATTACAGGTTGCGGTATCAGACTCATTGCTACCATTTCCCATGCCCAGAGAGAGTGCACGCTGGGTGCCCCACCCACTTATACCTCCCCAGGTCAGCCCGTGCACTCTCGACTCTGTCAACCCGCGGCTGGCGCGTCCAATAGGGACGCCGCCAGCGCCGGGATGGCGGAGTGTTGAGTGACAGCTCAACAGACCAACCCGACCCAAATCCCAGGGTCGCTACAATACATTAGTAAACACAGTAGTGACGTACATAAACATAATGTCATAAACATGTGGTCTATAGCTACAATAATATTAATTAATAATATAATACAACTAGTAACTAAGACAATCACTTAACCAGAGTTATTATATAAACTACATAGACTATGCAGGGAAATTACTCATGCAGTACATGCAAACAATATAAGTAGGCAGACTGTAAACCAAGTGTAAAGATACATTCAATTCACTAACAGTAATGAGTGAGTTATATAGCCTAGCTAACATACAACTAAGCTAACCAACATACAGTAGCATAGCAAACAGCATCTCAATAGCAGAGAGAAACAACATCGACAGAAATGGATCAATGTGAACATAAGTGTAGAGTAAGCTGAATGAATGAATGAAGTAGGCAGGAACTAAACATAAATACTGTACTTACATCTGTCATTGACGCACACTTTCCCCAAAGGGACAGAAGTAACTGCAGCGCGTACCATCAGACTGCTAAACTGAGACCAAACTTGCGCGAGGTTAGAAAAAACTCTTAAAGGGCCAGTAACCTTATCAGCAGACCAGAATGCGACACTAGCTGGAGCACATCACGCTGAACAATCACACTGGCATAAATCAATTACCCTTTCCTGTCAACAACAACATATTAAAGGGCTATTACAGAACAAAGTCATCTTATTAACAGGGGCTTTCCTACAATGTAGAGTAGGTTAGCTATTATCAATTCAACCACTTAATCCTACCTCTCTTCTGTTTTTCCCTTTGTCTCCAGGTGACAAAGATGCTGGCCGTGGTGGTGATCCTGTTCGCGCTGCTGTGGATGCCCTACCGGACCTTGGTCCTGATCAACTCCTTCATGACCACGCCCTACCTGGACGCATGGTTCCTGCTGTTCTGTCGAATATGCATCTACGCCAACAGTGCCATTAACCCTGTCATCTACAACGTCATGTCCCAGAAGTTCCGCTCTGCCTTCCGTGGTCTCTACCAGTGCCGGCGGACAGAGGGACACCAGAGGACGCTCTCTCTGCTGCAGACCAGCTACAGCACTGTCCGTGAATGTCGCACCTCCCAGACTAACAGTAACAGCGCCAACGAGAAGGGCTGGAGAGCCAGTCTCAGTGCTGTCGTGTACGACACGGTAGCTGAACGAAAGGGGAGCGATGTGGTCCCTGTAAAAGAGAAGAGCGGTTTGGGGTCCGACACACCCATGGTTAATGGCAGGAAATGGAACGATCCTGCCGATCTCAAGGGTACTGTGGATCCTGTCAAAACCTCGACAGGCGGTGATTGTAAGGATCTTGATTCAACTGACCCCTCGTTATCAAATCATAGCGAAGGCTTGGGTGTTGCAGATACCCTGATAGCCAATGATCAGAGGGGAACTGATTCCTTTAACACCCCTGGATCCATTGATGTGGAGGGGAAAGAGCATTCAGATATTCCCACAATCAACGACACGAACAACGTGGATTCTATAGAATCCCCCTCAGCCAGTCACGAGAAAGGAAATGAACCGACTGACAACTCCTCAACTAATGACAAGAAAGCTGCAGGTTCCATAGAACCGTCTCCATCCAATGACAGGAAAGCAGCCATGGAACATTCAAGCATAGAACCCCAATCAACCAGTGATAAAATAGAAAAGAAACCTATGGCCAACTTCTCACCCAACAACAGGAAAGTGGTGGATTCTATAGAAACGCCCACAGCCAACAACATTGGGTTTGAAGATCCCACAGAGCCCGACGCTGATCGAGAGTGGAGAGAAGCAGACTCCTGGAACGAAGATAAAAACACAAGCGATAATGAGATCACATTCACGCCTGGTCAGTCGCAGAGAAATAAAGATGGCATTATTCACACTGTGGTGTAGAAAAACATCAGCTTTGACCGCAGACAACAGGTTATATTGCGATGTATTATACTGTACAAGACATTTATTGTAACATGGCTTTTAAAAACGCAAACACCACACACAGGTTAAAGAGGTGGGGAGGTTTACATCATGTCTGTTTCATTCAAAAGCCCTACATACTACATCCATTTAGGAAGAGGAGATTTAATATACTGTAGGGTACAAAGTAGGAGACACTCAGGAGAGAAATCTCTGGCAGGTTCTGATCCCAGGACAGCAGGGGAAACATGTGGAGAAAGGGTTCTTAAACCCTGTCTATGGGAATGGGAGAAGGAACTTTATTTTATTATTATTATAATTTTATAATCTCATCCTAAAAAATGGTACAATTTCGTAATCAAAGCTATGAAGAGAATTATTACCATCAGTGCTTTTTCCATGAGTTTAATGTCAGGCCAGCAATTATTTTGTACGAGTAGTTTTTATCATATTATGTGAAACAAATATTAACAAAGTTCTTCATTTGTAGAGATGGTGTAATCATTGTCGTTGTCATCATCATCATCATCATCATCATCATCATCATCATCATCATCATCATCATCATCATCATCATCCTCATCATCATCATCATCATCATCATCATCAATAAGAGCAGCAGCAACAACAACAACACATGCCTCTGATGGAAAGTACAGCTTCAATGTGATATAGTACTTTGATATAGTAATAGTTTTGCATTCATGTTAACTCATTCAGCGCCAGGGGTCACTGTTTACCTTACCGTTGAAATGCCATCGCCTTTTAACATGGGGATACGTGGCTGTGTTTGCAGGCCTAAAGCTACAGTATATTATATATTATAGCTATGGATCTAATAATATAGTCGATTGTCATTGAGTTTCTTCCGGTCAAGATGCAAGAAACAGATAATTTTTCCATCCATACATTTCCGTTTTATACCGTTGTGAATATGAGTGTAGTTTCAGGGCAGTCTGGTGTAATTTCCAAAATGCTTCGTATTCTAGTAAAAGCGTTATCGTTTCTTCCCTGGACTAGCTACTGTTCTCAAATCAAATTTTGATTATCGGTATTATGTTTCATCATGGATGCATGAAAGGGGGGAGGGGTGCGCCCCTCCGTGCTTTGATCGCTACCAACGGAACACGCCACACACACACCACACACACACGCTCCCGATCGCATGAAGGCATTTTTGGATCAACGCAATATTGATACCATTTAGCCCTTACCTTGACCAGGATCTGTCCAGAAAAGAATATTCCAATTATCTGATCGCCATTCCAAGTACTGATCGTGATCGTGTTTCCAACATAATCCAGCAATGAACATAAACCCGGGGGGCCCGACCCTCGTCGATGCATGCGTTATAAGCGCTTGCCCTGCCCGAGTAGTTAGACTCCGCAAGCCACAGATCGGCCCAGACACCAAGCCACATAGTTTCAAATGGAGTGCAATAGCGGCCGCAAGGCGGCGGTATTGGACTTTTGCAATCTCAGACCCATCCCCAGTGATAACACACAGCTGCCTGTGTGTTTATGAATGGAAATAGCGAATAAAAGAAATAACGATCATAATAACGAGTGTACTCGTTGTTGGCGTCCAACGATTGGCGGGCTATAATGAGTATACTCGTCGTTGGAAATTAACACATTGTGCACCAAGAACGGCGAAAATCGTTATTGCCCGCCAAGCGTTTAACGCCAACAACGGCGTATCACGTGTTTGGGATCAATATTAAATTTTTTCGCCATGGCATTCATAATTCATCCAGCCTCCCTCCGGATCGCAGCCAGACCCTGTTCTGATATTGCAACGCCTCAATACCGCCACCTGGTAAATGGTCGGGCGAGTTACACTCACGCCAAACCGGAAGTGGCGATCGGTGCATCGAGGAAATTCCTCCGCCAGAGATATATTGTGGTGTGGATCAATATACACACTTGAGTGCATTTGGATCGCTTTCGAAACGCAATAATCTATATGATTTCAGTGTTTATTGCGTCATACAAACCGGAAATGGATCTAGCAGATCGTCAAATAATTGTGATATTTTTCCTCCAGTCTCATCGGCGAACGGTAAGAGGAAACTAACGTTACTTTCAGCTTGATTGTCCATTTCTTTGTTTGCAATCAGTCTGATCAATATATCAACCCATACTAAATAAAGCCGTTACTGACGATCAAGGAATTATAAACGACCCCCCCCATTTCCTTCACGCATGATGAAGCATAATGTATACCGATCATATACATTTGCATTTTTTAATATAGGGTGTATAGGAAAGAAACGCCAATCGATAATCTATCATATGCTTCAGGGCCTATAACTAGCGTTTTTGGAATTACAGCAGAAAAGCTTAAAAACATACTTATATTCTCAACGGTATTAACACAACAATGTATGAATGAAAAAATATAACGTTCCCACATCTGGAACGATAGATACCCGATGTTGAATGGCCATAGTAATGCAGATATAGCTATAATATTTAAAAAGTTATAGCCCTGCAAAGAAGGTAAACATCTCCATAGGCTTACAGCGGTGGCAGAGAGGGCATAATGATGGGCACAATGCATGGCGCCCAATGTGTTAAAGAGTTAAGCATTAAGATAACAATAACAACAGCAACAAACACAGCGATCATCGTCATGACAAAGGAACTCAGATTCCTCCCAGAGGTTGTACAATCCCATCCTAAATCCACAAAAATGGTACACTACGCTTTTAGTACTTGGGAGCGCTTTCCCATCTCCATCGTGAGCTAACAGTTCTCTTTTTGGTGAGGTCATTTGCCTTTTTGCCAGTTTCTGCCTCCTGTCGCCTCTAAGCACACTATCTGTCAGGAAGGCGAGTAACGTCATCCAGACCTAACGATTCGCTTACACGGGTGTCAAGAAGGTAATCTGGTTGGTCAATGAAATAAAAAGTGGTTGCACACTCGTAGACGTAATTAATTAAAAATAATCTGAAATGCAGTCTTCATCACAGCCCTTTATTGCACTATTTGTGTCGTCCGGCATCTCATTTATGTGCCTCCCCTTTTTCCTTTTGTCCCAGTCTGATTGGTCAGCCATACAGGCACCCTGACCAACATATAAACACCCTGTAGAAAACATGCCTGATCACTATATAAACACCCTGTAGAAAACATGCCTGACCAACATATAAACACGCTGTAGAAAACATACCTGACCAACATATAAACACTCTGTAGAAAACATACCTGACCAACATATAAACACTCTGTAGAAAACATACCTGACCAACATATAAACAGGGTGACATGCGTCCTATGTATATAAATATCCTAACAAATATTTGTGTTAATCGATTAGTCTTGCAAATTGACAGCAAACATAAATACATCAAGAATGCAAAATATATAGTATTTTCTTTTTAAACAAAAACCTGTTTAAAGATAAACAAATTTAGTAATAATAATAAAGAAAGAGCTTTTTAGAAAGGTGCAGAATAAAAGTATTGCTTTTAGTGCGACATCAGTGGCTGAATGTTATCTATATAGGATCTTTAAGTCTTTAAATAGAGCTGAACAGTAATAATAATAAAGAAAAACATAAAACACAAATTAAGTGTTAACAGGCATTGTTATATCAAATGGCTTCAACAACAGGCCATGGAGATGCATCATAACATAGACCCAACTACAAATAGTTGCCAACTATTTTTAATTGTCGATTAGTTGTTGATTAGTTGTTGCAGCCAAAGTCCTATGATGCTAACTAGATAGCCAACCACATTATCTGGTCTGTATGTTTTTAGCATGGCAGGAAACCAACTGTGGGTGGTGGCTAGAATCAAACATTTATTTGTCAATTATTTTAACACAGAAATTACACTATTTCACTATGATGTAATGTTACTATGTGAACAGAATATCTCAAATCAATGAATGTTGTTGTTTTTCTGTGCCACTTTTAGCTATTGCAGTGGCTGTTTGGTACACAGGTGGTTTAAAGGAACACGCCAACATTATGGGAAATGCACTTACAGTACCGTCTTCTCCAGAGTCAGACTACTAGAAGATAGATACCATTTTCCTCTGTGCGTTCAGTAGAAAGCTATCTGACTGCAAGCTAGCCTATAAGTACAAATTAATGGCCAGCTAGCCTAGCTGTTGACCAAAAACACCTCTCCCGGAGTTTTAAGCTAGGCTAGTGGTCCGTATCCGCTTCCATGCATTTGTGCTAAGCTAGGCCAGCTTGCAGCCGGATAGCTTTGTACTGAATGCACAGAGAGGAAATTGGTATCTAACGTCTGACTGTGGAGAAGACCCATAATTCCCATAATGTTGGTGTGTTCCTTTAATCGCTACAATTGAAATGAAGGACATCTAACGATTTACAGGTCATTTCAATCTAGCTGTAGTCATTTTCAATGAGAACAAACATTTTATTTCCCTCTCACCCGGCAGCGACATGTGCTCTGTCCACATGGTAACGTCACAGTGAAATAGGATAATTAATTTTAAACAGAAGACCTAATTACATTTGGTCACTTGCCAAAGTGTCTGGGTAGGGCAGACACATTTATCAGTGCCCGCAGAATGAACAAGCATTTGTCTTGTGGCCGGTGTTAATTCCCCCACGCTGGTAACTTGTTTGTTGGCATGTTCAGCGAGTGAGTTCACCACCCATCTGTCTTTGATGGGGCATTGCTCGGAGTGCCACATGGTATCAAAACAAACGCACCACTCCTCCCCATCACTCTGACTTCTAACTTCCAACAAAGATAATAGAAAATAAGAAGCAACATGGCAACATGGAATTACACACACAGCCGTGGGGTCTTAAAACGTCTTTAAAATACTTACATTTAATAATCAGACTGTTTGGCCTTAAAAAGTATTTAAAAAGGCCTTATATATGATTTAGATAGGTCTTCAAAATCTATTGTATTAGGAAGTTACTTCTATTTTGTAATGTAAATCATGCGATAACTTTGCCTTTTCCTTCAAATTTATTGCCAGTGTGGCCGTGAAATAGGTATTAAAGGAAAACTCCAACATTTTGGGAAATTAGCTTATTTGCCATCTACCCTGGAGTTAGACAAGAAGATGCATACCTTTTTCTTCTCTGCGCATGCAATAGGAGTAGGAAGACGTTGGGAACTAGGCTAATGGAGGAACCTACTTCCAGTGACTGACGCTAAGCTAGGCTAACGGTGCACGTCTTCCTACTCCTACTGCATGCACAGAGAAGAAAAAGGGTATGTATCTTGTTGTCTAACTCCAGGGTAGATGCCAAATAAGCAAATTTCCCAAAATGTTGGAGTTTTCCTTTAAATTCAATTCAAAGTGGTCTTAAAAACGTCTTAAACTTAACTTGTTGAAACCTGCAGGAACCCTAACACACACACACACACACACACACACACACACACAGACACACAGACACGCACACACGCACACACGCACACACACACACACACACACGCACACGCACACGCACACGCACACGCACACACACACAGACTCTCTCTCTCCCAGGCCCAGCTACAATATGGGGGACAATATAACTAACAGCATAAAAGCTTAATCAGACCTTCATGGATTTTAACAACAATTGTATTCCCACTTTGCAAGATAGTTTCCATTTTCCACCACATTTTCTGCTTTTAAGGCTTTTAAAAGACCCCCCCCCCCCCGTGTGCTGAGAAATGTAATCAATGCGCCAACCTGTCGATCTGATTTGCAATATTTAGGGTATAGTTGCAGTCATGAATTATCCATTAGCCAAATGTTTGGCAAAGCAGTGGGTGATCGACTGCTGGCCTTTCAGACTGTAAATGGCTTGAGTGAGGGTGCGAAAACAAGTGTTTGAATTATTGAGGAGGTACAATGGAACAAATGCGTGCAGTTTGTAGCCTATGAATGATTGATGACTCGGTGGCCAGAGCGTTGTTGATTTAGCTGTCCTTCAGGTAGAGTTGAGTATTGAAATTCCATTCCTTTTATGGTATTGATAGAATATCTATCAAGTGTAAAAAAAAAAAAAATGGTGTCATTCGATACCGAATTTCAGTACCTAAATAGTTAATCCTGCCAGCGCAAGTGAGCCAATAAGCATGTTTGTTCCAAGATATACTGTAAGGCTGCCCAAAATATATATTTTTAAGTAAACTTATGTATGTTTTCTGAAAGTATACTAAAGTTGTGTTCAATTTAAATGACACAACTAGTTGTACTTTGTGTTAAAAGTTGTAGTTCAGAAGTACTTTTTTTTTTTGTGAATTATCTTTTTCCACCTTCTTTTTCCCGTTTTTCTCCCATCCCAATGTTAGTCGTTATGCCAATTCCCAATCCCCTTCCTGGTCGTTGCGCACTCTACCCCCTACCATCGGTCCGGGAGGGCGGAGACTATCACATGCTTCCTCCGACACATGTGTACCCAGCCCACCACTTCTTTTCATCTGGCAGCGCGGACTCTCACTGGGAGTGTAACGTGTGGAAGGTCACACTACCTCTCCTAGATCCTTCCCTTGCTGTGCAGGCACCCCGACCGAACTGTAGGAGTCGCTGTTTACAACGACCAGGACCCACCCTTGCTGGGTTTCCCACCCGCTAACACTGCCAATTGTGTTAGTATAGACGGTCGGCCAACCCGGAAGCACCACAGCTACGCTACCCAGCCGCGCCCTCAGAAATACTTTTTATGTATTTTTGGTTACTTTTGCCTACCAAAATAGTACAATTTTAACTCATTGACTGCCAATAACAAGTATATTCGTTTTTGGCGGCCATGCGGTGAACGGCAAAAACGAGTATATTCGGTTTATGTTAAAAAAATTTTTTTTACGATACTGTACACTCGCGCACCTTATGTGTGATCCTAGTAACCCTGAGATAAATACAATTGAAATAACCCCATAGGTGTCAGTCCCGCCTACCTTTTGAGTACATGGGGGGTCTTGTCCCCATGAACTCTGCATGAACTTTAGCAGCTGGGCAAACTTTTGAGTACATCTGGGCAAGGATTGGTCAATTCAAATGAAAAGAAGCATTGTGGTCCTGTCCCCATGAACTTCACAGACAGAGCAAATGGTTTGTGAGAAAGGTGGCATTATTGATCGGTGTGTAAGATAAGATATTCCTTTATTGATCCCCTTGGGGAAATCCAGGAACGATTGCGAACGGTAGCGAACGATTGGAGATCATGAAGAGGAAAAACAAGACTATCAAGAAGATGCAGTTTCGCCAGACCACGATGGAGTCCGCATTTCTGGTAAATAAAAAAATAAACCCAACTCCAATTGCCGGGCCAAGCCAGGCAGGGCAGAGTGGGGTGACTGATTGCCGGTCTGCTCGGATTATATTATATTTTTTTATTTCGTTTATTTGTTTTATTGATGCCTTCTATGTGATGTATACTGTCCTTATGTGGTGTGATTTATTTTGTATTTTATGATGTCTTGTAATAAATGTTCACTTGAATTGAATATCATCTCAGTCTTTCATTCTACAGCAGTATAAATGTGTTATTGTTATGTAGCGCCCCCCCCCCCCCCCCCCCCCCCATATGTATCAACATGAGCCCTTTAACCAGTGGCGGCTCGCCACAAGGGGCGCTCGGGCGCCGCCCCCCCTGGTTAAAAGAGAGAAGAACAAGAAATATTTTTGTTTTGTTTTTTGTTTTATAGCCCTATAAATAATATAAACATGTTTAAAATGAATAATATTTACTCATTTTAAGTATGTTTGTGTTTCCAATGCACAATATAACGTTAATATATCAAATAAAAATAATCGTTTTCCTGAACAGGAAGTGACTCACTGTCGCATAGCCGCATTTCTCCTAGCCGTATTTCTCTCGGCCCGGGCTAGACGCAATACTGTTTCATCGCTGTATCCGTCGCAGCCAATCAGTGCGTAACGCACTGTGCGTTGAAATATGATGTTTATGATGGAAGCCGGGCGCGATTTGAAGCGGTCTAGGCAAGCAGCCTTAGCAGCGTCTAGAATTTCCGTAGCCGCATTTCGCGGAGACGCTCTCTGATTGGCCGACGACAGTTTTTTTTTCGTAGCCGCATTTCGCGGATACGCTCTCTGATTGGCCGACGCCAGTTTCTGTTGTAGCTGTTGTGTAACTTGTGTTGTTGTGATCATGCAGCTATTTGTCTTAGAGCGTGACGGCAAGTTCTTTCGACGGTTAAGCTTAGGCACTCTTTCAAAGTTGGTTAAGGTTAGAGTTTGTCTTAGAGCAGGGCGATAGAACGCCAGGTAGTTTGCAGTCTGTTCGACGCGGAAATGGACAAAGAAATCATCACAGTACTGTACTACTTGTGTTGTGTGGTGCTAACACTTCGCTAACAAAAAGCTATATGGCGGATGCAGTCTGGACAGTGGTCTGGATATACATCAACAGTCTGGGACAGTGGATTATACACTTTATCAAGCCCTCCTGCGTCCTGCCCTGGACGTTTCGACTAAACAGTGAGTCTCTCTCTCTCTCTCTCTCTCTCTCTCTCTCTCTCTCTCTCTCTCTCTCTCTCTCTCTTTCTCTCTCTCGCTCTCTCAACACAGCGATGCTTCCTGTGTCTCCGAGAAATGCGGCTACGGAAAGTATTGACGGTGCTTGGCTTGCTGAGATGATAATAGCGATTCAAAACGCGCTGCTGTGTTGTGAACTATAACATTATTTTAGCTGCTGCTGATGCATAATGGATGAATGAATGAATGGTGAGTTGTTTAAAATGACAACATATACATGTGTTAATTATTTTATTGGATTGATCCGAGAGACAGAGAGAGCGATTGCTCCAGAGCATTTATTAAAGTTACATTTTCAACTCGACCTAACGTGAACCCCCTGCGACCACCCAACAGTAGATAGTACGGGCCGCTACTGCCTTTAACCCATTCTCCGCCGATGACGTGTTAACACGTCATTCTCCGCCATGCGTAATCTGCCAATGACACCGTAAGGCGTCTTTGAGATCAATATTTAATATTTTTGTCATGGTATTCACATTTCACCCACGGAGTCTTGGCTGGTGCTGTAGGACTCCGCTCAACTCTGCAACGCTTCAATACCGCCACCTCGTGGCCGATCGACGAGTTGCCAAACCGGAAGTGGCCGGAAGTGCTTGGTCCGTCCCCTATTTTCGTCCGGCCACTCGGTGATCGTCCCGGGGCTCAATACAGACACCGTTGATATGGATCTTTGCCATAACTCAATAATCAACATTATTTGGACGTGTATTAGTAATATACAACCGGCAATGGATTGCATCAATCAACATCCCATAATAGCGATCTTTTTGCTCCACTCTCATCACCCAACGGTACGAGGAGACTGACGTGAGTTTCAGCGTTTTTCTTTACCATTTTCGATAGAAACTGCTCTGATCAATATATCACCCATACTACATGAATCATTTAACGTCGGTCATTGAATTATAAACGACCCCCCCCCCCCCCCTCCGTTCACCCGCAGATGACCAGTCATGACGTTTAGGACCATGTACAGTTGACATTTTTTATATAACGTTGATCGGTATCAAACTGCATTTGATCATCTAATATATACATTCATGGCTATATCTCACGTTCTATGAAATACAGCAGAAAACGATAAAAACATATTTATACTCTAGACCAGTGGTTCCCAAAGTCGGGGTCGCGACCCAAAGGTGGGCCGCGAGCAGCCACGGGAGGGCCGCGAGATGATTAAAAATAAATAAAATAAATCAATTTTTTCAGGCCACTGAACTTAGAAGCAGGCCAGGCAAGGGCGTAATTCTGTTGTCATTGCTGGGGGGGACACATTGGGGGGCGTGGTCAGTGGCGGAAGGGTGCAACGTATAGTAGTATGGTTGCGTGGGTGGGGGCAGGGGGGGGTGAAGGGGGGGGTTTCCCCCTTTTCGTATTTAATTTTTTTTAAATCAGTTGTGCAAGTCAATTTTGGTGAGTTGTTTCTATATAATTCACTTATGACTAGGGATGCTCGATATTGGCTTTTTTACCGATACCGATATACCGATATTGTCCAACTCTTAATTTCCGATACCGATATCAACCGATACCGATATATGCAGGGTCCCCCCCCCCCCCCCAAAAATGGAATAATTTCAGGTAATTAACATTACATATCTCTTGTTGTGGAATTAACACAACATTATGCATACTTTTGACAATAAATAAAATCAGAATTTGTTCTTACTTACTTGCCTGGGTAAAGAAAGGTTATAGAAATGTAAAAAAAAAAAAAAATTATTTTGAAAACCGATATTTTCCGATATCACATTTTAATGCCGATATTGTTAGGGTTTGTAACCGACCTCAAACGCAACGGCACAGACAGGAAGTTCAGAGTTAGCCAAAAGCTAGGGCGTATTTATTTACAGAGTCACAAGATGGATGAGGTACAGTAATCAAACAAACGGGGATCTGGCATGTGACGATGTAGCGGCTCTGCAGATACTCCCAGTAGATAGTGGTGAGGAATTGGCATGTGACGTTGTAGCGGCTCTGCAGATACTCCCAGCTTTCACTCACGGTGGAAAACGGAGAGAGAGAGAGAAATCAGAAACAGCCCAACGAACACACAGAGGCAGAGAGGTGACTGAGTCCAGTATTAATCCCAAGTGACTTGATCTTCGGTGTACCACACACAAGTTAGCTGAGTCCAGTGAAAAACAACACGGTATACTTCAGTGTTATTCTAACACACAAATTAGCTGAGTCCAGTGCGAAACAAAACGGAATTCTTCAGTGTTATCCTAACACACAAATTAGCTGAGTCCAGTACAAAACAAAAACGGTATTTCTTCAGTGTTCACCAAACACACAAAAAACTGATAATCCAAAAGGACTGTTTCCAAAAACTCACCAGAGCGCAAAGCGTAAAGCGGGCAGATAACGAGGCGCGGCTCCAAACGGGGAACCAGGTTCTCCACAGCGGTTCTCCACAAAAAGGTCCTGGAGACAAAGAAGACAGGAACAGCGACGGGGAATGGCAGGTATATGCAGTTGTATTCCAGAACGACCCAACATCGATAGCAAGGAGGTCTGTGTATATAAAGCCTTCAGGGGCGCTAATTACAAACTGTGACAGCTGCGGGATGAGATTGATACTTGCTCCAAAAGCGTGTGGCGGGGAATGCACCAACCAACACGGCACCTTAAAGGAACGGAGCGCGTGGCGGGGAATGCATCAATCAACATAGTACCTTAAAGGAACGGAGCGTGTGGCGGGGAGCGGACCAAACCTCACAGATATCGGCCGATAATATCGGTAGGCCGATAATATCGGACATCCCTACTTATGACAAGTCATAATGCAGCGCGAGTCTCGGAACGTGCATACTACGTTGTGTGTATGAGAGAGAGAGAGAGAGAGAGAGAGAGAGAGAGAGAGAGAGAGAGAGAGAGAGAGAGAGAGATTGCGCTATTTATCACAGTTTCACACCAAACTGGGGAGGGGTGTTACAGTATGTAGCCTATTTGAGCACACCTGAATACTGGGCTGTTGTTGATATGCAAAGACAGCTGTGGTACTTAGTGCCGGGTGCTCACTTGACTTTGCATGACAATGGCTCAGAGATGGCCAAGCAGCTGTTTTCCTATCACGTCGCGTCACCGTTTATTATCGTGCAGCGGACACTAACTGCATTCTGAAAACATGCCGGGGACATTTCCCGCGGACGCCCCCCTTAGTTACGCCCCTGAGGCCAGGACAGTGTTTCTAGTTGTATTCTAAAATTCTATTCTATTGTATTCTAAAATGTGACTATATGGTTTTATATTAACTTAATAAATAAACAAAAACGAAAAAACTACTTATTTCAATGAACATTTCAAACTAAATAACAGATTATGCACATAAACTCTGAAAACAACCGAAGCAACAATAGTATTTTAATAATAATAATAATAATAATAATAACAATAGTATTTTAACACTTTAATCGCCGTTGACGCTGAAACACGTCTTTCCCCGCCATGCTCATTCTGCCGAAGACGCTGGACAGCATCTTTGATATCAATATTTCAAAAATCTGTGATCGAAATCATATTTTTCCCCCGGAGACATGAGATGTACTGTTGAGTCCCTCTCAACTCTACAACGGTTCAAGAGTGCCATCTGGTGGCTGATCGGCGGATCGCCCAGGGGAGAAACAGGAAGTGGAAGCTGGTGCTCATTTCAATTTGGTCCGACCACTCGCTATAGGTCCCGGGACTCGAGCTCGACACAATGGATAGTGATCCGTTACCAATAACTCGATAAACAACATGATTTGGACGTATATACTATTATACAACCTGGAAATGGATCGGATATTTCGACATCCCATAATAGAAAAAATTCTGTTCCACGCTCATCTCCCAACGGCGAGAGGAAGCTACGGTGAGTTTCAGCGTTATTTGTTAATGTCTTCGATACTAACTGCTCTGATGATCATATCACCCACACTAGATTAATGATATAACGTTGCCCACGGAATTATAAACGACCCCCCGCCCATCCGGTCAACATCAGATCATACGTAGTAACTCCTAGAACCACGTCCAGTTGACATTTTTTTTATCTCGCACAGATTCCTACCAAACTGTATTTGATCATCAATATAATGCATTTAGGGCTATAAATCAAGTTCTGGAGAAAGCTGCAGAAAACGATAAAAACATACTTATACTTTAGACCGTATTTTAGTATGAATATGTGAATGAAAAAGTATAACGTTGCTACACCCTGAACTATAGATATAGGACATTGAATGGGCCATAGTAATGTCAATTGAGCAATACAATTTAAAAAGTTATAGCCCTGCAAAGAAGGGGAACTTCTCCATGTTAAATAGGGCTGGCGAGGGATGGTAAATTATGAATTTAACCCCGGCGATCAAAGTGTTAATGAGGCTATTATTATTATCATTATTATTTTGCAACAAGTTAGCCCTCTCATAAATAGCACATATAAATGAATAACTAACTTGAACTAACTTAATAGGATTGAAGTGATATTTGGCTTAAAAAATCGGTCACCTAAAAAAAAAAAAAGAAAAAAAAGCCTGACGATGTGCATTGGGCCGCTGCTCTCTGACGCCTTATTTTCTGGGTCCCGGCCTGAAAAGTTTGTATGAATGTGTGAATGAAAAAGTAAAACGTTCCTACATCCTGAACGATATATAATCGATGTTGAATGGGCCAGAGTAATGTCAATTTAGCAATACAATTAAAAAAATTATAGCCCTGCAAAGAAGGTGAACATCTCCATAGACAAATAGAGATGGCAGAGATCAAACAGCGATGGATATAAGCTCCGGCAGAGAATGGGTTAACTTATTGGTAAACAAACGTATTGTTGAAAATATACACTATGACTGCTGTTTTGACAGGATTAGGGTCTTTACTCTTGGCTACATTTGAAGAAAAAAAAATGCAACATTATGTCATACAGTCTGGAGAGATTTATGACGTGATGTCATCTGCGGTCCGCCGGCGTCAAATGGATAGTTCTAGTTCATTACTGGATGTGTTGTTGGGAAGTGAAGTAGAGACCATTCTGGGAGGATTTCCCTACACTCAGACCTGAGTCACTGATGGTTAAGTGGATAATTAAATTTCTTTGATTCTTTCAGTATAACAATTGCTTATCAGTCTATTTTTGTCTTCATTAACTCATTCAGCGCCAATCATGGAAAAAGTCGCGTTAACTCGCCATTGCTTGAGCGCCAATCACGAGAAAAGTCGGGTTTTAATCGTTATTTCTTTTATTCGCTATATCCATTAATTTTTCATCCATCCAGCCTGATGTTATCATTGGGAATGGGTTTGAGCTCGCAATAGGCCAATACCGCCGCCTAACGCCTTGCGGCCGGTATTGCACATCATTGAAATCCCTCTGTGTTGGGCTGTGCATTGTTGGTCTAAGAAGCAGTACATCCAGGGCACGGAATTAACTTTTTAACTCACCGGCCAGTGGCAGGTAGATGGGAAAATTCTACCCGCCAAGCATATTTTTTACCGACCAAAAAAAATACGCATTTTTGTGTCACATATATATAAGAAGAATTTCAGTACATTTCAAGTAGATAAGCTATTACGTTGAAGAATACACACTTAAAGAGGCCAGAGTTAAATTTGTACTCTCTCTCTCTCTCTCTCTCTCTCTCTCTCTCTCTCTCTCTGAAGTCTAAACTTCACAACACACAATCTAAAACCCCTCCCTACCTCCCTCTCCCAAACCGTTCCTACAACAATTATTTTATGTTGCATGATCATGGACATTATTTTTAACATTTAAATATCAACATTATCTGGCAATCCTCAGTAAATACTATCAAACTCATGTCATCTGGTCTTTTCCGCGCGCGCGCACACACACACACACACACACACACACACACACACACACACACACACAGAAAGGGCTCCTTAATTGAACAAGTAGAGAGAGGGATGGAGAGAGAGCCCCGCTCCCCCTTTCTAACCTCAGCTCAGCTGTTTTCTGTCTGAGCAGGATTGGCTAGTTTAGCTTAGCTAGTGGCTAACGTTATTTCCCCCTGACGGAAATGAATGACTAGGATGCCAAGCTTGTTAGAAGCATTGGAATTTACACTGCACATAGAAACAGCATGGAAAAAAAAGCTGGGACTGATTTAGTTAGCAAAATGCGACCAAAGCACTCTGGAGCTATGCTATATGTCTTCACACACGGACGTTTGTCACGTTTCACAAGCTGTTGTTGTTGGGCGTATACGTAGCTACCTTGGGCTACTTCTGATTGGTGAGCAATGAGAGCACAGCACTTCTGATTGGTAAGCATGACTGGCACGCAAGAAAAAAAAACTTGAATCAAACTCGCTGTATAACGTATCCCAAATCGCAGGCTTTGTGATTTGCTAAAAGGCGACTGTCGTAAGACCAAAACACACCGCAGTTTTAATAATTTTACGTGACTATTTTCATTTTGTTACCCGCCACGTGGCGGACAGACCTCTCAGTGTCACTCGCCAAACCTAAAATATGTCCACCATTGGCGGGTGGCGGGCTCTAATTTCATGCCCTGAGTACATCAGATGTGAGGTAAGGACTCTATGTTACCAGTCTTGGGTTAATCCGATGTTTCTTTCGTAACGATCATAGCATGTGTGTGTGTGCGTGCTGTTGGCGCTGACCAAAGCACGGAGGACCGACTTTTCAGCCCCTGCTTCTGTTCGTGCATGAGGACACATAATACCGATAATCTAGCGTTTATTTCAGAACGATTCATAAATCAAGCGACAAATTGCATTACAGTGCTGGCCTTCTTACCACAAGGTAAACAGCGACCTCTAGGCGTCCAATGAGTTAATAAACACCCCAAACACATCTGGACATCATAATCGATTTATTTTGAACACAATCAAGAGCCTCTTAGTGGCTTTTTTCTTTGATAGCAGTCGCTACAGATGATGATGCAACAAAATAAGGAAACAGTGGATTGAGGCACTCTGTCAGTGTCCAACAGTCAGATCACAATCAGGTACATGATCACATTTATTAACATTTTCAATTTGTGAAGGTTCAACCTTACTAACCATGCACTTGATTCACATAATTGTGGCATTTTTAAATGCATAATTGGATTCTGTCATCATGTCCATTCTATGAATGTTAAAAAACCTGGACTTGGGCGGTCAGGTGGCGTAGCGGAGATTGTGCTCATCACCAATGCAAGAGGCTGCGGTCTCGACTCCCGGAGACTCGGAGAGTCAGCATTGCCTTGGCTTGGGCTGATCGCTATACTAACTCGTTTGGCTGAGTTAGGGGGAGGGAAGCCGTGGGTGGGTCCTGGGCATTGTGGACGGCGACCCCTACAGTTCGGTTGGGGCGCCTGCACAGCGAGGGTAGGATCTGGAGAAAGGTAGTGTGACCTTCCACACGTTACACTCTCCCGGTGAGAATCTGCGCTGCCAGGCTGGCTGCCGGCTGGCTGCACATGTGTCGGAGGAAAGCATGTGACAGTCTCCGGCCTCCAGGACCACTAGTAGGGGGGGGGTGCGCAACAACCAGGAAGGGGGTTGGGAATGGGCATAACGACTAACAGTGGGATGGGAGAAAAATCTGGAAAAAAGGAGGGGGAAAAAGATAATAAAAAAATTAAAATTAAAATTAAAAAAACTGGACTTTATTGACCTACATTTTATTCAGCTTTGGTGCGTTAAAGCATTACATCACACGCAGGTCGTTAGACCCCCCTAGGCATGGTCTAATTCTCATAACCCACGACTGCACGTGGTGTAATGGCTTTTATACAATGGCTGATGTCATCCAACCTTATTGCTATACAATAAACACACATTAATTGAAGATTTATTGACAAAACCATCCGCCGAAAAAGTTGTCCCCAAAAAAATAAGAGAAGTTGCCTCCATGTGGAAGCAGCTCGGAAGTGCATCCAACAAACTAACACATCCAACTGTCTCTCAACTAAGACATCCAACAAACTAACACATCCAACTGTCTTTCAACTAAGACATCCAACAAACTAACACATCCAACTGTCTTTCAACTAAGACATCCAACAAACTAACACATCCAACTTTTTAATTTTTTTACCTACTTTCTATAGAACTTCATTCTAAGATTCTTCTATAGAAAGTAGGTAAAACAAAAACAAAAAGTTTTCTTTACCCTATAGGGGCGAAAAAATTAGTTTTCTTTGCCCTATAGGAGGTATTTTTTTAATTTTTTAAACATACTTTCTATAGAAGCAGCTGGGAGGTGCGCTGTTTTAAGTGAGCGTGGATTATTGAATTGATTGATTGATTGATTGCTAATTTTATTACTGTCCGCCTTGTTTCCAACTGGTTAAGCTTGGCGACTCTTTCAATGTCGCTCTTTTTCGAAGTTGGTTAAGGTTAGAGTTTGGAATCAGGGCTGGTGGTCTATCGCCCTGCTCTAAAGACAAACTCTAACCTTAACCAACTTCGAAATAGAGCGACTTCGAAAGAGTCGCCAAGCTTAACCAGTTGGAAACAAGGCGGACAGTAATACAATTTGCAATCAATCAATCAATCAATTCAATAATCCACACGCACTTAAAACAGCGCACCTCCCAGCTGCTTCTATAGAAAGTAGGTACAAAAAAAATATATATATAAATTTGCAATTAATCAATCAATTTGCGGTAAAGGAATGTGAATCACTACCCACTTTCAAAACCACTCTCAAAGAACACCTACGGGAGACTGCAATTCGAAACTGGCCCCTGTAAATGTCCTAACCCAACCCCCTCCAATGTACAGTAAATGACCTAACCCAAGAATACACGAGAACCTCCTCTTGGAACCAAGAATGGTTTCGTCGATATTCCAATGTACAGTTTTGCTTGTACAGTTGTACAGTTTCCCCCACCCTGATGTAAACAAGACGAAAGTCTTTCTCTGGTCTGCATCCCCTTAACAATTGTGTGTATTGAGCTGTACTGTACTGTACCCATTCTGCAATATGTTAATAAAATGTTCAATCAATCAATCAATCAATCAATCAATCAATCAGAAACATGTTGAGATCGATGGAGACTGAAAGACAATTGTGACAAATCCATCGATATCCTCTGTTATATTTCATACTGGCATCGCGTCTGGCTTCTCCATTCAATTGGTTGATTGCGGTGAAACCGTTCAGAATCTTGACTGTCAAACACCTGCTGCGTGGAGTCAGGGTGGGAGACTGGTTCACATCCATAGACCTGAAGGATGTGTATTTGTAGGTAGGTGTAGTGGTTATGTCATTGCCGTTTTTCGTGTTCTACCCTCTGTCCAACGCAATGTATTTCCCCATTGCCCATTTCTAAATCGCCTCGTTTAAAACAAATAAAGCATTAACATTGGCATGGTGTACCTTTCTGTGCTTATTCATCCACAATCTATAGCTCAACATGAAAATATTCGCAATTAATAATAAAAAAAATCACGAAATTTTATTTCAACCAAAAATGTTTAAACAATAATTTTAGTGATAGAAGGGAACTCATTTTGTGCAAACATTTTAAGCTTTTCAATTTCCATGCAGCAGAATTGTTACAATAGCCGATAATCCATTTTCCCAATGATAAATCCCTATACGGGTGGAACAACCAGTGACATCAGACTACACCTCCCTATAGGGTCTTGTTAAGCAAGCTTCAAACACTTCGGGCGGATACATTTAAATCGATGTCTTATTAACAAAGATACACAATAGCCTGTTTTGAGCTACAGAGCTTCAAAGGCGCTGTTGGCTGTTCTCTTAACTCTTTCTCTGCCATACCCGAGATTTCTCGGGTTATCTCGCCATGCGTTGAACGCCAAAACCCGAGATTTCTCCTTTGTTTTTTCCTTCGATCCCCGTTTTATACTGTCAGCCGGAGCCATCTAGGTGTCTCTGAATCATATGCCTACGTTGGAATTGCAGTGACGATCGAATATAATAGTCTACCTTTGAACTGGAATGGCTTGGTGTGGATACACGTTTTCCTTTGAATTTTTTTTGACAAGGGCTCTTCCTCCTGCCTGAACAGATAGACACAGCGATCGCCTAAAATGTTGTTGCCTGAAGCGTATTTCCCATATAAACGAGTATAGACATTAGGGATGGGTACCGAATTCGTACCTACCGAAACACGTTGGTACTACCGAGTATCGATTCACGTGAGATCCAACGGTGCCTACTTTCAGTTATGATGAAGAAAAAAATAAGTCTGATGACGTCACGTTTTGTTTACCACAAAACTAAACCGCACGTTAACACTTTCAGTGCCCATCACGTCATATGACGTTTTATCAGCCCAATGCCTGAATGCCCACGATGACAATTATCATTTTATTAGCGATCTGAATTCATTTTTCATCAACCGAGTCTCCCGTTGGTACACCAGCCCCATCAACAGCTCAGAATGGAAAAAAGCGCCCCCTATCGTCTATCCCTGAGTAACTGCACGTCAGTCGCTTAGACTGACCTGGGATCAGTGATATGTAGAGGCGGGGCCAGCTGGCTCCCTGAGCTGGCAAGCCGTCTGATGAACATGGAAGTGATCGCGGGACGGGAATCAGCCTGGAATATATATTCACAGTAGCCAATCGATAGTAGACAGTAGTGATCGATTTTTGGAATGGCGATCAGGAATTGGAATGATCTTTTTGGAGAACATCTGATCTGAGGTAAGGAATCTATTTTACCAGTCTTGGGATAATCAGAGTTGTATTCGCTGAGATATCAACATGTCCCCTATGTGTGTGTGTGTGTGTGTGTGTGCGCGCGATCGCTGTTGAGGAAATCAGATAATCCGTTTTCAGCTTGCGGCCCCAGCGTGCATACGTACACATATACTATCGATAATCTAGCGTTTATTTGAAAACGATTCATAAATAGGCCGAAAAATTACAACGTTTTTGTGTATTCTAGAATATTCCAGTAAACGTCTTTTATCATGGAATCTTTTTATTTTCCTTGAAAATGAGGGCTTTTCAAAATGCTATAAAACAAAAATGAACCAATAAAAAAACAATCCGCTTCAACAATGTTGACTGGGAAACGAGTCATTGATAAGCGACGGGCAGATTAGACACATAGCCATAATTTAAAACATAGATTAGGCGTTATTAACGCTAACATTGAAGTGGATGGTGGGCATTCAAGCACTAAATTGTGCGCCCCCTGCTGGCACTGAAAGTGTTAATGTCAACGGCACAATACATGTTTTCAAACTCTCTTTGGGTGTTTGCAATTCATGGGGAGTATACTTGTCTCTGATATCTTGGTACAGTGGGCAGGTTGTTATGTCTCTGATATCTTGGTACAGTGGGCAGGTTGTTAGAAAGTGTAGCTCAGTTTTCCACCTCTGCTCTTGCTCTCTGCTACTATCTCCAAACGTCCACTCCTCTCGAAACTTTATTTTATTATGTGCTCGCGCTGCCGCGGTGGGTTTTCTTTTTAGCGGTCGGCTTACTCCTTCCATATAGTTTCACATATTTTTTTTTATCCACTTTTTATCCACGCAAATGCCCCCCACTGGCCGGTTGTATAGGATAGAAGCCTTGCATCACGTGTCCCCTCCGATACACGAGGAGGCAGCCTGTCACATCTTTTCACCTGAGGTGTAACGTGTGGGAGGCTCACACTACCCCCGCCATTTCCTGTCTCTGCTGTGCAGGCGTCCCAGTGGCGGCTCTGCCACTAGGGGCGCAAGGGCGCCGACCCACCTGCTGCCAGCTGCTGTTAAATCAGAGAAGAAGAAAATAAAACTTTTTCGTTTTTTGTTTTATAGCCCTATAAATAATATAAACATGTTTAAAATGAATAATATTTACTCATTTTAAGTGTTTGTATTTCCAATGCACAATATAACGTTATTATCTCAAATAAAAAAACACTCGTTTTCCTGAGCAGGAAGTGACGTTTTTTTTAATTTTTTCGTATTTCTCGCCCGGGCTAGACGCGATAGCGCTCTGAGTGCGCGTCACAGTTTGATCGCTGTATCCGTCACAGCCAATCAGTGCATAACGCGTTGTGCGTTGAAATATAACTATTATGTTGGAATCCGGGCGCGATTTGAAGCGGTCTAGCCAGTAGCGTCAAGAATTTCTGTAGCCGCATTTCGCGGAGACGCTCTCTGATTGGCCGACGCCAGTATTTTTTTCCGTAGCAGAATATCACAGAGACGATCTCTGATTGGCCGAATCCAATTTCTAATGTTCCAAATTTCTAGCTTATTCCTAGGTTGGTCCGTGAGAGATAGTTGTGTTGTTGTGAGATGCAGGCAGCAGAGCGTGCCGTGACTGCAAGTTCTTTAGACTGTTAAGCTTAGGCACTTTTTCAAAGTTGGTTAAGGTTAGAGTTTGTCTTAGAGCATGGCGATAGAACGCCAGGTAGTTTGCAGGCTGTTCGAGGCGGAAATGGACAAAGACACAGCTCTTCACTCACACAGCTTGTTGGCTAACAACAAGCTATATGGATGCGGAGGGACAACAATGGATGGACATCAACACAGGCTGGATGGACAATGCCATGGAGTGGATATACTTTATCAACAAGCCAACAACAAGGTAGATTAGCGATCTTAACTCTAGTTTAATACATGATACGTTGTCTACTGATGCCGCATAACGTTGTAACGTTACAGCTTTCAGCTAACATTAGCTACTGCTAGCTGTTAGCTCCGTTATCTTAGCTGGCCACTTTTATAATTACTTCATGGAAACGGAGTAACGTTAACGTTTAAACGTTATGTCGAGGTCATACAATACTACAGTCGACATAAGGTTAACGTTACCCCGTTTCCATGAAGTGTTTAAATAGCAGCAATCTTGTTGAAAATGTAACTTTACTAAAATGCTCTCTCTCTCTCTCTCTCTCTCTCTCTCGCTCTCTCTCTCTCTCTCTCTCTCTCTCTCTCTCTCTCTCTCTCTCTCTCTCTCTCTAATTTCGCCGCATGTGGGGCATAACCACTCAGACAATGAATGGTAACTTGTTTAAAATAACGAGTTTTACAAATGTGTTTATTATTGAATGGATCTGACATCATCTGAGAGAGAGAGAGAGAGAGCGAGAGAGCGAGAGAGAAAGAGCGAGAGAGAGAGAGAGAGAGAGAGAGAGAGAGAGAGAGAGAGAGAGAGCTGTGCGTGTTTGTGTTGGGCTATTGGAAACGTGGTTGCATTTGACTGACTGATCATATATTGATCGATGGCAATGGTGATAATATTCGCCAATGCGTGCCTTGTACATGTTTGCAAAATGTTTGGTATAGCGCCCCTAGTGGCGAAGCACCCACCGGCCGCCACTGAGGCGTCCCCCAACCGACCTGTAGGAGTCGCTGTCCACAACATCCAGATTACCACCCATCGACTTCCACCCGCTAACTCTGCAAATTGAGTTAGTATGACGGCCGGCCCAAGCCGGAGGCAATGCCGACAGCCGGATTCGAACCCGGTGTCTCTTGCGTTGGTGACGAGCGCAATGTCCGCTGCGCCACGCTCTGTAGGCTAAGAGTAGAGAGAAGAGTAGCAGATGTGACGTCGGTAAACAAGCCACTGGCTGTTATGTAAGACCAAACACACTGTAGAGCGGGTCTTCTCCAAAGCGGGGGTGGAGCGAAAAGAACTGCTAGAATACTCAATCAGCAGCAGAGTAGTTCATTGCTGCTAGATTGTTTGTTTGTTTAATCAGTTGTAAAATACTTTGATTTATTTGTTATTTAAATATATAGTGCATATATATATATATATATATGTGCATTTGACTATTTTTTGATAAGCAGAATAGTTCATTGCTGCTAGAGTGGTTTGTTTACCCTTGTTTTATACTTGTTATTTTGTAAAATACAATACCTTTATTTATTTTGTATTTAAATATATAGATGTGTACTTTTTTTTTTTTTTTTTTGTTAAACATATTTTTTTAAATAAACCTAACATTTATTTAAAGATATGTGTGTGACTGTATATATATATATATATATATATATATATATATATATATATATATATATATATATATATATATATATATATATATATATATATATATATGTTGTTCTAAATAAATAATAACTATTTGTATAGCACCTTTCATACAGGGGATTGCAGTTCAAAGTGCTTTACATCAGTAAGATGTAAATAATAATAAAGTAATAATAATACATTATTTATTTATTAAATATTAAGTTTTGAAAACAAAATTACAAAAATGTTTAGGTAGATACAATTACAGAAAAAAGTACTGTTGGGTACCGGTATCGATTCACAGGTACCGGTACCGGTATCGGTTCAAATGTGAACGGTATACCCATCCCTAATAGACATATACACTGGTAATCGCGATGGCAATGCGATCACTAGGAATTATTCTTTTTGGAATACCTTCTGGCTAAGGTAAGGTATATTCTATGTCTATTTTAACGAACCTGAAACATGTTTTTGTAACGATCACAGTTTTGTGTTTTACCGGACGTAAAACATGCTCGACAAACACGATCACAGTTTTGAATTAAAACGACCCCCCCCCCCCCCCCCCCTTGATGATTTTGTGAATGCACATGTGTACATGGTATATACCTTTGATTTGGGAGTATTTGGAGCTTCAGGCGATCAACCAGAACGATTTGGGCTTGTTGCATAATGTGTCATATCTCACGATCTATGGAAAAAGACTGGATTATTCTGGAAATGGGGTGATGTTTAGCATGTAGCGTGTAGAAATGAACTAATTAGTCAGTAATGGACTATGAACGATGCCTGTCAAATGAGCCATACTATTGTCTCCATAGTCTACAAACATCACAAAAATTGTCAATAACGCTGGCGCCATTTAGTAAAGATGGCGAAAGCTTATGGCAGTCAATGAGTTAAGATGCATGCATTGCAGAACTACAAATACCCACTGGCCTTTGCCACCTAACCCCTCCCCCACCTAACACATTTTACAGGTGAGAGGCATTCACTGGTAGGGGGTAGGTGCGCGAACCATAGCTCACCGTATGTATGCTGTGTTCGGGAGAATCAGGTGCATAAAAACCTGATTATGATCATGTCTCTACCACAACCACAGCCCGAGCTGTGAGTGAATTACGCGAAGGTGAGCATTATGGCAGGAGACTTATTTTACGAAAAAGAGTGAGGTGCGGGTGGAAGTGCCAATTTTTCTAAGTAAAATACTTTATTCTTTCTTTGCGGCCCGGTACCAAATGATCCACGGCCAGGTACCGGTCCGCTCCCTGATGGTTGGGGACCTCTGCTATAGAGCCATCTCTCTATACTCCATTATGCACAAGCTTACAGACTTGCGGAGTGTGTACTGGAGTAGATTATTCTATGCGACTGACAGCCATTTGTTATGCAACGGAGAAATACACTTTCAATTGTGACGGAGAGAAGATCATATCCCGATTCAGATACAATTGAACACAAACGGTTTCAAAGATATTAATGTTTCTCTGCATATTTTCACACCGCCAACAAAGTACTAGGCCTGTTGTCTTGGAATGGATTTTGGTGCATTTCCTCTCCTCTCATTTCTGTTCGTCTCCTCTCCGACACCTGAGACAGAAAGTACTTAGCCAGTAGCCACTCCCCTCCGACGCAACTGTCGTTTTTTCACACAGCAAGGAAAATAATACTGTCGGACAATCTAACAATTTACATATTTACAAATTGTATTAGGTTTTGCAAATTATGAGACACATAGAGAACATTTCAAAGCACTCAAAATGGCCAATATCTCCATTTCGACCTATTTCTGAATTGCACAACATTTTGAGGTTTTCTGAGGAATCGTGAGCTCCTTAACACATTGAGTGCTACGCCCCTTCCGGGAAGTGACCAGGCCTTGCCGTCCATTAACCCCATGTAAACGTAGTTGTAGTTTGTAGAGCTAAACCTATATTTTATAGTATATCTATGGGTCTAATAACGCCGTCGAGTCTCCGTGAGTTGCTTCCAGTTAACGTGCAAAAAACAGATTATTTTTTCATCCGTACATTTCCATTGTATACCGTTTTTTTTTTTTTTTTTTTTCTTTTTCCCCCTCCATTTTCCTCCGATTTTTCTCCCATCCCAATGTTAGTCGTATGCCAATTCCCAGTCCCTTCCTGATCGCTGCGCACTCACCCCCCACAGTCAGATCATCTGGGAGAGTGGAGGCTACCACGTGCTTCCTCCGACACACGTCCAGCCAATCACCGCTTCTTTTCACCTGGCAGCGCGGATTCTCATTGAGAGGGCGTAGCATGTGGGAGGACCACACTATCCCCCTCACGTCCAATCCGCGCTTAGCAGGCGCCCCGACCGAACTGTAGGAGTCGCTGTTTACAACGACCCGGACCCACCCCGCCAGCTTCTCCCACCCTCTGATACAGCCAATTGTATCAGTGCAGACGGCCAGCCAAGCTGGTGACAACCCCGGAGCTGTGAGCTGGATTCGAACAGGCGAATCGAGCTCACAGCTCCGGGGCTGGTGACGAACGCAATCTCCGCTCGGCCACCTAACCGCCTCCATTTTATACCGTTTTGAATATGAATATAGTGTGGTTGCTTCTGAGTAATTCCAGGGAAAAGACGCGAAAACAGCGTTTTTGTGTAATTCAATAAACACGTTGTCATTTTTCGCCTGATGATCGGATCTTCCTAAAATCAACGCTAGATTATCATTATCATCCTTCCTTGTGAATACATGAAATGTGCCCTGGAGCGTGGCGTGCCCCCCCCCCCCCCCCCCCAATGGAAAACAGCCACATACATAAAACACAGATAGCTTCAATCGCGGTAGAAATAAATATCAGATTAACGCAAGCTTTCATATATAGTGTCCTTACATGGTATCTGATGTAATGCAAAAAAAATCTGATCGCCATTCCAGTTATCCACAGCGATCCTGTCTCCGACGTTGTTGGGCATTGCACTTCAACGGGCGGGCGGGGTCTGTAGTCCAAACCATCCCTACAAGCGTGTGTTTTGCCGGAGTGTTTAGGACCCGCCCCCACACCGCAGCTCGGTAGAGAAAATAAACTAACCCGTTTCTAACGGGGTGCAATAATGGCCGAAGGCGTTAGAGGGCGGTATAAGACCGTCTGCCAGCTCAGACACACTCAGAACAGTATGCACAAGGTGCCCCGCTGAATTATGAATGGCAATAGCGATTAAAATAAATACCATGAGAAAAACGTAGATCTACGCTTCTGTGACGTAGCCGGCACTTAACGGTTGGGCGACAGAAATGTAGTTCTACGTTAACGGCACACAACGTGTTAAGAAGACGGGTTCGACTGTGCCGGGTCACATTTTCACATCCCGATTTTTCCTCCTGACAGGAAATTCCTGCGCTTTCTCTTTCAGAGTAGCGTACGAATACCAGAGGATGCCGTTCGGCTATTCTCTGGCCCCTCCCACTTTCATCAAGTGATTGGAGACCGTGCTAGGACCTCTACGTCGGCAGGGAATAAGGATTTTATTCTACCTAGACAATACTGGTCCTCAGCCATGTGGGAGGAGGAGGTCGCCAGGTCCCAGACCAGGTGGGTGGTGGAACACCTGTCCAGTCTGGGCTTCGCTGTGAACTGGAAGAAGAGTACCCCTCTTCCCAGCCAGCAGGTGGAATATTTGGGTTTAATCATAAACTCAAGGTCTATGAGGGCAACTCTCTCGGAGCGATGCCGGGGATATATCCTTGGTGCACTCAGGGAGTTTCATCCTCGCAGGTCGGTTACACCTGCTCAACAGGATGGCATCTGCCCACTCCCTGGTCCCGCTTGGCCTCCGCTTTATGAGGAAATACAGATGTGGTTTTCCAGCATGAAAATCGTCCCTGTCAGAGGCAAGTGCACGGCGCCTGAGAGTCCCTCTATCAGTGATAGGGGACCTCAACCACTGGAGGAAGCCGAGAACCCTCACCAGAGGTGTCCCCATGGGCAGAGTCACGTCTCACGTGACAGTCTTCTCCAACGCCTTCCTCACGGGGTGGGGGGGGGACGGGACATGTCGGACCAACGAAGTAGGGGGCACTTGGCCTGCTTTGTCTACCCTACACATCAATGTATTGGAACTGAAGGCCATGCATTTGGTCCCCAGGGAGCTTATGACTCTGGTGGGGGACAAGCATGTACTGGTCAGGACAGACAGCATAACGTCAGCAGCTTATGTGAACAGACAGGGAGGGGTGTGCTGCCCCCATCTCCACCAGGCGGCAGTTGAGCTCTGGCTATGGGCATTTCGCAATCTACACAGCCTGAGGGCTCTCCACATTTTTGGGAGCAGACTTAATGACACAAGGAGGTCCCCACCCAGACATAGTCAAACTGATCTGGAATCAGTTCAGGGAAGCGACCGTGGACCTGTTTAACCTCTTAAGCCTGACGGGTCCAGTACCGGTCCAAAAATGACATCACGTCATAAATCAATTTCTCTAGACTGTATGATCTTTTTCTCAAATGTAGCCAAGAGTAAATACCATAATCATGTCAAAATAGCAGTCATAGTGTATATTTTCAACAATACGTTTGTTTACCAATAGGGTAAAGTGTTATTAGTGAGATTTTAGTTATGGAATGTGTTTATAATTTAGCGAATATCCGCCATTTTGAATTAGCGCCACGTTGCTGATTGTAGTCATATGAGGAGAGGGCATCCAGAGCTCTCAATGAGCGTTGAAATTTCGAAAAACTACCTTTCCCAGCCGATTCCAGCTTCCTGCAAGCAAATTACTTCTGTATGCATTTTTTTTTATTTATCTTATTTCTCTGGATTCTCTATCACAAAACTGAACGTTACATACAGTAGATTTCATTCGCGGTTCTTCCTGCACGCCTGGAGATACTAAATCCAAATTGAACGGCTATAATAAGGTCATTTATAGGCCGGCCCTCATTTATCAGCGTTGCGTAGAAAGTGTTCTATATCCGTTCCTACGCACGGAATTTAGAATGTGTGTACGCACAGAAATATCGGGATTTATCAACCGTGCGTACACGGGTCCTACGCACACTCCGTATTCAGTGGCGGCTCGTGAATTCTTCCCCGGGGGGGGCGGAATTAATTAGTATCCCCCTCTATCTCTCCTTCTCTCTCTTTCTCTCTTTCTCTCTCACTCACACACAGCGCGACGTGGAATCGATTCGTTACACAATCAGACCTAGTAGTATGTGTAGTATATATCAAGAATAATTTCAGTATGAGTACGAGAGAGAGAGAGCGAGAGAGAGAGAGAGCGAGAGAGAGAGAGAGAGAGAGACCGCAACTCACTTTGTTTAGTTGAAACGTGGTCCAGGAGGGCTTGATAAAGTGTATAATGTCCACTGTCCCAGACTGTTGATGTATATCCACTGTCCAGACTGCATCCAGCTAGCCATATAGCTTCTTGTTAGCCAAGTTAGGCACCACAAGTACTGTGACGACGAGCTGTGTCTTTGCCCATTTCCGCGTCGAACAGCCTGCAAACTACCTGGCGTTCTATCGCCATGCTCTAAGACAAACTCTAACCTTAACCAACTTTGAAAGAGTGCCTAAGCTTAACCGTAGAAAGAACTTGCCGTCATGCTCTAAGACAAACTCTAACCTTAACCAACTTCGAAGAGTGCCTAAGCCTAACCAGTGTAGAAACTGACGTCGGCCAATCAGAGAGCGTCTCCAAGAAATGCGGCTACGGAAAGTACGCTGCTTGCTTAGATGATCTAGATCGCTTGAAAACGCGCCCGGCTTCCATCACATCATATTTCAACGCACAGTGCGTTACGCACTGATAGTAGGGCTGGGCGATATGACGATATTATATAAATATCGGGTACAGTTCATTAACGATACACTTTTTCAACGTATCGTGGATATCGTGATGTTTTGCCCAAGAGGATTGTGTCGCGTCAATCTGTCCACACGTTACTCGTTCATATCTCAGCCCGTGCTGAGATATGCCCATTCCGCGGTCTGTTAATAAAGTTTTCAATCAGACAGATGTATGGAAAGGCTTTTATTATAACATTCGTTGTAGTAAAATCATTATGCCTCATTTAGTCATCCTGTGGAGCACTGGTCTCCTACTCGACGGCCGCGGGGAGCTAACGTTAGTAGCTTTGTTGTTGTTCAGCACACAGGACATTCAGGAAGTCAAAAACTAATATAGCGCTTGCCGATTGGTGCTAAGAACAGCAGGGCGGGTGCAAGCGCTGTGACGTAATTGGCAGACTCGACTGTCAATCAAAATTATTATGTTTCCGTCAGAATGAATGAATGAAAACTTTATTAAAAGGTTGCAGAATGGGTACAATACAGTACAGGAGGATGAAGACCAGAAAAAGACTTTCGGCTTTTTTACATAAGGGTCCTCCATTTTCAATTCATCAAAACATTTAGAGACATACATATATACAGTAGTTTCATAAAAATGCTAAAATGCTATTGATTGATTGATTGATTTAAAACTTTATTAACATATTGCAGAATGGGTACAGTACAGCTCAATACATACAATTGTTAAGGGGATGCAGACCAGAGAAATACTTTAGTCTTGTTTACATCAGGGTCCCCCATTTTCAATTCATCATATTTCATATCTAAATCATATAATATCTCATTGCTAAATATATGCAATATATAATCTAATAATCTAAATCTAATATATAATATAAAAATGCTAAATGCATGGGTATTTTATTTTGTCTTTAATGTTAGCTTGCAAACTCAAATACTGTCTTGGTAAGCCTCATAATGAATTGTTTGGGGTAAAAAACAAAAACATCGTGATGTGTATCGTGTATCGCCGAAAGGTCAGAAAATATCGTGATATCATATTTAGGCCATATCGCCCAGCCCTAACTGATAGGCGAAATTTTTTTGGTTGACCTATTTCATTGGCTGCGAGGATACAGCGATGAAACCAGTGCACGCCCTGCCGTGCACGATATGATAAAATTTTTGTATTGGTGATGTTCGTGATTAGCATTTTCATGTGAAGCACAGTGTTAACAAGGACCATTTTTCTCACCAGGCCATCATTGTAAATACAAATGTGTTCTTAATTGACCTACCTGGTTAAATAAAGGTTCAATAAAATAAATCCTTACATTGTGACTATGGAATAGACCTTTACTTTACATTATGATTATGGAATAGGCTGTTACTTTATGTTGTGACTATGGCATACACTGTAAAAAATAAATGTTTTTTCACAGGAAATTCACTGTATTATTTTACAGATTACTTTTGTTTTTCTACTTTAAGTGTAAATGCCATAAAATACAGTGAATTACCTTTTATCAAAATATTAACCCTTAACACATTCGGGGCCGGCCACGTTTAAATCCGTGTTTCAAATCCAACGGTTGAGGACCAACCACGGACATGTCCGTAGCAAGGTTGGTTTGGCTTTTATTCCATTGTATTAACCTACTTGATGTCACCGAGCTGCACCCTCCTCTTCGAATTCTGAAAAGTGCATTACCGGCCAGATCCTCTTAGGGGCGCTGTCTCAATAATGCAGTGTGCCCTGTGGCAGAATGGTGCACTATTTTTTTGACTTTCAATGGAGTTTCCAGTTAGCTGGATTCTGGATGTGCAGCGTAGTAGCTTGGAATACCTTTTGCGACGCCGAATTCACTATGCAGTAAAGGAATATATCATCAGCCAATGGACATATCGATCTACCAGATGGCGATCGATAACTGAGAAATGCTCGGCCCACGGTAAAATCTTTTTCACGTAAATTACATGCTGATCAGGGCTTGTTTTGATAGCCATCCACCCGATCAACGAATGAGGCTAATGAGGCTAACACGGTTATTGGTAATCAATAATCAGAAACAACGTCCCCCGCCCCCTCCCCCCCTTTCATGCATTCGTGGTGGACCATCATACCGATCATATGCAGTTTGAGTTTTAACTGTAGCTTCTGTATATCCGCAATGCCATTGGATTTAATGTTAGTAGCTATTAGCCCTGTATCTCGCGTTCCAGGAAATATCCCAGCCGAAATCCCTTATAACGCTTATATTCAAGACGCTATAAAATGAGAACGTATTGATGAAAAAATTATTTCTTTAAGCCATTTTGAAGGGACGGTTTATGGTCTCAATTGACAATGAGAATGGACAGGTAGCAATACTATAAAGCAGTGGTCAGTCACCAACCCGTCGATCGCAATTGACTGGTCGATTTTTGAGACTTTCCCTGTAGATCTTTCCCTGACATTTTTTTTATTTTAAATTTTTATAATACATTTTTTTTAGATCTTTCCTTGAGAGTCCACATTACAGTTCTACTTTGTTTTGATGTGAAAAGTGATGCCGGTTGGATATCGGTGCGTCTCCTAAATCCATCCGACCACTCGCATATCGTCGCGGGACTCAAGACACACACCGTGGATATGGATCGCTGCCATAACTCAATAATCGACATGATTTGGGCGTGTATTAGTATTATACAAACCGGAAATGGATCTACTCGATCCCCATCAAATAACTGGGATCTTTTTGCTCCAGTGTCATCGCCCAACGGTAAGAGGAGGCTGACGTTATTTTCAGCGTGAGTGTTTATTATTATCCATACAAACTGCTCTGATCTATATATCACCCATACTACATGAAGCATAATTTAACGACGATCACGGAATTATAAATGACCCCCCCCCCGCCCCCGTTCACCCGCGCATGATCAGTCATAACGTTTAGGACCATCTACAGTTGAAATTTTTAATATAGCGTGGATCGGAACCAAACGACATTTGATAATCTATATGTAGCAGCCTGAATATTCTACAAAGTATTCAGTAGTGCTAACTAACTGTTACTTTCCCTGTGTGGGTATAACGTGTGATTTACAGTGTTCCTTTGGATAGACTGACAGTGTTCCTTTGGATAGACTAACAGTGTTCCTTTGGATAGCTTGCCCAGTCTAACGACGAGGTGAGGTGCTACTCCTCTCCAGATACAGTATGGATTACTAGCAATAACATTGAGCCTTTGTTTCCCTTTCTGGAGCGGTCTTTGCGTGGGACCGGTGGAGGTTGCCAGCAGGGGGCGGAGTGCAGTGGTGGCAGGTGGAGCAGTGGAGAGAAGCAAGCAACGAGGAAGAGGGAATCACCTGGAGGTGAGGGGAACAGGAAGTTCTCTTCGGCATTGGACTTGGCCGTGAACGGTCGCAGCCACAACGGGAGGTGCTTTGGAATAGCCCCGTTGAAGAAGTCAGTGAAGGGGAGCCCCGCCGGAGCGAGCGACAGGTGATGAGACATACTTGCTAGTGACGGGTTATCCTAAAAGTATCAGCGATAGTGTGTGAGTAAGAGAAACCGAACCCAAAGACTAACGTCTAAGCTAACGAGACTAACGTCTAACGTTATCGGGTTATAGTAGTTACTGTGAGTAGACTACCGGGCGCGAGGCGCTGAAGAGACCGGTGGTGTAGTCAGCCACGTTGCGTTAACAGTGTAACCGAATAGCAGGAGGGTGCGCCGAGACCCAAAGCTTAGCTGTGTTTAAGGTAGCCAAAGTATTAGCTCGCGCGACGGAAGCAAGCCAGCAACAGCAGCGGTGGATGTTTCCCAGACGGTACAGAGGACGCCTCTCCCCACCAGCAGAGGACGCCATACAGCAAGCTCTGCCAGCTAACCACTGCCTGCTGTTCGCCCAACCTGCTGGCTGTGCTCGCGGATCGCCGACGCCATCTTGTCATCCGGACTAGTGGTGACAAGAGTGGGTCCGCCATCTTGGCTAAGTACCGCGTGTATCAACCGCAACGTCCATTGAAGTGAACGCTAATCACCAGTGTCTAAAGGGTACCCCAAACAATTTAAGCCGGCTTAGGTTAGGTTTTCTTTGATAACGTGGGCCCACATTTATTGGTTATTTTGTTATTTGTTTATTTGACTGTTTGATTCTGAGATTCCCAAATTGTCTACGTTCTATGCCTGGGTTCCCCCAGTACAAGCGGGGTGGTTTAATGTATTGAGCACTCTGTGCCTATGGTGGGAAGAGCTTCCCCTACATTGATAACAAGAGCACCCGGTGCCATATGAGTAAGCATTAACGTTGTAATGTATAATCTGCCCAGGCTTCACTAAGCGTAGATTTAATCGGGATCGTTGTGTGTGTCTCTTTCTTTGAGTTACAATTGCTATTTTATTCTCTGGGTAAATATTGTGATGGCATAATTATTTAACCCTTACACCCCATTTACAGAATAGCATTTGAAGGGTACAGGTGGTCAAAGAAGGGTACTGCTTAAAGGGAAGCCCAATAATACTATTGAACTGACAGTCACTGGGTGTGGGAGGGCTGTCGGAGGTACTGAGGGAGTGAGGGTGTGTGGGGAGTGTGTGGGGAGCTACTGCTGACCGCCTTGGAAGGCGAGGGAGACCAGAGTACCAGTCCCCAGGTTAGTAAATCCTGGGCCCCATCCACTCCAGCTGCAAGCCCTCCAGTACGACGTTCCGGGCCAAAGACGGGGGTACTTATAAGTCCAATACTATAGTATCCTACTACCCAGTACTACTACTCCCACAAGCAGGGATAATCCACCCTTCTACATATATATGCATTTATGCCTATATCTCACGTTCTAGGAATTACTGCAGAAAACGATAAAAACATATTTATACACTAGACGTTATTTTCGTATGAATGTGTGAATGAAAAAGTAAAACGTTCCTACATCCTGAACGATAGATAATCGATGTTGAATGGGCCATAGTAATGTCAATTTAGCAATACAATTTAAAAAGTTATAGCCCTGCAAAGAAGGTGAACATCTCCATAGGCTTAGAGTGGTGGCAGAGAGTGGTATGAGAGGGGCAAACTGCGTGGCAGTTAATGTGTTAATGTCCTGTTGTATCTACTGTCAAGTGAATAACATGACCCCACTCAATGTCCTGTTGTATCTACTGTCAAGTGAATAACATGACCCCACTTAATTTCCTGTTGTATCTACTGTCTTGTAGATAACATGACCCTCACTTCATGGCGCGACAGTGGCTCGGGAGGTAGAGCAGTCGTCTGGTAATCCGGAGGTTCCTGGTTCGATTCCCATTCCTCCCAGGCAGCGTGTCGAAGTGTCCTTGAGCAAGACACTTAACCCCTAATTGAAGTGAATGGGTAAAATGTGAGGAAAAAATTGTAAAGCGCTTTGGATAAAAACACTATATAATGCACCATTTACTCAGTTTAATGTTGTTGTTATCTGTTCTATGTGGCAATGGCAATACAATAATGCATATTTTGACTTGTATGTCCTCAAAAAAGTATAATAAACTAAAAGGTCAAACAAATTTAAATGCAAAATTTTCCATTTACTGATTTGACACTTAGAAGGGCTATAAAAAGAAAAGTCAAGCATGGATTCTGTGGTTTCAGAATTTCTTATTTGTATTTTTTATAATAAATATTAAAAGAACACGCCGAGATTAACACATTCGGGGCCATTGGGATGCGTCTAATAAATCTCTAGAGGACCGGCAAATGTAAACAGACGTGTGGCTGTTTGTAGAGCTAAATCTATACTTTATAGTATTGCTATCTGTCCATTCTCATTGTCAATTGGGACCATAAACCGTCCCTTCAAAATGGATTAAAGAAATAATTTTTTCATCAATACGTTCTCATTTTATAGCGCCGTGAAAATAAGCGTTATATGGCATTTGGTCTAGTATATTTCCTGGGAGGCGAGATAAAGGGCTAATAGTTACTAACGTTATATCCAATGGCATTTCCGTTATACAGATGCTACAGTTAAAACTCAAACTGCATATGATCGGCACGACCCTCAAGCATGTATGCATGAAAGGGGGGGGGGGGGGGGGGGGGGGGGGGGGGGCGGCGGACGTCGTTTCTTATTATTGATTACCAATAACCGTGTTCGTCTAAGTAGCCACATAGGCCGATCGTATCGTATCATAACAAGGCTCGATCGGGCTGTAATTTACGTGAAAAAGATCTTACCATGAGGCGGTTGGATCCCCCCGAGCATTACCCCGTTATCGATCGCCATCTGGTAGATCGATATGTCCATTGGCTGATGATAAATCCCCTTATTGCATAGTGAAATCTGCAAACCGTATCCCGTGCAACAGACAATAGCTATCGCTTCAGATGAGTAGAAAACTACATTAGAGATCCAAAAAAAAAAAGACAACTTCTGCCACAGGGAACACTCTATTATTGCGATAGCGCCCCTAAGAGGATCTGGCCGGTATTGCACTTTCTCGAATTCAAAGAGTAGGGTACATCTGCAGTGCCGCTCGGCGACCTTGACTAGGTTATTAAAATGGAATAAAAGCCAAAACAACTTGCCACGGATATATCCGTGCTTCTGTCCACAACGGGTGGAATCGAAACATGGAGATATCCGTGGTCGGGCGCCATTTTGTTAAGGGGAAATGCATTTATCGTCCTCTCCAGAGTCAGACCAGGCTAGTGTTCCATATCCACGCTTGTTTTCATAGTGTTAGGGGAAGGGTCATGCTAAGGAAGGTTCAGTGTGTCATCGAACCATGATTTCAGGTCCGCCACCAAAAGACAACACAACACATATAATTCTAGACTGAGTCGTTAAAATATGAGCTCATCAGTGATGTGTCCATGTGTGCCGCCACCATCCCATGTGTTGGATTCTCGTGTTATCAGCCAGTAATCTCTCTGTGGTTCCGTGAAGTCTGCGTTGTGTATTTTATCTCTTACTCATCTTACTGGCTGTCACACGCTATCTCCTCCGTTAATACATCCGTAATCAGAAGAATCGACACACTGGAAACGTGGTACCTTTCCTTGAAACGTTATGTTTATTCCATAAACATAGACTCGTACAAGATGGAAACAGTTCTGAAAGTCTTTGAAAAGTCTATTAAATTCATTATTCTTTCGATCTCTCCTGTTATCAGCTCGATGGTTAGCCAAAAGCCTTCCCTGTTAGCCGAAACTAGCTATCTCGTAGCTCCGGAGGGTGGAGGGCCTCCCATCCCCCATCCTCCAGCTTACTGATATCTCTCTGTCACCGTGTCTACGCGTCTGCTTCGTCTCTTAGTCTGGTTACTCTTCTGAAAAACTCACAGCTTACCGGCGTAAGTCATGATGGAACATAATATACCGATCATATGCATTTGAATTTTTAATTGTAGCATGTATAGGGACGAAATTCCAATGGATTAAGTATAATATGCGTTGCGGCCTATTACTAGCCTCCCAGGAATTACCCTAAACCGCTCTAAAACCATACTAAACCACGGTATAAAACGGGAATGTATGGATGGAAAAATTATTTCTTTTTCACATCTTGAACTATAGATACTCGATGTCAAATGGGCCATAGTATTGCATCCATAAAGTTATAATATATATATATATATATATATATTGTTGTGAAGGGCCAGATTAACACTGAGAATCTACGTTTTATTGTTTTATATAACTTGTATATTATTTATATATATAAGCTATATCCCTTTAAGCCTCCGTTTGAATCATAGCATTATTCGCTTTCCTCATTGGATAATGCCCTTGACGTCCGCGGTGCCAAGGACCGCGCCCCTGAGACAGGTTCAAAGGCGAGTCTGGACAAGTTGGGACAGGCCTGGTGCCAGCGCATTGATTCCAGACAAGAGCTGAGGCTGGGCACTAGAAAGCCCTCTAAGTATATATATCGTGGAAGGCGCGAACAGTAGCAGTTCGGTGAAACAGTGTGTTCGTCTAAGTAGCAGTTGTATGAAGTAACGTGAAGTTCGTCCGGAGTAATGCAACAGCAGTAGCTGCACCTAGCGTATAGCAGAGTCAAGTTCGACCTAACTTAATGTGAAGTAAAGAGTTGTCATTTAGTGTGAATCGTATTACAGCAGTTCGTTCGGTGTGCAGCATTAACAAGCAGTTAGTTCGTTTAGTAACTAGTGTGAACCTTAGCAAGTGTGTGTGGACTTAGTAATTAGTGCCAGCACACGAGGAGGGCCTAGTCGCAGAACTATTGGACATGTGCACATTGGAACCTACCGCGGCGATATTGTAGAACCATTATTGGTTGGATTATAGTGATTGTGGAACGTACTACCGTGGAGAAGAGCATCGTTAATACCCACTGTCGTTTGGATTTAACTACCTTGAAGATCTTACCTCGGGCTAGCTTCGAGGACGAAGCTGGCTCGCTATCATCATTGCTATCGAGCATTGGATTACAGCTATTACCTTGCTACTGAGCACTTGGATTATAAGGACCGGATCCGTATGAGAACCCCTTTTCTTCAAGTGAACAGCCTGAGTATCCGTACCTTCTTCCTTCCTCTGGAGCTTACAACTCTGGGAGGATATCACCTGTCTCCAGCGGTACCCTCGTTTGCCCCCCTATATTGCCATCCCATGCCAGGCGGCGTTTGGTCTAGTATACCTAGCTTAGGAATTATTCATTCCCACTGACTTTGCTACTCGCTGACTTTCTAATATCATTCGCCATAAAAGAGCGACCAAGTCATTCCCATTTGTATATTGGCTGCATAATAATAAATACTGTAAATGATATCTCCTTGTCACCGTGCCGTCTATTCTGAGTGTCTGCCATATTTAACTGTACTGTCTGGCAAGTAATAATAATAATATGTAGTAGTGGTTTAATCTATCACAATCTTTAATACAGTCAGGGTTTTGTAACCCCTCAGTTACAATTGGTCCTTCGAGCCGGAGGGTATCAGTAATCTTAATCATATTAATAGTAATATGGCCAGCGGCGGACACTCTCCAAACGGCTCTCCCAAACTATCGCGCCCTAGGCGCCAACGTCAGCCCCCTCCACAATTGGAGGACTACGCTTTCGTTTTACCTCCTAGCTTATCTAAAAAGACGTTAAGCACGGATAAAACTAATAGTTTAAGCATGCCCAATCCTATCGACTTGTCGGCCCCACTAGTAGAGACCCCAGCGGGTTCAAACGAAACTGACTTAGCTCACGGGGGGGACAAGCGAGACATGACGTGACTATGCCCAAAGACCACAGCGCCACCGAGATGGACCTCGGAGCGCCAGAGGATAAAGACAGCGCCACCGAGATGGACCTCGGAACGCAAAAGGATAAAGAGCGCGCACCCGAGATAGACCTCGGCGCGCAATCTCAGAGATGGACCTCGGAGCGCGGGAGAAGATAAGAAGCAGCGCCCTCGAGATGGACCTCGGAGCGCGTAAAGAGAACAGGTCAACGCCAAGTCCTGTCAACGCCAGATCACCCTCATCAGCGTCATCCCCAAGCGAGGCCGACCAGAGACTAGCGCAAGCCCTGATCGCCACGCTGACAGCTTCAACCGAAAGAGACCGCATCCAGGGTGAGCGCGACTGTCTCCAAGCGCAACAACAGAGTGAGCGCGAACATTCTGCAGTGGAAAGAGAACGTCTCCAAGCGCAACAACAGAGCGAGCGCGAACGCATCCGACTGGAAGAGAGTCGCCTCCAGGCTGACGCCGCGATGACCATCAGACTGGAAGAGAGGCGCCTCCAGGCTGAAGAAAACATCCAGCGAGACCACACCAACGCGCAACGCGATGCACAGCGCGACGCCGCCAATGCACAGCGCAACGCCGCCAATGCACAGAGCGAAGCGGAGCGAAGCGGAGCGAGACCGTCTGCAGGCGCAGATGATGGAGCAAGTGCTCCAGAGGGCGACCCCCCACTCCTCCACCCGGAGCTCCCGGAGATCATCACTACACGGGTCGAGGGCACCTTCCCCTCCCCGACCAATCTATACGGGACCCAGCCAACGGGAAGATCCCGCCTACGTCGCCGAGAAACTAACTAAGAGACTTCAAGGCCTAGCGGAGGACGAGGGAGGACATCAAGCCCACCAGCATGAACCTATTTCGGACCAGGAGGCACAGTACAGCCCCGACCTCAGCCCCGAGCCGCTGCGTTACGAACCCCCGACCCAACCCAGGGGTGAGTTTAATCAACAGTCAGCATCGAGGAGCAGTACCTGGGGGCCCGGCCTCTGGTTCCCACCCAGCACTAACCCACGACCCCCCGTACGGGGAGACTCGCCAAGGCTCTCCCCCTACGCGCATCGGTGTCCCAGCCATCCATGGCATCTTACATTGGGACACCCACATTCCCAGACTTTACGCGTGAGGACAGAGCACAGTATACTGAACTACGCATGTGTTTAGAGACTATTATGTCCGAGGTACAGGACGAGTCCTATAAATATGCCATCCTCCTCAAGCACCTTAAAGTACCCAGAGCGCACAACATAGCGCTGGCATATTCTAACTCAAGAACCCCCTATTCTGATGCCCTGGTGGCCCTCGACGCGCGCTATGGACGCATATGGGACTATGTAATTCAAGAAATACGGGAGATCGACCGCCTCCCCCCAGCTAAAGACAATAGAGCCCTAGATGACCTATCTATAAAGGTACAATCCCTGGTAGGGATGCTCGGGTCACAGAAGGAGAAGGGGAGATATGAACTATATGCCAACTCCAACGTGGAGCGGATACTGGAGAAGCTCCCCTCAGCCCGTCAAGAGCGCTTTCGGCGGCAGAGAGACCACCGTGACCCCCACGGCCCAGAACCATCCCTCCTAGACCTTGCTGACTTCCTAGCCAGGGAGGTCAGCAGTCTACGAATAGACACGTTCGCGTGGGGTGGCTCTAACCCTAAAGATGGACCGAGAAGGTTCAACGACAACCGCCGGTCCGTGACCGTGATGCACCAAGCCGAGTCAGTGCCGCGGCACAAGAGCCATAACACCCCCCCCCCCCCGCGAAGGGAAAATGGAAGATCGCCTGCCAGTATTGTGACCACATCTCAATGCGACACCTTTAAGAAGTTGACCGCTGACGAAGTGAGTCAGTGGATCAAAGCGAACCGCCGCTGCTTCCGCTGCGCGCGCAGCCACATGGCAGCTAAGTGCCGCCTGAAGAAAAGATGCAGCAAGTGTGACGGCGCCCACCTGGATGTCCTACACGAGAGCAACAAGCGGAGACCCATACCACAAAGCAGCTCGAGAGCAGACGTCCTATACATAGACCCTGCGAAGAGCGGGAGCTCCCGAGTGCTCCTTAAGGTGGTCCGAGTGCTCCTAAGCTACGAGGACAAGGTCCTGGACACTTACGCCGTCCTCGACGATGGGTCAGAAAAGACTCTCCTCCTCGCTTGCGCCGCAGCCCAGTTGGGCCTGCGGGGTACCGAAGAAACAATGACAATCCGTACTATTCGGCGAGACCTAAAAACAATAAAGGGCGAAAACGTCTCATTCACAATAGCAGCGGTCGAGCAGCCCGAGAAGTGGTACAGCATCACTAAGGCATTTACAAGCCATGACATAGGTCTGTCACATTATGACTACCCCATCCCACAGCTGATGGAGAAGTACGCGCACCTACGCCGACTGCCTATACCGCTCATCGACGGCGCCACACCGACCCTGCTCATAGGCTCCGACCACGCAGACCTCATCGTCCCAACGGACGCGGTCCACATCGGACCCAGAGGCTGACCAACGTCCACACGCTGCCTCTACACGAAGGTGAGCGACAACGACACTACCCTCTTGCAGCACGTCGAGAGACTATGGACATTAGACTCGATGCCCTTCAAGAACGAACAGAAACTAGTTCGCTCCAAGGAAGACAAGTACGCCATAGCTCAAGTCAAGTCAAGTCAAGAGTTTTAATTGTCACGGCATACAGGTATACAATGAAATGCGGCTGGTCTTGCCCGCGACAATGTGCAATACAGTGGTACAACATATAATAGAATCCAATAAAAATACAGTGGTACAACATATTAATAGAATCCAATAACAACAACAGTGCAATAAACAGGTACATGGTGTGCCATCTCGGTATCTGTACATAGTATTTACAGAGCATATAGGACATGCTAGGTAGCTTTAGTAGTGCAATACACTGTTCCTGATGTTATACTAATTTAAAGTGGCCTTTCCTCTGGCCATAAGTGTGCGGCATGAGTGTTAAAGTGGCTGCTAGTGTGTGAGCGTGCTCAGCGTGCGTGTCGTGTATGTGCTTGTGTGTGCTTGTGTGTGGATAGTTCAGTTTCTGTGTCTCTCAATGTTCATTGTTCAAGGCTCTGATGGCCTGGGGGAAGAAGCTTAGCCTAAGCCTCTCCGTCCTAGTAGCTGGGGTTCGCAGGCGTCTGCCTGACCTCAGCAGCTGGAACAGGCTGTTATTGGGGTGGTGGGGGTCTTTCATTATCCTGCAGGCTCTGGATTTGCACCTCTTGTTGTATAGAGCCTGCAGGGGAGGTAGCGCAATACCCGTGGTACGCTCGGCTGAGCGCACCACTCTCTGTAGGGCCTTCTTGTCCTGTGCCGTGCTGTTCCCATACCAGGCAGTGATGTTTCCGGTCAAGATGCTCTCTACAGCTCCTGAGTAGAAGGACTGGAGTATCTTCCCCGATACTCTGAACTTCCTTAACTGTCTCAGGTGGTAGAGGCGCTGCTTCGCTTTCTTTACTACTGTGTCTATGTGTGTTGACCATGTCAGATCCTCTGAGATGTGGACCCCCAGGTACTTGAAGCTGCTCACCCTGTCCACGGTAGCCCCGTTAATCATCAGTGGTGTGTGTGTCTCCTGCTGTCCTCTCCTATAATCCACGATCAGCTCCTTGGTTTTACCAATGTTCAGGAGCAGGCTGTTGTCCTGGCACCAACGTTCCAGTACCTCAACCTCCTCTCGGTAGGCCTTCTCGTCGTTGTCCGAGATCAGCCCCACCACCACCGTGTCGTCGGCGAACTTCACTATGGAGTTGGAGCTGAACTTGGCCACACAATCGTGTGTGTAGAGTGAGTACAGCAGGGGGCTTAGAACACAGCCCTGGGGGGACCCGATGCTCAGGGTGATGGTGTTGGAGGTCTGACCCCCCACCCTGACCGCCTGGGGTCTTTCACTCAGAAAGTCCAGTACCCAGGCGCTCAGGGCGGAGCTCAGACCTAGCTCGATCAGCTTGTCCACCAGTCTGGTGGGGACTATGGTGTTGAACGCTGAGCTGTAGTCAATGAACAAGAGTCTCACATAGCCCCCCTTCTGACGGTCAAGGTGGGAGAGAGTGCTGTGCAGTACCTGGGAGACCGCGTCGTCAGTGGACCTGTTTGTCCTGTATGCAAATTGCATAGGGTCCATATCACTGGGGAGAGAGGCACAAATGTGGTCCTTGACCAGCCTCTCGAAACATTTCATGACCACAGAGGTGAGTGCCACCGGTCTGTAGTCATTTGGACATGTTGGGGAGGGTTTCTTCGGTACAGGGATGATGGTAGACATCTTGAAGCAGGCAGGGACTACTGACTCCGCCAGGGATTGATTAAATATGGCGGTGAACACCGGGGCAAGCTGGTTTGCACAGGACTTAAGTATGCGTCCTGTTATACCATCTGGGCCCGCAGCCTTCCTGGTGTTCACCTGCATAAATGCTCTTCTCACACTGTGTTCCGACAACGAGAGAGCGCCCCCGCCCCCCCCGCGGTTGCCCCCCCCCCTCCACAACAGCCGGTGCGCCAGTGACGTCACTAGCCAGAGGGCTAGCGGCGACACTGTCTACACCGAACCGAGCGTAGAAGGAGTTGAGTTTGTCCGCGAGAGAGGCGTCGTCGCTCCCCATTGAGGGGGCGCTGACTTTGTAGTCAGTTATTGTCTTCAGTCCCCTCCACAAGCCTCTTGTGTCGTTTTGTGCCATTTGTGTCTCCAGTTTCTCAGCATATGTCCTCTTAGCAAGTTTAACAGCCTTGCGCAGAGTGTAGACTGAAGCCTTGTACTCTTCCATATTTCCTGACTCTCTGCCCAGGTTATAAGCTGTGGTGCGTGAGTTCAGGGCTGCTTTTATAGTGCTGTCCACCCAAGGTTTCTGGTTTGGGAAAACCCGCGCCTTCTTTGTGAGGACAATACCGTCTGCCACTGTTGTTATGTAACTCACAACGGTATCAGCGTACTCGCTGACGTCACTGGCGCTTCCTTTAAACATGCCCCAGTCTGTATCCTCGAACGCATCACGGAGCGCGGCCTCTGATTCGTCAGACCACTTTTTTGTCTCACGTGACACGACGACGTCACGCGATCTTTGTTTGTATGCTGGGATTTAAAAAATGGAGTCGTGATCGCTCGTGCTTGCAGAACCCATCAGTGGCGGAGCCGCTACAGCCTTGTAGCCAGCTCTGAACGGGGTGTAACAGTGGTCGAGTGTGTTTCCCCCTCTTGTGGAGCAGGCGATGTGCTGAAGAAAGGTCGGCATCACTTTTTTCAGATTTGCCTGGTTGAAGTCACCAGTCACTATCGTCGCGGCTTCCGGGTGCTTGATCTGTTGTTTGTTGAGGTGGTCGTGTAATTCCACCAGCGCTTTGCCAGTATTTGCCTGTGGGTGGATATATACAACGGATATAATGACCGCGGTAAACTCACGGGGTAGGTGGTACGGGCGGCACAGGATTTGGAGATGTTCCATATCTGGGGAGCATGAACTTGAGAGGACATGTACTTCCTTGGGATTAACCCAGAGATTGTTCGTGAGGATGCAGACCCCACCTCCGATGCTCTTCCCAGAGGCTGCCGTGCGATCTGCTCTCAGGACGGTGAAATTGTCCGATGGAGAGACGCTGTTGTCCGGCATCGCTGGCTTGAGCCATGTCTCCGTGAAACACATGATGTTAACGTCTCTCATCTCCCGTTGGAATCGGACCCTCGCTCTCAAGTCGTCCATCCTTCCCTCCAACGAACGTGCATTCGCCAGAAAGATCGATGGAATTGCTGGACGGTAAGCAGATCTTTTTAATCTAAGTCTGATACCGCCTCGTCTTCCTCTATGCTTCTTTCTGCCGTTTCCTTTGTTGCCGTTCTCCCGCTTGATTTATGTTAGCCATTCTGGGCATAAAGTGTCTCCCAACTCCTCTTTGAGTCCGGAGTTTAGGTCCATAAGTGTCTGGCGGTCGTATGACATAATTTGCACAATCGTTGCGGAGCTAAACCAAAGGCGACTGACCGGGGTCGCGCCATCGTGTTATCCCTGCTCTCCTCGAGCAGAAGACAAAGAGGGTCGAGGTCGACGGAGTGATGAGATACGCAACTCCACTCTTGAGGCGGGAGGGGATGCCCACCCTCCACGCATCAAAAGAAGTGACACAACGCTATCTACAGAACACCGAGCGGCGTCTCGCTAAAGACCCCCCTCAAGCAACGATATACCGCGCCGAGATCGACAAGCTGATCACGGCTGGACATATAAAGAAAATCAACGACCACGAGGCAGACCAGACGACTGAATCCTGGTACGTGCCCCATCACAAGGTCCACCACAATGGCAAGAACCGCATTGTATTTAACTGCAGTTATCAGATCGGACTACAGAACCTGAATAACTTGCTCCTGCCCGGCCCGACACTCGGCCCCTCCCTCCTCGGCGTACTACTACGTTTCCGCCAGGACAAAGTAGCAATCAGCGGCGACATCAAAGGGATGTTCCTACAAGTGCGACTGATGGAGGAAGACAAGCCCCTGCTGCGGTTCCTGTGGAGAGAGAGGATCGACGATGAACAGCCCTCAATCTATCAATGGGAGGTCCTCCCCTTCGGCACCACATGCAGTCCATGCTGCGCCACGTTCGCGCTACAGAAGCACGTGGCCGAAGACCCTGGAGCCGACGAGGAGGTCAGACACAGCGTGGAAAGGAGTTTCTACGTGGACAACTGCCTACAGAGCGTATCAACGCCAGAAGAAGCGGAGAGCATCTTGCTGAAGCTACGAGCCTCCCTGGTCAAAGGCGGTTTCGACCTTAGGCAATGAGCCAGCAGTGACCCTCACGTACTCCGCAGCCTCCCCCCAGAGACAAAGGCAGCAAGCAGCGAGACCTGGATGGCGACCACCCCAGGTGAAGCACAGGAAATGACATTGGGCCTCGTCTGGCGTTTCAAAACAGACTCGCTCCATTACAAGCACACACCCCTGACCACGGAGCAGGGAAGGTCGACCCCTCTACCGACCACTCGACGGAGTGTATACAGAACACTCGCAAGCCAATACGACCTGCTGGGGTGTATCCTACCTTACACCACTCGGGCGAAGATGCTGGTGCGAGAACTGTGGGACAAGGAGCAGGGCTGGGACGACCCCATACCCGAGCACCTGGCTTCCACCTGGAGAGAATGGGAGGGAGAACTCGACTCGCTCCAAGATGTGAACATTCGACGGAGCTACTTCCCCCCCACAGTGCGGCTGGAGACGTGTCAGATAGACCTGCACGTCTTCAGTGACGCCTCAGAAGTGGCTTACGGATCAGTGGCTTACTTGAGAGCCCGAGAAGAGGGAGGAGAAGTACATACAGCCTTCGTCCTGGCCCGCTCGAGGATAGCTCCCCGCAAGCAGCAATCGATCCCGCGTCTAGAGCTCTGCGCAGCTCTGGTAGGCGCGCAACTCGCCACGCTGATACAAAGCGAACTCACCATAACGGTGCGAAAGACAATCCTGTGGTCAGACTCCATGACTGTGCTCACTTGGATCCAGTCGGACTCTTGTCGATACAAAGTTTTCGTTGGAGTCCGAGTCACCGAGATCCAAGACTTGGTAGGATCAGCGTGTTGGAGATACGTTGACACCAAGCAGAACCCAGCGGATGTCATCACACGGGGGATGTCCTTAGACGACCTCACACGTCTTAACCCTTACAGTGACGGTCCTGAGTTCCTCAAGCTCCCGGAGGAGAAGTGGCCTACCCCCACACCACGGGAGGCGAGTCAAGAGGAAGCAGAGATCAAGAAGTCTATGTTCTGCGGGCTGACGCACGCCCCGGCTCCAACGGACCCGAACCTAGACGACTGCTTAACTCTTGAGAGTGCTCAGAAAAGGACATTCTTGTGGCACCACCCTGAGGTTCCCCCCACCACAGACCTTGACGCATCGAACTACAAAGAGGCCGAACTCCTTCTGCTAAGGAGAGCCCAAAGAGACTCATTCCCAGAAGAACTAGACTGCCTGACAGGGGAAAAGCCTGTCCCCTCAGACAGCCGACTTCTCACTTTGGCCCCAGAGCTCGACGCCCAGCACCTCATCAGGGTGGGTGGTCGTTTGAGACGGGCCCCGGACGTGACTGACGATGCTAAGCATCCTATCGTCCTCAACAGCCGACACAAGATAACCGAGCTGATCATACAGAAGTACGACGAGGTGGTGCACCACGCGGGGGCAGAGAGAGTCTTCGCTGAGATCCGACGACGCTTCTGGATACTCCAAGGGAGAGAAGCAGTACGTCGCTTCCAACGGACTTGCCTAACCTGTCGCAAGTGGAGAGCACAGCCCAGTATCCCGATGATGGCCGGCCTGCCTCCCTGCCGCCTCCGACTCGGCGAGAGGGCCTTCCACTCCACGGGCGTGGACTGCTTCGGCCCATTCAACGTCAAGAAAGGAAGAGGGACAGAGAAGAGGTGGGGCATTGTGTACAAGTGTATGACCACCCGAGCTGTTCATATAGAAATCCTCCAGACCATGAGTACGGACTCATTCCTCATGTCCTTCCGGAGATTTCAAGCCCGGAGAGGAACCCCGTCTGTGTTGTTGTCCGACCAAGGGACAAACTTCAAAGGAGGAGACAGAGAACTGAGAGAGAGCTTCCTGGCTATGGGTGAAGAACTTAAGACCCGCCTCGCTCCCGCTCAGATCACATTCCAGTTCAACCCCCCGAACGCCCCTCATTTCGGGGGAACCTGGGAAAGAGAAGTCCGTTCTATAAAGACTGCTATGTACACCGTGCTTGGGGCCCAGACCGTGGTGGAGGAAGTCCTGATGACAGTCCTCACGGAGATCGAGGGCGTCTTGAACTCTAAGCCCCTCGGTTACGTCTCAAGTGATGTAGCAGACGTCGACCCAGTCACCCCAAACTATCTCTTGATGGCGCGGCTGGACCCTGCCCTTCCACAGGCGGTGTACAGACAAGATGAGATGAACGGCCGGAGAATGTGGAGACACAGCCAAGTATTGGCCGACCAGTTTTGGACCCGTTTCCTCCTCCATTATCTACCATCCCTCCAAGCCCGTCAGAAGTGGGTAAAGGACAGGGACAACCTGAAGGTGGACACAGTCGTCATGATAATAGACCAGTCACTACCCCGAGCTACGTGGCCGGCCGGCCGCGTGAGCAGAGTGATTACTGGTGCCGATGGGAAGGTCAGAGCGGCAGAAGTCATAGTCCAAGGGCGGACTTACACCCGACCTGTGGCGAAGCTGATAGAGTTGCCGGAGATCCCTGACTCCACTGATGACGACCATGACCCACTGACTTTGTAGATTGCCCTACTCCTCACAACAAGTATGGAGAAGTTGACTGGACCCTAATATTAATCTGTCTCCCTTTACTAATTAGGTGCGGACTAATTAGGAGGCGGCTGTTGTGAAGGGCCAGATTAACACTGAGAATCTACGTTTAATTGTTTTATATAACTTGTATATTATTTATATATATAAGCTATATCCCTTTAAGCCTCCGTTTGAATCATAGCATTATTCGCTTTCCTCATTGGATAATGCCCTTGACTTTCGCGGCGCCAAGGGCCGCGCCCCTGAGACAGGTTCAAAGGCGAGTCTGGACAAGTTGGGACATGCCTGGTGCCAGCGCATTGATTCCAGACAAGAGCTGAGGCTGGGCACTAGAAAGCCCTCTAAGTATATATATCGTGGAAGGCGCGAACAGTAGCAGTTCGGTGAAACAGTGTGTTCGTCTAAGTAGCAGTTGTATGAAGTAACGTGAAGTTCGTCCGGAGTAATGCAACAGCAGTAGCTGCACCTAGCGTATAGCAGAGTCAAGTTCGGCCTAACTTAATGTGAAGTAAAGAGTCGTCATTTAGTGTGAATCGTATTACAGCAGTTCGTTCGGTGTGCAGCATTAACAAGCAGTTTGTTCGTTTAGTAACTAGTGTGAACCTTAGCAAGTGTGTGTGGACTTAGTAATTAGTGCCAGCACACGAGGAGGGCCTAGTCGCAGAACTATTGGACATGTGCACATTGGAACCTACCGCTGCGATATTGTAGAACCATTATTGGTTGGATTATAGTGATTGTGGAACGTACTACCGTGGAGAAGAGCATCGTTAATACCCACTGTCGTTTGGATTTAACTACCTTGAAGATCTTACCTCGGGCTAGCTTCGAGGACGAAGCTGGCTGGCTATCATCATTGCTATCGAGCATTGGATTACAGCTATTACCTTGCTACTGAGCACTTGGATTATAAGGACCGGATCCGTATGTATATATATAAGGACCGGATCCTTTCTAATATCATTCGCCATAAAAGAGCGACCAAGTCATTCCCATTTGTATATTGGCTGCATAATAATAAATACTGTAAATGATATCTCCTTGTCACCGTGCCGTCTATTCTGAGTGTCTGCCATATTTAACTGTACTGTCTGGCAAGTAATAATAATAATATGTAGTAGTGGTTTAATCTATCACAATCTTTAATACAGTCAGGGTTTTGTAACCCCTCAGTTACATATATAGTTATAGCCCTGCAAACAAGGCGAGCGACTCCCATCGTTTACAGTGGTGGCAGTAGCTACTACAGGATAAGGCTAATAGCTGGCAGCCAATGAGTTAACGACGTGCCCGTAAATAAACCGATGAACATGCAAGGATGAATTATGTGTTTGTTTTGGTTACTCTGCTGCAAAGTGATCTAGCTCAGTCGGAGCAGTGTAAAGTGCTGTTGATTTGTGGTAATGGCACTTGAAAGGATCTCCACACGGCACGCCTCCAGCTGTTCTGCATCATTTACACTGGTTTCATTCTTCTCTTTTTATCCATCATCACTAGCTCATTTGTTGATTTTTTTTTTCTTATAATATTTTTAGAAAATGTGACTTTTTTTGGCGGGAAGATTTACATTTTTGGTGTATGTACTGGTACATAATATTCTTGAATAGTTTGACTTGTATGGATGAAAAATACACTTTTCTTAATTTTTTCTTTACCCATCATAATTCATACAGATTTGTTTCACTCCAAGGTTTCCAAACATTTCACATGTCAACAGAGCTTTTAAAGATATACAATGCAGCAAATTGGTTTCAATCTACTAAATAAATAAGTAAAAAAATAAAAAGTCAAATACCATATTTTGGTGTTCAGTGGTGGGGCTGGCCTGGGGCTACCCTCTTGTTTAAGATAAGATAAGATATTCCTTTATTGATCCCCTTGGGGAAATTCAGGCATCATAGCAGCATGGGGGGGAGGGGGGGAGGGGTACAGGTAGTAAAACAACACAGTATACAGGTAGTAAAAGAAAAAGACAACACAGGCAGTGTAAACAATTTGATCAATATGGTCAATATAATTTACTATCTGACTAGCTGAGGAATATTCACATTATTCACAGTGTCACATGAGGTGCAGTATGCAAGAGGTAGTGTTATAATAATTTACTATCTACTGAGTATACATTAATCAAAGTACCAGGGTAGTCTACTTTGTCCCCCTTGGGTTCCTATAAGTCCCAGGTCAATGTCTGGTAGCAGTCGCTGTCGCTGCCCCCTGTTGTGGGGCCTGGAGGCTGCTAGTCGCTGCCCACTGTTGTGGAGCCTGATGGCCGCTGGTATGAAGGACTGTCCGAGGCGGTTAGTTGAGTGTCGGGGGGGGATGAGTCTGTGGCTGAACGAGCTTCTCATCTTGACTAGCTCGTCGTAGAGGGGGTGGTAGGGGTTCTCCATGATGGCATCCAGCTTCCTTATCATCCCCCTCTCTACCATCACCTCAAGTCTAGGTAGCTCGACTCCCACCACAGAGCTAGCCTTCCTCACCAGCTTGTTGAGCTTGTTGGTGTCCCTTGAGTTGATGTAGCCTCCCCAGCATGCCACAGCATAGAAGAGGATGCTGGCCACAACAGACTGGTAAAAAGACTGCAGCAGTTTGTTGCACACATTGAAGGACCTGAGTCTCCTCAGGAAGAACAGCCTGCTCTGTCCCTTCCTGTAGAGGGCCTCTGTGTTGTCCGACCAGTCCAGTTTATTGTTCAGGTGTACCCCAAGGAACTTGTATGAGTCCACCATCTCCACATCCACCCCTCGGATGGAGATGGGAATCGGGGGGGGCCTCTTCTTGCCCCTCCGGAAGTCCACCACCAGCTCCTTGGTCTTACTGGTGTTGAGTTGGAGGTGGTTGCTGTCGCTCCACCCCACGAAGCTCTCCACCAGGGCTCTGTACTCCTCCTCATCATCGTCGGTGATGTAGCTTACGATGGAGGAGTCGTCTGAGAACTTCTGCAGGTGGCACCCGCTGGAGTTGCGGCAGAAGTCTGAGGTGTAGAGGGTGAAGAGGAAGGGTGACAGCACAGTTCCCTGGGGGGCGCCGGTGTTGCTCACCAGTACGTCAGACTGACTGTCCTTTAGTCTGACGTACTGTGGCCTCTCAGTGAGGTAGTCCTTGATCCAGGCCACCAAGCCGTGCTCCAGCTGCATCGCAGAGAGCTTCTCCGCTAGCAGTGACGGCTGGATGGTGTTGAAGGCGCTGGAAAAATCAAAGAACATGATCCTCACTGAGCTGCGCGGCTTTTCCAGGTGCGTGTACGCTCTGTGGAGCATGTAGATGATGGCATCCTCCACCCCGATGTTTGCCTGGTATGCAAACTGCAGGGGGTCGAGGGAGTCACGCACCAGGGGCTTGAGGTGTTGCAGGACCAGTCTCTCAAACGTCTTCATGACGTGTGACGTCAGAGCGACTGGCCTGTAGTCGTTGGGGGTGCTGGGACGTCCCTTCTTGGGCACCGGGACAATGCAGGAGGTCTTCCAGAGCTGGGGCACCCTCTCCAGCCTCAGGGAGAGGTTGAAAAGATGCTGGAGCGGTGCTGCCAGCTGCTCTGCACATACCTTGAGCACCCTGGGATTGGTGTTGTCCGGTCCTCTGGCCTTGTTCACATTAATTTTGGAGAGCTGCCTACTGACCTGACTGGTTGTGATCGTCAGGGTTGGGGGTGGTGGGCAGTCTGCTGGTGTTGGGGGTGGGGTGCCGTTGCTGATGGGTGTGGGGGGGTGGGGGGTGGGGGGGCTGCTTTGTAGGTGTGATCTGGTGCTGGTGTCGATGGGTGGGGGGAGGGGTGTGGGGAGGCCACTCTGGTCAAAGCGGTTGAAGAACGTGTTGAACTCGTTTGCACGCTCTGGAGAGCCCTCCACAGCTGTGCCCTGCTGTTTGAAACCAGTGATCTTCCTAACCCCCGCCCACACCTCCCTGGTGTTGTTGGCCTGTAGTCTGCCCTCCAGCCTGTCCTTGTAGCTGACCTTGGCTGCCCTTAGCTCTTTTTTGAGCTCCCTTTGGACAGCCCTGGCCTGCTCAGTGTCCCCTGCCATGAAGGCCCTCTTTTTCCTGTTTAGCAGGTGTTTAATGTCCTTGCTAATCCAGGGTTTATTGTTTGAGAAGCAGCGTACCCTCTTTGTGGGTACGATGCTCTCCTCACAGAACCTGATGTAGTCTGTGATGCAGTGGGATAGTCCATCAATGTCATCACCGTAAGCCCTCTCAAACATATCCCAGTCCGTCGACCTGAAACACTCCTGTAGCTCCTCCTCGACGTCGTCAGACCACTGTGGGACAGACATGGTGATCGTAGGCTGTCTCTTAATGAGAGGCGTGTATGTGGATACAAGCCTCACAAGGTTGTGGTCTGACTGGCCGAGGGGGGGCAGGGAAGTCGCACTGAAAGCCTCCTTCACGTTAGCATACAGGAGGTCCAGAGTTTTGTCTCCCCTGGTTTTGCAGGTGACATACTGGGTGAAGTTTGTCAGGGTCTTGTTCAGTCTGACATGGTTGAAGTCCCCATTGATAAAAATAAATGCATCCGGGTGTTTTGTCTGAAGCGCCGCGACGGTGGAGTGTATGACGTCACTCGCCTGCGCCGCCGCCGCGCTGGGAGGGATGTAAACAGTGAGAGCCAGGACGTGTGTTATTTCTCGCGGTAAATAGTATGGCCGCAGACTCAGTGCCAATAGTTCAATGTCGGGGGAACAGATACGTTCCTTAATGGTGATGTGCCCCGGGTGGCACCATTTGGAGTTCACAAAGACAACAAGCCCTCCGCCTCTCCGCTTGCCGCTCTGTTTACTCCGGTCAGCGCGCACCACCGTGAAACCCTCCTGTTCTATTGCACTGTCCGGGATGTTCTCGTTCAGCCAGGATTCGGTGAAGCACAGTAGGCTTGCCTCCTTGTACTCACGCTGGTTGATCATCAGGGCTGAGAGCTCGTCGGTCTTGTTGACCAGCGATCGCACGTTCCCCATGACGACAGCGGGCAGGTAAGGCTTGAATCTCCTGCTGTCCTCTCTCCTGTCCTTCACGCTCGTGCCAGCTCGATTTCCCCGTCTGCGAATCCTTATTTCGGCTGGTAGATTCCTCGGTGGTTCTGCAACTCTGTTTCGTAAGCAGAGGAGAGCCTCCCTCGGGTAAACCAGCCCGCCGTTGTTGCTGTTGTTGTTGTTGTTGTTGTGCTGCCGCGGGTAAACCAGCCCGCCGCCGGTGTTGTCCATTGTTCAGAGCTGTGCTCGACCGAACTTTCCTAACTCAGCTAACTTCACAGAAGTTGTTACAAATGCCTTAACTTGGTCTAAAGCAACGCACAGTCACTTATACACCTATTATGTAAGTATAATCACAAAAAGAATAATTAAGAAAGTAGTAAACACGATAAAAAGTAGAGGGGGTGGGAGCTGCTATGAAAAGGCTGCCACTCTCCTCGGCGCCAACTAGTGAGAATTACATGATTGAGTATTGGTGTTTGACTAGATACTATGAGGTATATTAACACATTGGCGGCCATTTGGATGCGTCTAAAATCACTGTAGACGGCCAGCATACAGTATGTAAACAGACTTGCACAGTCTGTGGGGCTGTTTGTAGAGCTAAATCTATACTTTATAGTATTGCTATCTGTCCATTCTCATTGTCAATTGAGTCCATAAACCGTCCCTTCAAAATGGCTTAAAGAAAAAAAAATTTCATCAATACATTCTCATTTTATAGCGTCTTGAATATAAGCGTTATACGGGATTTGGTCTTGTATATTTCCTGGAAAGCTGGATAAAGGGATAAAGGGCTAATAGCTACTAACGTTATATCCAATGGCATTTCGGTTATACAGAAGCTACAGTTAAAACTCAAACTGCATATGATCAGTACGATCCTCAAGCATGAATGCATGAAAGGGGGGGGGGGGGGGGACATCGTTTCTGATTATTGATTACCAATAACCGTGTTCTGGTTGACTATCATAACAAGCCCTGATCAGCATGTAATTTACGTGAAAAAGATCTTACCATCCCCCAGACCATTTCCCAGTTATCGATCGCCATCTGGTAGATCGATATGTCCATTGGCTGATGATATATTCCCTTACTGCATAATGAAATCCGCGATCCAAAACGTATTCCGTGCAACAGGCTATAGGGATCGCTTCAGGTGAGTAGAAAACTACATTGGAAATCCAGAAAGAAAAAAAAAGACAACTTCTGCCACAGGGAACACTGCATTATCGATACAGCGCCCCTAAGAGGATCTGGCCGGTAATGCACTTTTTCGAATTCAAAGAGTAGGGTACATCTGCAGTGCAGCTCGGCGACCTTGAATAGGTTATTAAAATGGAATAAAAGCCAAAACAACCTTGCCACGGAGATATCCATGGTTGGTCCCTTAAGCATGGATTCGAAACACGGATATATACGTGGCCCGTCCCGAATGTGTTAAGGCGCTGTCCAGTATATGGGTATTTTGCTAAATGGATATTTTCAGGCTCAGTATTCCATTATTTTCCTCGAGGTACCACTGTCTGGGGTCTCAGCTGGATCCTGGGGTCTCTCAGCTGTATCTCATGTCAGCTCTCAGCGTGTGGCTTGGTCACATCTGGAAACCTCCATCCGGCGTGTGCCCGCGCTCATGAGCTCCAGCAGAGTATGACGCGGCGTGTGCCCGCACTCATGAGCTCCAGCATTGTGTAGTGCGGCGTCCTGCTGTTCGCTCTCGCTCGCCTGGAGGAGCTGAAAATGGCGAATGTACAGATAAATCACGGCAGAAACATGTCACAAACACTACAAAACCTTTCGGAAACTAAACAAACACTATTATATATAATGTAAACTATGTATAGTTGATTGTAAACGGTACTTACACACTGTTCTCAATTACAGTACACACTACGCTGGGAAGAATTCTGCTATCCTTCCAGTATTTTTTTTTTATCTCTGCATGATGTCAAGCAGTGTCTTCCGACCAATCCTATAGTGTCACATTCCGGCGCTCAGCGCCCGTCTGGGATCGCTTTCGGAGCACAACGTGTTTCGGAGTTGGCTACAACAATGGTCAATCATTTTCGCCATCAGCGGTGACTGGTCACTGGTCAGTTCAGGACCGTTCTAGTGATGGGAATTCCGGCTCTTTTTAGAGAGCCTGTTCTTTTGGCTCTGCTCACTAAAAAGAGCCGGCTCCTCAGATTTTTTGTTGCTTAAATAAATGTATTACCAAAAATTATATAAAATTCATTACTAATGTAAAAAACATAAATTATATAAAATGTTTATCATTTATATAGCTCTATTTACATACTCGACATGAAGCAGAGTGCTACAAAAAATTGTGTCATAGCTTTTTGCAAGCTCTGGGTTGTAGTCTATGTAGACACATGAATGTGTCTGACTATGTTCATTATAACTATTTCAATGACCCGTTTACTTTTGTGCCCGTCAAAGCATTGTGGGAGCACTAACACTAGGGGTTGCTGGTTAGCATCGGTCTGGTAGTCGGTAGAGAGATGCGAAAAGGATGTGTATCCACGAAGAAGCCACATGTGCGGGGTCTCTTCGGCTCAATCCACGGGAGCAAGTGGACGTGTTTGCCACGAGCATTCTACTTTAAAAAAACGTGAAATACCAATTGTGCACAGGAGCAGAAGAAGTAACGCTGTGTGCCGTAAGCTTATCAATACCAAGTATAGTGATTAGTATACGCCAAGACGAAGAGGACGTTCGGCAGATGGACTGTGAAGACGAACGTTAAAGTGTTGCGTATTAGAACGTACAGTCGGGGAGTCAAGCTAGCCATCTCGGCTATTAGCTTAGCTAAAGGGTAGTGCACTAGCCTTTTTAGCTTAGCACGTCGCGTCGCCGGTTTCCAGTGGCAGGAGGATTCGGACACAAGAGATTCTACTGGACGTTCACAACATTGCTACCGACTACCTGCTGACCGCCAGATGAGCCCCCTTCTAAGTATCACAGGTGACGGTTTCTCTGGACCTTTTTACGGCCAAATAACCCCAGACATTTGCTGTGCAGGGCTAACCGGCACTTCGTCTATAGACCCTCACGCACGGGCAATTCGAGTAAAGGTACATTCCGCACCTGCCGCGTTTTGGAGCATTAACTGTTTCTTTTGGTAGCATGCTCGGGACAGAGTAAAGGGGCTGTCCTGTTTTGGGCCACTACGTTCTCTAGCCACAACAGGGCGCTCCAACAGGGGTTCATTATCTGGTAATGCCGGCTTAGCTATAGTGACTGTTCCTTGTAAAGTGTGGGCCCCACTTAAGTTTGGTTTATTTCAATTGTGTTGTGTTACCAGTGTTTGCAAGCTGGGAAGTGTGTGCTGCGAGTGTTCACCAGTACAGTAGCACAGTTGTGCACTGTAGTATTAGCGTGCCGCCACAGGGCGATGGTCTATCCATAATATACAGTGCTATGTGTGGTGCTATTGCCGGGACGCATTTAAAGGGAGCGTCCACTGTGCAGGTATTTTGGTGACGTAGTGTTTTCTTTCCCTACGGCACCAAAAGAGGCTGTGTACTGTGTAGCAGTATTGTGATAATGTGTTTGTGACTGTTCATTTGCAATTTACAGTAAACAGGACTGTGATAATTGGATCCACTGTGTTGTGTGTGTGTGTTTCAGCGAAGTGTCAATGTATAACCTGTCTCCTAACATTAACGGGTGATACACTGATTTCAGGTCTTCAACGGCAAAAAGATAAGGTACTATTTTGGGGAAGACTGTATTGATCACTACTTTCACCGGGTGTGAGGGAGTACGCCGCTTATTAGACAGGACGCAGTTGTTAAGGGGGGTTTCAGGGTACTGACGAGTATTTGTCATTATAAAATCCTACATGACTACTGTACCTGTTCCTAGGTTAGTAAATCCTAAGGCCCTGCCTACTGCATCCCTACCCCTTACGTCTAACAACGCGGCTACTACAGTTGGGGGTTCGTGGGACTTAGCTCCTCCGTGTCCCTGCTATCCAGTGTTTGTATCATCTCACCACTCCGCTACATCTACAGTAGGTGGTTGTGGTGGTGTACTGGATGATGCTGTAGAAAAGATTGCAGCAGCAGCAACAGTTGCAGTAGACACTGGCACCTTGCTTGTCTTTTATTTTACAATTGCTAATTGTACAGTGGCGTCGTGTGGGTAAAATAACAGGATGCCAATTTATTTTTTTAGTAAAAATAATTTTATATATATATAGCCAAATAATATTGTGACAAAATAAAAATGCACACTAAATAAAAATACACATTTCAAGTGTAAACAATAGATACAGCTAGCTACTATTCCATGGGCCAGACCAGATATCGGTACCACTCAAGGTGACGAAACGTACATAACATTTCTTCAAAGATCTATGTCTGTAGATGATATTTTGGTATGATAGCCCTTCCGGAGTGGTATCTTTATCATAATTACCAAGTCATGAAGTATACCCACCCCCTCAGGTAAATGCATTTCAGATGCTGGTGCATATCCTGCTTTAGACTCACGTAGAGGACATCTGTCAATGTTTCACGCAGGGGCGTCATTCTGGTATGGCAAGGTATGGCACTCGCCATACCTTGGCAAATAAAAATATTTAAACAATTTTTTTTTTATATAATTTTTTTTTAATGTTGATTTAGAATTCGAATGTCAACATTATGAACGAAGCTTCGAACTATTCGGTACAGCGCTAGCATGTTTTGATATTGTCAATTATCTCACTTTTACTAGGTGACTTTTACTATAGGTGACTAACTCAAATATGTCACAAAAAAAGGAAAATGGACATACAGACGTTTTTTAATCAAAGGGCAGCAGAGACAAGTGATACAGGGACACAGGTAAGGTCTTACAATGGCTTAGTGATTATAACAGTGCAGTTCAGCATTCAGTAACCCATACAGTACCTTTTTTTAACATGTTTTTGATAGTTACATTCTGTTGAACACATACCTCAAAACCGTACCTAAGGAAAATTGGCCCAATTGCAAGAAAAATAATAGACAGTTATGATATTACATTCTGCATAATTTGTATGCAAAATATTGTGGTTCCCTGCTTTAGTCTGTTGACACATTTCTATACAAAAAATGCTTGTGTAGTCCTGTGTCATACCTAAATGGCATATAAGTGAATTGTATAGAAACAACTCACCAACAGTGACTATTGCGCAACTGATTTGACAAAAAAATCCACCAAGGGGGGGAAACCCCCCCTTCACCCCCCCACCCTCCCTAATTGCCATACCTTGGCTTTTACTGAAACGACGACACTGGTTTCACCATATTCTCTTTGGTATTATTTTAAAGGGGACTGTCATCTTTCATTCAAGCTAAGATGTGAATCATCTTTCTGACCAATAAGGATTCAGGAAATGTATAATATGCCTATACTATTTCTTGTCAGGGGTGATTGTGAGCCTTAAGAAGAGCAGTACTAGGCTCCTATTAAACTATAGGAGCTATAGTACTAGCCTCTTCTATCTGCGGAAACTTAAATGGGCTAAACTCCCACAGGGACTGATGGCCAACTTCTACCACTGCGCAGTAGAGAGTGTGCTCACGTACGGACTACTGGTGTGGTTTTCCAGCTGCACCAGGGCAGAGAAGGAGGCCCTCCACAGAGTGGTCAAGGCTGCAAGGAGGATCACTGGAGCTAGCCTCCCAGATATCTCCACAGTCTTCACCTCCCGCTGCCTACGTTGTGTGAATAACATCTTACAGGACCAGTACCACCCAGCACACCATCTTTTTCAACTGCTGCCCTCTGGTCGAAGGTTTAGATCCATCCAGTCCGGAACTAGCAGACTGACAAACAGCCTCTATCCACGGGCTGTCAGGCTGCTCAACGATCAACATCAACTTGCCGCCCGCTACCTCACTGGACTCACTGGACTGTCACTATAATATTTATTTATTTGCACTAGCACTATTGCACTTGGGACATTGATGGTATATTATTATTATTGAGGACATTGGGACATGGATACTATATTATAATATTATTATTATTGACATTATTATTTTGCACATGCTATATTTTATGTTTGTATTCCAGTGGTGATGTTCCAAACTAAATTCCGTTGTACCAACAATGACAATAAAGATTCTATTCTATTCTATTCTATTCTATATACAAAACAGCCACTAGGATAATGTCACAAAGTGGTCTGTCTTTATCATACATATACAGGACATAAAGGACACCACAATGAGATAAGGAACCACTTAGTTGTATAAACAACCTATTAAACAGAATAACATTATAAACGAAATTAACATTGAAAGTTAATTATACATTTAATCCCACAGTATACAGTATCGTTATTAATGGGAATAGGAATATGTCAAGATCTGATTATAGTCAGGCTATCACGATCTGTGTGTACTTAAGATAGAGTTGAGATGGGTAACCTAGTCCAGAAGGGGTCATCCCTATGTTCCCCGGGTCCTATGTTCCCCGCTCCCGAAATAAGGGTTCTATGTTCCCCGGTCCTGCCCGCTGCCGAACAAAAAAAGGGTCCTATGTTCCCCGGGTCCTATGTTCCCCGGTAGCGATAAAGGCTTGCTAAATGCTGAAATAAGGTCCTATGTTCCGGGTCCTATGTTCCCCGGTAGCGATAAAGGCTCGCCAAATGCTGAAATAAGGTCCTATGTTCCCTGGGTCCTATGTTCCCCGGTTGTGAGGTTTTGCCCGCTGCTCACCACCTTTTCTCTGTTTCTTTAAAGCCTACTGTTAGAAATTCCCTTCTCACTCACTCTCTCTAGCCCCCACCCTCTCGTTCTTTACTCTCGTTTACTCTCAGTGGCCACACCTGGACTATTATCAATTACCTCTCGCACCTGTGGTGGCAGGCTAATTAGTTCCCCTGTGGGCTTTAAATACCAGGGCTCTTCCCCTCGTTTCGGGGTGGGGTCGTGTTGTATTCATGCTGAGTCATATTCTCTAACATCTAGACTCTTTCGGGAGATCCTCTGGTCTACCAATGCTGTAAGATGGATCTCTCCAGCCTTGAGATGTTTGCTCCAGCCTTCGTCTGCTGTCGCCGTAGCCTGTGGAGGAGACTGTTCTGCGCTCCCTGTAACTTCCACGGGAGGCACCCCAGCGCTCCACTGCAGACCCCAGCGCAGCTGTTCGTCCTGACGCACATCTAGACCAACGCGCATCTCCCGGACCCTCGGGCTTGGCACGCTCTCCAGTCACCAGCGCGCAACGCGCATCTTCAAGGGCTTTGGCCACCTGTCGCCGTTTGCCTGGAGGGAGACATTGTACTGCGCTCTCTAATTCTCTACGGGAGGTATTCCAGTGTTCCACTCCAGACCAGCGCGCCAGATGCGCTCAAGCCTTCGCCACCTGCCGCCGTTTGCCTGGAGGGAGACACTGTACTGCGCTCTCTAATCCTCTACGGGAGGTATTCCAGTGTTCCACTTCAGACCTTCGAGCTTGGCACGCTCCTCCGTACCAGCGCACAGACGCGCATCTTCCAGACCTTCGAGCTTGGCACGCTCCTCCGTACCAGCGCACAGACGCGCATCTTCCAGACCTTCGAGCTTGGCACGCTCTCCAGACCTCAGCGCGCCGACGCGCATCTTCCAGACCTTCCTGCTTGGCACACTCCTCCACGCAGACGCACCAGATGCGTCTCTCGGTTCCGACGCGCACACCAAGGTGTGGCGCGCACTCTGTTCTTCGGCTCCGACAGCGGCTACCCGGTGGACGACACCCTCGCCACCGCCACTGTTCCGACGCGCACACCAAGGTGTGGCGCGCACTCTGTTCCTCGGCTCCGACAGCGGCTACCCGGTGGACGACACCCTCGCCACCGCCACTGTTCCGACGCGCACACCAAGGTGTGGCGCGCACTCTGTTCCTCGGCTCCGACAGCGGCTACCCGGTGGACGACACCCTCGCCACCGCCACTGTTCCGACGCGCACACCAAGGTGTGGCGCGCACTCTGTTCCTCGGCTCCGACAGCGGCTACCCGGTGGACGACGCCCTCGCCACCGCCACTGTTCCGACGCGCACACCAAGGTGTGGCGCGCACTCTGTTCCTCGGCTCCGACAGTCGGCTACCCGGTGGACGACACCCTCGCCACCGCCACTGTTCCAGCACTCTGTCCCTCGGCTCGGACAGCCAGCCACCCGGTGGCGATGCCCTCGCCCCGCTGCTGTCCCTGTACCTTTACGCTTACGCCTGGGTGAGTTTTGATTGTGATGTCACTCACTCAGCGTAATGCTTTTGCCCCCGTACCCGCTGCTGTCCCTGTACCTTTACGCATACGCCTGGGTGAGTTTTGATTGTGATGTCACTCACTCAGCGTAGTGCCCTTGCCCCCGTTCCCACTGCTGTCCCTGTACCTTTACGCATACGCCTGGGTGAGTTTTGATTGTGATGTCACTCACTCAGCGTAATGCTTTTTGCCCCCCGTTCCCGCTGCTGTCCCTGTACCTTTACGCATACGCCTGGGTGAGTTTTGATTGTGATGTCACTCACTCAGCGTAATGCCTCTTGCCCCCGTTCCCGCTGCTGTCCCTGTACCTTTACGCATACGCCTGGGTGAGTTTTGATTGTGATGTCACTCACTCAGCGTAATGCCCCTTGCCCTCGTCCCGCTGCTGTTCCTGTACCATTACGCATACGCCTGGGTGAGTTTTGATTGTGATGTCACTCTCCCAGCGTATTGCCTCCTTTAGTTCTCACTTAGTTCTTAGTTTGGACATTTCATCTCCCACTCTGTTTTGTTCTCTCGTGGATATTATTTTGGACATTTCATCTCCCACTGTGTGTTTGTTCACACGAAGATAGTATTTACTTTGTTACTTTGTTATTTGGACTGTTCTGCATCTGCTCTGTTTGTTCCCTTTGAATATTAACCCTCTCCTCTGTTCTGCAGAGCGGCCCAGATGTTTTCCCACCAGTCCCCAGTTCCTCCCTGTCCCCAGCCCGCCTCCGCGGTTCTCTGTCCCCAGTTCCTCCCTGTTCCCCAGCCCGCCTCCGCGGGCCTCAGTCCCCTCTGTCCCTAGTTCTCCTAGTCCCTAGTCCTCTCTCCCTAGTTCTCCTTGTCCCTGGTTTACCTAGTCTCTAGTTCCTCTGTCCCAAGGCGTTCCCTTAACCTTCCCTTAGGCGTTCCCTTACCTTCCCATAGTGTTCCCTTTTCCTGCCCGCCTCTTAAAGGCACTTTACCTTCCCCTCTTGTGTTATTCCAGTGTTTTGTGTTTTCTCCCTTAAAGGGACAGTGCCCTTTTTCCCTGTTCACAATAAATATCTGTTTCTTGGCAAACCACCATACCTGTCTTGTGTTGTGCGATTGGGGTCGGTTACAAACCATAACAGTACGACCCCACCAAATCGACGACCCCAGCCAGCACAGACGGTGTATGTTGAGTTTGCCTTTTTTTTTCTTGTTCCTTTTAGCTTCCCTGTTAGTCCTGTTTAGCTCCCTTGTTAGCCTGTTACTCCCCTGTTTAGCTTGTTAGTCTCCCCGGTTAGCTCCCCTGTTTGCTTCCCGTTTTGCCCTGTTTGACCCCCCTGTAGCTAGCCAGGCCCAAGCAGCTAACCCGGTCCCTCTGCATGGCCTCCACTTTTTTGTGTAGTTTATCCCACTGCTAGGACTGCCCTTTCAGCTAGCAAGGTCAGTTTTTCTCACACAGCTAGGACTGTCCTTCCAGCTAGCTTGTGCTCTCATGCTGGTCCAGCCCTGTCTGCCAGCCTAGCTCCGGCAGCTAGCGCAGCCTCTATGTTGATGTAGCAGTACAGCTAGCATAGGCCCTGTAGCTATCAGTGCCCTGGCAGCTACCCTTTCCCTCTGCTAGCCTGGCTCCGGCAGCTTGCGCAGCCTCTATGTTGATGTAGCAGTACAGCTAGCATAGGCCCTGTAGCTATCAGTGCCCTGGCAGCTAACCTTCCCTCTGCTAGCCCTTTCCCGGTGCTTCCATGGTTACCCCTTAGCTACCCTGCTTGCCCCTCAGTTCCTCTAGACCAGTTGCGCTAGACCAGTTCTCTAGACCAGTTCTCTAAACCAGTTCTCTAGACCAGTTCTCTTGCCCAGTTCGCTAGACTAGTTCTCTAGACCCAGTTCCTCTAGACCAGTTGCCCCTCTGCTACCCTAGTTACCCCTCGGCGACCCTGTTTCTTTTGCTAGCCCCACTCTTGTGGTGGCTTCCCCTGCTGGCTTGGCCAGTACCTCTTGTTTTGCCCCCTGCCACTCTGTCTGTATTTGTTTTGGGTCGCCGGGTGGCTCCCGTTGAGGGGGGGGTACTGTGAGGTTTTGCCCGCTGCTCACCACCTTTTCTCTGTTTCTTTAAAGCCTACTGTTAGAAATTCCCTTCTCACTCACTCTCTCTAGCCCCCACCCTCTCGTTCTTTACTCTCGTTTACTCTCAGTGGCCACACCTGGACTATTATCAATTACCTCTCGCACCTGTGGTGGCAGGCTAATTAGTTCCCCTGTGGGCTTTAAATACCAGGGCTCTTCCCCTCGTTTCGGGGTGGGGTCGTGTTGTATTCATGCTGAGTCATATTCTCTAACATCTAGACTCTTTCGGGAGATCCTCTGGTCTACCAATGCTGTAAGATGGATCTCTCCAGCCTTGAGATGTTTGCTCCAGCCTTCGTCTGCTGTCGCCGTAGCCTGTGGAGGAGACTGTTCTGCGCTCCCTGTAACTTCCACGGGAGGCACCCCAGCGCTCCACTGCAGACCCCAGCGCAGCTGTTCGTCCTGACGCACATCTAGACCAACGCGCATCTCCCGGACCCTCGGGCTTGGCACGCTCTCCAGTCACCAGCGCGCAACGCGCATCTTCAAGGGCTTTGGCCACCTGTCGCCGTTTGCCTGGAGGGAGACATTGTACTGCGCTCTCTAATTCTCTACGGGAGGTATTCCAGTGTTCCACTCCAGACCAGCGCGCCAGATGCGCTCAAGCCTTCGCCACCTGCCGCCGTTTGCCTGGAGGGAGACACTGTACTGCGCTCTCTAATCCTCTACGGGAGGTATTCCAGTGTTCCACTTCAGACCTTCGAGCTTGGCACGCTCCTCCGTACCAGCGCACAGACGCGCATCTTCCAGACCTTCGAGCTTGGCACGCTCCTCCGTACCAGCGCACAGACGCGCATCTTCCAGACCTTCGAGCTTGGCACGCTCTCCAGACCTCAGCGCGCCGACGCGCATCTTCCAGACCTTCTTGCTTGGCACACTCCTCCACGCAGACGCACCAGATGCGTCTCTCGGTTCCGACGCGCACACCAAGGTGTGGCGCGCACTCTGTTCTTCGGCTCCGACAGCGGCTACCCGGTGGACGACACCCTCGCCACCGCCACTGTTCCGACGCGCACACCAAGGTGTGGCGCGCACTCTGTTCCTCGGCTCCGACAGCGGCTACCCGGTGGACGACACCCTCGCCACCGCCACTGTTCCGACGCGCACACCAAGGTGTGGCGCGCACTCTGTTCCTCGGCTCCGACAGCGGCTACCCGGTGGACGACACCCTCGCCACCGCCACTGTTCCGACGCGCACACCAAGGTGTGGCGCGCACTCTGTTCCTCGGCTCCGACAGCGGCTACCCGGTGGACGACGCCCTCGCCACCGCCACTGTTCCGACGCGCACACCAAGGTGTGGCGCGCACTCTGTTCCTCGGCTCCGACAGTCGGCTACCCGGTGGACGACACCCTCGCCACCGCCACTGTTCCAGCACTCTGTCCCTCGGCTCGGACAGCCAGCCACCCGGTGGCGATGCCCTCGCCCCGCTGCTGTCCCTGTACCTTTACGCTTACGCCTGGGTGAGTTTTGATTGTGATGTCACTCACTCAGCGTAATGCTTTTGCCCCCGTACCCGCTGCTGTCCCTGTACCTTTACGCATACGCCTGGGTGAGTTTTGATTGTGATGTCACTCACTCAGCGTAGTGCCCTTGCCCCCGTTCCCGCTGCTGTCCCTGTACCTTTACGCATACGCCTGGGTGAGTTTTGATTGTGATGTCACTCACTCAGCGTAATGCTTTTTGCCCCCCGTTCCCGCTGCTGTCCCTGTACCTTTACGCATACGCCTGGGTGAGTTTTGATTGTGATGTCACTCACTCAGCGTAATGCCTCTTGCCCCCGTTCCCGCTGCTGTCCCTGTACCTTTACGCATACGCCTGGGTGAGTTTTGATTGTGATGTCACTCACTCAGCGTAATGCCCCTTGCCCTCGTCCCGCTGCTGTTCCTGTACCATTACGCATACGCCTGGGTGAGTTTTGATTGTGATGTCACTCTCCCAGCGTATTGCCTCCTTTAGTTCTCACTTAGTTCTTAGTTTGGACATTTCATCTCCCACTCTGTTTTGTTCTCTCGTGGATATTATTTTGGACATTTCATCTCCCACTGTGTGTTTGTTCACACGAAGATAGTATTTACTTTGTTACTTTGTTATTTGGACTGTTCTGCATCTGCTCTGTTTGTTCCCTTTGAATATTAACCCTCTCCTCTGTTCTGCAGAGCGGCCCAGATGTTTTCCCACCAGTCCCCAGTTCCTCCCTGTCCCCAGCCCGCCTCCGCGGTTCTCTGTCCCCAGTTCCTCCCTGTTCCCCAGCCCGCCTCCGCGGGCCTCAGTCCCCTCTGTCCCTAGTTCTCCTAGTCCCTAGTCCTCTCTCCCTAGTTCTCCTTGTCCCTGGTTTACCTAGTCTCTAGTTCCTCTGTCCCAAGGCGTTCCCTTAACCTTCCCTTAGGCGTTCCCTTACCTTCCCATAGTGTTCCCTTTTCCTGCCCGCCTCTTAAAGGCACTTTACCTTCCCCTCTTGTGTTATTCCAGTGTTTTGTGTTTTCTCCCTTAAAGGGACAGTGCCCTTTTTCCCTGTTCACAATAAATATCTGTTTCTTGGCAAACCACCATACCTGTCTTGTGTTGTGCGATTGGGGTCGGTTACAAACCATAACACCGGTAGCGATAAAGGCTCGCCACCCCAGCGCACGTACCGGCAGTGATCTACAGCAGTGGTTTTCAACCAGTGGTAAAATACTCATAAAAGATAGCCACTTATCGCTGCTGGCGGGACAAAACCTCATAACTCCATTTTAAATATATATATTTTTTAATATAAATCAACTCCGTAGATCATCCTCCATATGTGTGTGTGGGTTTTACAAAGTTTAAACAATGGGAAAGCATTAAACCGATCATCTGTCTAAACCTCCTAACTCTATTCGCCCTCAAATCTGTGTTCGTTTTTTTCATCTGCTGAAAAGTTGGGTTTTTGGAGTTATGAGGTTTTGTCCCGCCAGCAGCGTTATACTATTTTGAGAAGATAATTCATCTGTATCGCAACGGAGTCACAGATCTGGTCGGGGCAGGTAGCATTATGTCGGGAATATTTTTATGAAATAAACAAATGTGAATTAAATAACTTTAAACAAAGTTTAGCCTATTAAATCGTTTTAGAAGCTTATAGCCTTTTTCGTGCTTATTTGAGAAGGGTCCAGCTGCATAGCTGGAGAGCAACGCTCTCAGGGCCAAGATAGCCACTTATACTATTTTGAGAAGATAATTCATCTGTATCGCAAGGGAGCCACGGATCTGGTCGGGGCAGGTAGCATTATGTTGTGTAAGATCCTGATCAAACTGGCCAGTATCACGTCTTCGTCTGCTTGGCTCTCCATCCAATTCCTCTGCGTTGTGTACTTTTAATGGTCCTGACGTCTACGACACTGGCTGATAAGATCCTTATCTCCCCCGTTAGTGCAATCCATAAACCATACTAATTCTCCACCTCCGTAAGAATTCGACACTTCGACACCGTGAAATACCTTATGAGGAAAAGCGTTGTTTTATTGCTATAAACAGAACCTCATAATCAGATGTAATCAGATGTTATCAAATTGTATCGTCCTTGAAGAGTCTATTCTAATGATCTTTCGGTGTGTTCGTCTATCGTCCTTTTGTTATTCAGTCCAATAGTGTTCAGGCCTGGTCTTTAGCCTAACCCTCCTTGCGTTAGCCGAAGCTAGTGATGATGTGGCATTCTTCCTCCCCCCCCCCCCCCCCCTCTCAATGAGAGGAGAGAGTGTCTCCTGTGTGATCTCAGTCCTACTCGCTCTTGGTCAGATTCTAGTCTGCCTTACACCCGGAAACACCGTTCGACTTATAGATCCTCGCCGTAGCAACGATAGCCCACCCCCTGGTTGTCATGCGACGTGCTGTCATGACAACTGCATAACCTTTAACACCATTAAACTTTCATTAAGATGAACCTCTCTCCCTCCTGCTCTGGGCCTACAGTACACTCTAAACTCAGATGTTCTTACAAGGAATGTCAACAAACACCCTGGCAGTGTATTCAATCCACTGGTCACCGTTCTATCACCGTCTTCCATGCACATTTCGATCACCGTTTTAGCTGTGATCCCCTCCCCCCAATCTATACATCACATACATTGAAAAAGCACCCCACATCCTTCATTCCCCCCTTTGATTCTTAATCAACCTTCAGAATCAACAGACTACTTGGTTTTTCAATTAATTATACACAAAAATAGACTCATAACAATGAGGGCCCCGCCGTCTGCTGTTTTTCCTTTTGTTTTCCATTACCCGCATCACACCCAAACCAGAAAGGATAAACAACGGTCATGGAGGAGAGAGAGAGAGAGAGACAGAGAAAAACACAGATTGCAACTTTTCAGACGACACACCTAAACCCTTCGGCCCCCCTATTAGGTACCCCACGTACAAATCAGAGCGCTCCCTTCCCTCTCTTACAGTACACCTCCCATCTTGGGCCGGTCCCGTCTTCTAGGGCAAGGGCCCCTTTCAGTGACGGCTCCTTTCCTGAGCTGGTCCCCCTCCCAGGGCGCGGTCCCCTAGGCAAAAATGTCTCCCCTGGTCTGCTCCTGCTCAGTGTCTCTGGCTGTCCTCTCCACATCTGCTCCTCCACCGCCGCCGTCTCCTCTCTCTCGTCGCGGATGATCTGTGTCCCAGGCTGTGGTGCCTGGCCCCTGCGGCTTCCTCCTCCTCCAGTCTGTCACCTGGTCGTCTCCACCGCTGTCGGTGTCTCCCCACTGTTAGAAAGCAGAAACACAACACCGGCAGTCGTCTGTACATTCGACTTCCCTTGTTTTGCTATTAGTCTACCACCTTCTCCACACCTATTATCCATCTTACAGGGCGGTTCCCTGTTTGTTGTCTTCCGGCGTGACACTTGCAGTTTCCGATACCCACTCCGCGCAACTCTTCATCCCAGTTTGACCCCCAGCGCGCGCCAGTTCTTCTGGTGACGTGTCTTCTGAAGACCCTGCCTATCTATTAGGTGTGAGAAGGCCCCACTGGAATTCAAACTCCCTCTTTATTCCATAATTAACCCATTCAAATAACTGCACCATCTTTATGTGCAATTCTTATTTAATCCATTGTATAATTAAACTCTATATCTAATATTATCATTATAATAATAATCCACTCTCTGTGCTCAGTAGATTCACTATTGAATCACTCCCCCACTCCGCCACTAGATGGTAGTACAGGCCTATATCTAAATATTCCCCTATGGGTAATGAAAACTCCCCAGCACTACCCCCTCTCTGCCACTAGGTGGCGACCTACTCCTCTATGGTGGTTTAGTTGATGTGTCACTTCCTGGTTCTTTATCTGTTGTTAACTCCTCATGGCTCCTTTGCGGCCATCTTGACTCGGTGCAAATGGCTACTCTCTCAACAAACGGCCGCTGCCCTTCCTTCCAAGGCCTAAAAACACAGCTGTTTTTCCTCTCTTTCCTATCCATTATCAGGGGACGCTTTCTCAGACTAATACTCTTGCCTGATCGGACATAATACACACTGGTACAATCTCCTTTCGACTTTCCTTCTGTTATGAAAACAGTCCCGCCATCAACAATTTTTTGATCTGGTTCAAGCGTTCCCCCCCCCTTTCCTCATCTCGCATTTACCCTCCTTAAACCAAAACTGTGCAGCCTGCCTCGTTTGCTTTCATTCTCTGTAGATAACACCCTCGATTTTCACCATGGCTCTCTGCTCATATTATTACAGCTGGCATTCTCTCTGTGTCGAACTAGAAATGTTTACGTTTACGGATGCACATCTGTTCGTTTTTATTTGGCTTAAAAGATCAAAACAACCGTGTGCACAGTGAACTCACATTTTTTATCGGAGCGCTGTTTCCCCTACAGCGCTGGTTCGCCTCCTGACCGCTCGACTCGCCGCTCTCTCCCAGGGCTGGCCGGCCTTGCTCGATCATGATTCTCCCACACACGATGACTGTTGTCCACTGTCGTCCCATTATTGAAAAAGTCTTTTTCCGTTGTTCTTATCTCTCGGCAACCAACTGCTCCTGTTGTTTTAATCTCTTGCAAATCCGGCTGTCATCGGCACCAACTGTAAGATCCTGATCAAACTGGCCAGTATCACGTCTTCGTCTGCTTGGCTCTCCATCCAATTCCTCTGCGTTGTGTACTTTTAATGATCCTGACGTCTACGACACTGGCTGATAAGATCCTTATCTCCCCCGTTAGTGCAATCCATAAACCATACTAATTCTCCACCTCCGTAAGAATTCGACACTTCGACACCGTGAAATACCTTATGAGGAAAAGCGTTGTTTTATTGCTATAAACAGAACCTCATAATCAGATGTAATCAGATGTTATCAAATTGTATCGTCCTTGAAGAGTCTATTCTAATGATCTTTCGGTGTGTTCGTCTATCGTCCTTTTGTTATTCAGTCCAATAGTGTTCAGGCCTGGTCTTTAGCCTAACCCTCCTCGCGTTAGCCAAAGCTAGTGATGGTGTGGCATTCTTCCTCCCCCCCCCCTCTCAATGAGAGGAGAGAGTGTCTCCTGTGTGATCTCAGTCCTACTCGCTCTTGGTCAGATTCTAGTCTGCCTTACACCCGGAAACACCGTTCGACTTATAGATCCTCGCCGTAGCAACGATAGCCCACCCCCTGGTTGTCATGCGACGTGCTGTCATGACAACTGCATAACCTTTAACACCATTAAACTTTCATTAACACTTTGACTGCCTAAAAACGATTTACAACGTCTTTGCTGGCGATGCTAAAGTTGCCGGGGGACGCTGTAAGTCGTCTTTATATCAATATTTCAAAAATCTGCGATCTGATCCATAATGTCCCTCAGCTGGCCTGAGAACCACCAGCAGGACCCACTGAGCTCTCTGGCGGTTCAGGAGCGCCATCTGGTGGCCGATCGCGCAACCGCTTAACAGGAAGCACAGTGGAGGTTGTGATAGATGTCCGTATTGCTTCCGGCCACTCGGGATAGGTTCCGGCATTCTAGCTTGTCACTCTACATAGCGATCGATTGCCAATAACTCGATAAACAACATGATTTGGACGTATATACCATTATACAAGCTGGAGATGGACCGGGTAATAATATATCCCATAATGATAAAATTTCTACTCGACGATGATCGCCCAACGGCGCGCGGAGACTGGGGTGAGTTTCAGCGTGTAACGTTACCATCTTCGATACTAACTGCTTTTATCAACATTTGACCCACATTAGATGATTGGTATAACGCTGCCCACGGAATTATAAACGCCCCCTCGCCCATCCGGTCAACATCAGATGACGTGTAGTAACTTCTAGAAGTACGTCTAGTTGGAATTTTTTATATCGCGCTGATTGCCATCAAACTGTATTTCATCATCAATATAATGCATTTGGGGCTATATATCACGTTCTGGAGAAAGTTGCAGAAAGAGATGAAAACATACTTATACATTAGACCATACTTTACTATGAATATGTGAATGAAAAAGTTTAACGTTGCTACACAATGAACAATACATATAGGACTTTGAATGGGCCCTAATAATGGCAATGTAGCAATAGAATTTAAAAAGTTATAGCCCTGCAAAGAAGGGGACTTTCTCCATAGACAAATAGCGCTGGCAATCTATGGTATATCATTAATTTAACCCATGGCAGCCAAAGTGTTAAGATGAACCTCTCTCCCTCCTGCTCTGGGCCTACAGTACACTCTAAACTCAGATGTTCTTACAAGGAATGTCAACAAACACCCTCGCTGGCAGTGTATTTTTTTGTTTGTTTGTTTGTTTGTTTATTAACACAGTTAACTCTTTCAGTGCCACTCACGAGATTTCTCGTGTTTTTTTATAGGTGGTTGCTAGCCACTCACGAGATTTCTCTGATTTTTTTTTTTTTTTTTTTTTTTGTTGCGATCTGAAAAATTATTGCATCACCCGAGCCTACCCGAGTATAGCCGAGGGGCGCCGACGATCACTGTGGAAAAAAGCGCCCCTGTCGTCTCCCAGATGACATAAGTGATTTTGGAATGGACTCAATGAAAATGAATGGGGAAAAAAATCCGGTACTCCACATTTTCCAGTTCACTGATCCAGCCGGGGTTACCACAGTTCATTCTGGAGCCTCAGATCCCCGCGGATCATAGAGATCTACTGTGTCGCGTTGGATCCATACACTTATCGATTTTTTCGAATGGAAATGGAATCAGGAATTGGAATATACCAGTTGGATACCATCTGATGTCAGGTAAGGACTCTGTGTTATCAGTGGTAGGATAATCGGAGTAAGTTTGATGAAGTTATAAGCTGTTTTGTGAAATGTCTTCTTTCGGTTTCATTGTAAAAGTCCGAGAGGAAATCAACGGGGCGATTATCAGTGCGCGGCCGCAATGTGCGTGCGTGCATGATCATCTAGCGTTTATTTGAAAACGATTCATAAAAAGGCCGACGAATATCAACGTTGTAGAATATTCCACTAAAAGACGATTTTCATAGAATGCTCCAGAATGAGCTGTTTTTTATATCAAAACGGGGGCTTTTCTAACTGCTCTGAAACGGAAACGACGCGATAAAAAAAGAATCTGCCTTCACAGCACTGACTGGAAAATAGTATTTGATAATGCGATGGGCAGATTAGACACATAGCCATAATTTAAAACATAGATTAAGCGATATTAACTTTAACATTGGCGCCGATGGTGGCATTCAAGCGGTAAAACGGAAAACCAGGCATGGCATTGAAAGAGTTAAACAGAAGTAAAAACAATACATAATAAGTTATAACGATTGTGAAGGAGAAGTTAGAAGCCTAGAGGCTTATCAAGAACGTCCCCCGTTTTATAAAATCAAACATACAAAAATACAAGAATATGCATATTATAAAATACCAGAATACATTAAAAGATTCGTGTTAATACAAACATACATACACACAGTACATACATGGATATACTGTGTACATAATAATATATAACAACCCACCCACCTGCCTATAAACCTACCCACCCACATAACCAAATACATACCTACATGTATGACCTGTTATCTATCTACTACTTTTGGATGAGAATTTCTTTGTAGTTTGCTTTAAAAATAAGCAGAGATGGAGATTTCCTCAGCATAGGATCAGCTGCATTCCAAAGATTGGACCCTCTATACCTCACTGAGAACTGCCTAAGTGAAGTACCACAATAAGGTATATGCAGGTCCCTGGACTGACGTGTAGCATATGAATGGACATCTGAATTAAAAGAAAAAAACCATTTGGTAGATTGTGATCATGAATGCACTGTGATCCCCTCCCCCCAATCTATACATCACATACATTGAAAAAGCACCCCAAATCCTTCAGTTGGGAAAATTTTTATGAAATAAACAAATGTGAATTAAATAATTTAAAACGAAGTTTAGCCTATTAAATCGTTTTATAAGCTTATAGCCTTTTTCGTGCTTATTTGAGAAGGGTCCAGCTGCGAGGACTGCGAGGAGGGGGAATTACAACCACCGCAAGTCAAACTTAACCCTTTCACTGCAGTACACGGCTGTAACCAGAAAAGGCACACGTTAACCCTTTCACTGCAGTACACGGCTGTAACCTGAAAAGGCACACGTTAACCCTTTCACTGCATTGATTTAACCTTTATCTATTTAGTGAATACCAGTTATTCTATAGAGAAACACAATTTATTTGTATTATTATTATTTGTGTATTATACTACACTGTTTTCCCTAGTTCTGTGTTAACAGGGAATATCGAACACAAGACATGATCAAGTTAGAATATTTAAAACAGATGTTAGGTGGTGATATTCAAACTTTATCACTTGACAGGAATGTCTTGTGTTCGATATTTCCTGTTAACACAGAACTAGGGAACACAGTGTAGTATAATACAAATAAATTGTGTTTCTCTATTAGAATAACTGGTCCCTCAACATTTGTCTTGGTACTGGCAGCCAGCTTGAACCATGGAAAGCACCTGGCTGAAACACACACCGGCCGAGTCATTATTATAGCATTGTGGCATTGCTGTAAGGTTTGGTTCTTTCCCCACCACGGGCTTCTTGAAGTACTGTGATGATTGGTCCGCTGCTCACCCACTCGCTCTGTCCCTTTAAGCCTACTCGCTCTGTTTTTCCTTTTGTTTTCTGTTAATCATTGCATTCCCCTATTCACACGCTTCTTCCCTTAGACGTCGTTGATTGGTGCTCCCCCAACCACACGCTTGTCAATCACATCCCTCAGCTGTCACTGCTTGTCAATTAAGCTTTCCCTGATTATTTATACCCCGTTTCCCCATTCAAGTTTTGTTGGATCGTTTTGATATTTCAGTTGCATTCGCCGTTCCTGCTGCCTGCTGTTGTTTCCCTGTGCTTTGCCTCCAGGATATTCAAGAAGCATTCCTCTTGGACACCCTTTCCCCGAGGCGACGCGCTCGCTCCATTCTGTTCCAACGCTCTTTACGCACAACGCCTGGGTGAGTTTTTTATGACTGTCTTTGATCCAATTCCGTTTTCGTGTGTTTATATAACACTGAAGATTTCCAGCTTTTTATCAGACAGTCACTCACCCAGCGTTTAGCCTTTTTTGGATTGTTTCATTGGGATAATATTTTGGCCTAACATCTCCCACTGTGTGTTTACACACCGAAGATATTATCACATTGGATTTGTATTTTGGGACTTTGCTCACAGTGTTTATTTTGCACCGAAGATATCTATCACTTGGGATTGTGTTTGGAACGTTACTCACAGTGTGTATTTACACCGAAGATTCAGTCACTTGGATAACTCTGTTTTCGGGTACAAGTCACCTCTCCTGTTCACCTGCTCTGTTCCACCTGCACTCTGAGTTAACTCGCTCCCTCTCTCTCTCTCGGTCCCGCAACCACCTCGGAGATTCTGCCGAGAGAAGTCTGCAGAGCGGCTCAGACGTCAGCGTCTGCTTCCCCTGACTACCATCCCGGGAGAAGCTGCAGAGCAGCAACATTCATCCTTGCTTGTATTCCAATCTTTGTTTGAACTCTTCCAAGTCTGTGCTGTTTATTTAGTCTTAATAAACAAGCCCTTGTTTTTGGCAACTCTGAATCCTACTCTCTTGTGTCGTTGCGTTTGGGGTCGGTGTCAAACCTTAACATTACGATCCAACCAATATGACGACCCCAGCCGACACAGAGAGAGTCGTCACCTTGGGCATCGAAGGGGTGGTAAGGCGTGCCCTACGCTTCCATCGCGCTCCAGGCAATGTACCGGTTCATCGTCTCTTTGTCCCCAACTCAGTCCGGTCCCGGGTCCTCCAGTGGGGCCATACCAGCCGGTTCGCCTGCCACCCGGGCGTTCATCGCACGTTCTCCTTCCTGGCTCGTCGATTCTGGTGGCCCACCATGAGGAACGACGTCAAGGGGTTCGTACTGGCCTGCGCGGTCTGCGCCCGCAAGAGAGTCAGCACAGCAGCGGCAGTCCAGTTAGAGTCACCCAAGGAACACAGCCTACAGCTTGATGCGGCTGCAGCTGCTGTACAGGAACTCCAAGAGCAGGTCCTGCTTATTCAAGGGTCCCTGGCCGCTCTGGCAGGACAACAGTCAAGTATACTCCTTCATCTTCACACGCTGAACGACACCGTTAACGCCTTGCTTGTACCCCCACTTCCTTCAGGAACATTGGCAGGAGCATCCCCCGCAGCCCTAGCAGGCCCCGCGCTCCCCGATCCCGCACCTCAGGAACCCCGTTTCTCCGAACCACGGCTGTTCGACGGCAACCCCGAGGATTGTGCCACATTCATCATGCAATGTGAGTTGGTTTTTCGGCATCAACCCAGTCGATTCACTTCAGAAGGAGCCCGAGTGGCCTATATGACAAGCTTGCTCTCAGGCCGGGCAGCCCAGTGGGTCACTTCCTCCTGGGCAATGGATGCAGATTTTTGTTTCTCCTATCCAGACTTCGTGGCTGAGCTCCGCAGGGTGTTCCACCATCCAGCCCGTGGTCTGGATCCTGGAGCCCGGTTGGGTACCTTCCGACAGGGGAGCGGCGGGGTAACAGACTACGTCCTGGAGTTTCGACTGGCGGCTGTGGAGAGTGGTTGGAACGACCCAGCACTTCGCCTAGCCTTCATGAGGGGGCTCAGTGACGCAGTCAGGGACCAGCTCGCGACCCGGGAGGAGCCTGACTCCCTCGAGGACCTGTTCAGCCTCGCCATTCGCATCGACGGACGCCTCCAGGAGAGAAGACGTGAGAGAACCCGACGGGGACCCCCAGACGTACCCCCCGAGGACCACGACCTCGAGGAGGATTTCAGTACCCCAGACGTACCCCCCGAGGACCACGACCTCGAGGAGGGTTTCAGTACCCCAGACGTACCCCCCGAGTACCACGACCTCGAGGGGGTTTTCAGGGAGTCCAGGGCTCAGGTCTTTCCGCCTCGCCGGCCTTACGACTGTGCCATCGACCTCCGCTCAGGGGCTCCCTTTCCCGGCGGCCGCCTCTACAGTGCTGACCGCCCTGCCCCCTCCGTGACTGGTGGGTTTGTTCCCTCCCGAGCCGTGACCAAGGAGGATCCCATGCAGCTGGGACGCAACCGCCTTAGCCCGGCCGAACGGGAGTCCAGGCTCTTCTCCGGCCGTTGCCTCTACTGTGGCCGGTATGGACACCGTGTCTCCAATTGCCGTGCCCGGCCAAGAGGACCAGGCTCGCCGGGACCCCGGGAGATCCTGGTGAGCCGTCTTTCCTGTTCCCCCACCCGTGCACCACCCAACCGTCTGGCGGACGTCACCCTAGCCTGGGCGGACCAGCGGGCGACGGTGGGTGCACTCATGGACTCTGGTGCTGATGGGAGTTTCATGGACGTTGGGTTTGCCACCCGGGCCAACATTCCACTTGAGGACCTCGAGAGGCCCTTGGAGGTCTTCGCAATGGATCATCGCCGCCTGGCTGACGTCACTCAACGCACCTGTCCAGTCCTTCTCACCGTTGCTGGTGACCACGTTGAGAGGCTCCAGTTTTTCGTCACCAGCTCTCCTCTTGTCCCTGCGGTCCTGGGCAGGCCCTGGCTCGCGCTGCACGAGCCCCACATCGCCTGGTCCTCCGGTACCATCAAGGGGTGGAGCTCCTCCTGTCGTGCCCGGTGTCTTCAGGTGCCGGCCGGCCCCCTCACCGGGTCCCAGTCCCCGTCTCCGGCCTCCCTCGCCGGTCCTCTGTCCCCGTGCCCGGCCTCCACTGTCGGGCCCCAGTCCCCATCTCCGGCCTCCCTCGCCGGTTCTCTGTCCCCGTGCCCGGCCTCCGCTGTCGGGCCCCAGTCCCCGTGCCCGGCCTCCGCTGTCGGGTCCCAGTCCCCGTCTCCGGCCTCCCTCACCGGTCCTCTGTCCACGTCTCCGGTCCCCCTCTCCGGGCCTCTGTCTTTGTCCCCCTCTCCGGTGCCCCTGCTCGCCGGCTTCCTTCGGTCCCGTCCGGGCAGGCCGGGGCCGAGTGGGTCGCCGGGTGGCTCCCGTGGAGGGGGGGGTACTGTAAGGTTTGGTTCTTTCCCCACCACGGGCTTCTTGAAGTACTGTGATGATTGGTCCGCTGCTCACCCACTCGCTCTGTCCCTTTAAGCCTACTCGCTCTGTTTTTCCTTTTGTTTTCTGTTAATCATTGCATTCCCCTATTCACACGCTTCTTCCCTTAGACGTCGTTGATTGGTGCTCCCCCAACCACACGCTTGTCAATCACATCCCTCAGCTGTCACTGCTTGTCAATTAAGCTTTCCCTGATTATTTATACCCCGTTTCCCCATTCAAGTTTTGTTGGATCGTTTTGATATTTCAGTTGCATTCGCCGTTCCTGCTGCCTGCTGTTGTTTCCCTGTGCTTTGCCTCCAGGATATTCAAGAAGCATTCCTCTTGGACACCCTTTCCCCGAGGCGACGCGCTCGCTCCATTCTGTTCCAACGCTCTTTACGCACAACGCCTGGGTGAGTTTTTTATGACTGTCTTTGATCCAATTCCGTTTTCGTGTGTTTATATAACACTGAAGATTTCCAGCTTTTTATCAGACAGTCACTCACCCAGCGTTTAGCCTTTTTTGGATTGTTTCATTGGGATAATATTTTGGCCTAACATCTCCCACTGTGTGTTTACACACGAAGATATTATCACATTGGATTTGTATTTTGGGACTTCGCTCACAGTGTTTATTTTGCACCGAAGATATCTATCACTTGGGATTGTGTTTGGAACGTTACTCACAGTGTGTATTTACACCGAAGATTCAGTCACTTGGATAACTCTGTTTTCGGGTACAAGTCACCTCTCCTGTTCACCTGCTCTGTTCCACCTGCACTCTGAGTTAACTCGCTCCCTCTCTCTCTCTCGGTCCCGCAACCACCTCGGAGATTCTGCCGAGAGAAGTCTGCAGAGCGGCTCAGACGTCAGCGTCTGCTTCCCCTGACTACCATCCCGGGAGAAGCTGCAGAGCAGCAACATTCATCCTTGCTTGTATTCCAATCTTTGTTTGAACTCTTCCAAGTCTGTGCTGTTTATTTAGTCTTAATAAACAAGCCCTTGTTTTTGGCAACTCTGAATCCTACTCTCTTGTGTCGTTGCGTTTGGGGTCGGTGTCAAACCTTAACAATTGCATTGGTAATACAATATATTATGATACAATCTAGTTGTTCTAATCTAAACAAAGTTTGATCTTACCTTAATTGTTCTTCACTTTATATTTGTTGTTTGAGCGTGCAGCTTCCAGTAGAGCCTTATTCTTCATTATGCAACTGTAGAATTCAATACAACTGTATCCGAAGTTGCAAGTCCATTGCAAAACGTTTGGTAACAACATTGGATACAGTAATTCTACAATTACTTATGGCTATAACATAACGTACATGTACCTTTTTTCCTGTGGTCGATAAGTACTGTATTTACATTTTCTGATGAGGCTGTGAAATGGAGATCTTCCAGATTGGAACTTTACTGTAAATAGGCCAGGAGGAGAGCAATGGTCCACTAATTGCAGTGTGCGGTGCATTGTTCCTGACCTAATCAACATTATGGTCTCATTAGGGCACTAGCAGTGGCCTAAAGGTTAAAGAGGGCTTGTGACCAAAAAGTTGCCCATTAGATACCCCGACTGCCAGGAAAACCCTGGGATGGGGAAGATATTAACTCATTGAACGGCAAAAACGAGTATACTCGTTTTTCCCAGCCAACCGAATTGTTTATGCAAAACTATAATATTTAGGGCATAACAGCATGGAGACTATCTTTATTACAATATTATTTCCAATATTAACCTACAATGTATCTCGTCCAATGCACTACATTTTAGTCAAAAGGGAAAATAGAGTTGTGATATACATTTCTTCAGCGTTTTTTGCTTTTTCTGTCCTGAAATATAATCAAGATGTGTTTGAATCTTAAAAACAACCATTGTACTGAATTCCTTGGGTCAAACTTGTTTGGGAACATTTTTAATTTGTCTCTATATTATTATTATTATTGCCAGGTCTTGCTCGAAAAAGAGATCTTTGATCTCAAGTGACTACCTAGTAAAATAAAGGTAAAATAAACTTCAAAAGTTATGCTGTTTTCTTCTTTTTCAGGTTTTGGTTCAGGATAGGTGTAATAAAGGATTAAGGTGGTGAAAAAAAATCCACCCTATATGCAGGTGGACCTATGTTTCCATCTAGACTAAAAATATAGGCCAGGGTAGGGCTGGGCGATAAAACGATAACGATAACTATCGCGATAAATTATTTCCTCGAAATAAACATGAAACGTGGTCGCAAAGTTTCGATATATCGATTTTCCAAGCTTGGATATGAGCACGCACTAACAACCAATCGGTGAAGGAGATGGCCGAGAGCGAAGGAGACCAGGAAGGAGACCCAGCGCTGCACCTCTGGGTAGAGAGGTAGGACTCACTCAACAACAAGGCTTGCTAGGCTAACTAGCTTGCACGGCGACGTTTTATATATTTACGTGCAGAGTATGTGTGCGCTGTGAATTCTGAGGCCACGTTCATAGTAGTGTGGGGTATACAGTGGACGTCGTTTCAATATATTGTGGCGGAAGAGAGTATTTTAGTGTCATATTTATTACATTGCCATGAGATATTCCGCTTGTCGGCTAACTTCTAACGTGCGCGGACTGATGACGACATCAACTCGACTCGAGACATTCGCAGCAGCATAATAAGACAACAGGCTGGCTAGGCTAACTAGCTTGCACGGCGACGTTTTATATATTTACGTGCAGAGTATGTGTGCGCTGTGAATTCTGAGGCCACGTTCATAGTAGTGTGGGGTATACAGTGGACGTCGTTTCAATATATTGTGGCGGAAGAGAGTATTTTAGTGTCATATTTATTACATTGCCATGAGATATTCCGCTTGTCGGCTAACTTCTAACGTGCGCGGACTGATGACGACATCAACTCGACTCGAGACATTCGCAGCAGCATAATAAGTTAATTAAACTTGACATACATTATATCGACGATAATTATCGATATAGAATTATATGAAAATAATTTTATCGCGATAACGTTTTTGGTCATATCGCCCAGCCCTAGGCCAGGGCTGTACGACTGTATAAGAGGTTGAATACAATTATGTGTGATATAAACTAAGTTAAATATAGCTCAATAGATAGCTATAGTACAATTTTAAGTAAAAATAAAGTAGGAATAGGAGTAGGCCAGGGCTGTGCAATTGGGCAGATGTGGTCAATTATACAATTATATACACTAATTAGAATGAAGTAACAATACAGTGGGCAAGTATATAGTCCAGTAGGGTGTGTTAATGTAACACAGTGGGGGGTGTCAGTGAGGGTCCTGAGCCTTGTTGATGAGGCTCACTGCAGAGGGGAAGAAACTGTTCTTTTGGCGTGAGGTTTTCGCCCTGATGGACCGCAGCCTCCTGCCAGAGGGGAGTGACTCAAACAGGTTGTGGCCGGGGTGGTAGGGGTCGGCCACAATCTTACCTGCAGTTCTGGAAGCTGCAACACAAGACAACATGAGAGCAACATGGCATGCAGCACAATAATAGTTTTATCTCGATTATCTTGTGTTCATGATCATGGGAAGCCAAAATGGTGTTGAAAACTCTGTTTCAATTTCAATCTCAGTAGTTTTTGGAGAGGGGGGGTGTAGTAGAGCTCTTGAGACACGTTGGTAGGTTTTATGTCTAATTATCACATGTCCTCACTAACAGAGAGAGAACATCTAATTTGTTCCCTGGTACTTCCTGGTGTTATAACGTACGGTTATATCTATAACCATAGTTATATGTGTATAGTGACGCTCTGCGTCTACTGGAATACACTCCCATGCCAGTACTAGCACTGAATAAATCTTCACATGCACCTATATACACCCACTCGCCTGGCCACACCCCCATCTGCTCCTCTACATAAGCAGGGGTGTGGCCATACTAACAGCTCCTTCCCAAGTCTTTCACCACCAAGGCGGAGACCACGGGGTCCTCAGTGAGTCCGGCGCAGAGCGTCACTATACTCATATAACTATGGTTATAGATATAACCGTACGTTATAGTATCGTATAGCTCCGCTCTGCGTCTACTGGAATACAGGAGCTGAGCAGAGCGGAAGCTTGACAAAAAAAAACCCGCTGAGGCCCCCCACAACCATCAGAACCGGGGAGGACCCGAGCCCCCCGGACCCCCCTAGTGGAGGATGGGAGGGAATCGGATCTGACTGTGCGAAGAGGGGTTTAGCAACTCAAATGCACAGGGTGAGCAGACCGTGGGACTTACCTTCCCACAGAAGAAGCCACGAGTACACAAACGCGCAACCCACATGCCACTAGGGAACGAACGGGAAGAAATAAAAAAAAACGTTACAACCCCTAATATCACGGGGTCAAGGGCAAAAACCCAACCCTGTGGCAAGGCCGTAGCAGCAGAGTGCGAAGGAGGACCCAGCCCCAGGAAGGGATTGGACCCCCGGAAAAAGGGGGCCTGGTGAGGCCAACAACGCCGCAGCATCGAGACCCCACCAGGTGGTCACTAGTGACACCACCACCCACATCACCAGCGTATTCGGACAGGGCCCATCCAAGAGCAGGCCCTTCCCCCCTACAGCATGCCACCCCGAAGCACTCAAGAGGCTACACCCACAGCGGGACCAGGCAGCGCACCGGGGAGACAACCCCCAAAAGAGGTCGATCCCTCAATCCAGGCAACAGGCCACTCGACCTGAGCCTGGAGACAGGCACCAAAGGGGTCTGCTGAAAACAGCACCCTGGCGGAAGGGGCGTACGCTGGTATGCTGTGTACCATGTCGCAGCCTCCACAAAAAAAACCCGACCCCTAGAGGGGCAGAGGCAGAGAAGGCTGACATGATTGGCAGACGTCATGAAAGGTGCGGGGGCACACTCACAGGCAGACGGGGCCAAGCCCGGCCTACCCCGAGAGTTGACTCCGCTACCAACACACCTGGAAACCAACCACCACCTTGGTTCTAACATGAGGCGGTTGTTCCTATAACCCCCCAAGAAAAAACTCCAAAACACAACTGTGGGTATACACTGGCTATACAGCAGTACAAGTGTTTCAGTTTTCAAGAAGGGGTTAACCCAGGCCAACAGGTCGACGAAAACAAATTCGGACCTGGGCCCGGCGGACTGGGACGTACACAGGGATGCCAGAGGGGTTCTACAAAAACCACCTCGACAGCCCCCTCCCAGCCCCGCCAAGCAGGAGAAGAGAGGGGTGAAAAAAGAATGGAGAAGGACCAGGCTCCTTAGCACAGCGCAAGGTACAACACAATATGGACCAAGCAATAGTGAAGGATAACACGCAGTGACATAATCACGAACATCTCCATAACATCAAACCCTGCAACGCCCGGGCCGACCTGGCATTTTCCCCCCGAAAAAGCACAAGTCCCTCAGGGTACCAGAACAGCAGATCTGCGCCCCGGCGGACAACGGGTTAACTGACCTGGTCCGGCGTGACCAGACCAGTCCCGTGTCCTAATCACCCCACCATTCCCAGTCCCGTGTCGATCTAAAACATCACAGAGGGCGCCACCAAGCCGCGCCCGGTGGCCCACCCCAAAGGCGTGAGACCCCTCCGCCAATGCTTTGATCTATTCCGTTATCTCCCCCAAGAGATGAACGAGAATTCATCGAGACTAACCTAGTACACTGGCGCTCGGAAGAGACAAAACATCCCAGTTGCCCCACAAAAACGCTGTTTCAATGATGAGCAACCAAGGCGCGCAAGCCCATGCGTGGCTCCTATCAGAAGCACCCAGGGCCAGCACTATGTACACGTTGAGACCCAAAACATATCAATGGTAATTCTAACAAGAACCCAGATAACGTTCCCTCCAAGCCGCCTGGGAGAGCGGCAGGAAGCCGGCCAAGACACAGATATGGGTCACATATGACGTGCCCGAGGGAAAACACCCCTGTCAACCCTGCCATATAAAGAGAGGAGACAGGGAACCCCCAGAGAGAGACTTCCCACGTGAGTAATAATTGAAAAGACATATGCAACATTGAGCTATGTAACAATTGGACTAAGACGCTCTGAGGAGGAGGCTCTGAAACTCCATCACTGATAGGGAGGTTCTGAACTCACCGAGGAGACTCTGAAACTCCCTGAGGAGGAGGCTCTGAAACTCCCTGAGGAGGAGGCTCTGACCCAATATACACACTACTAGTAGGGAGCAGAGCAGAAGAACAAATAGTCTCTACTGCATTGCATCACCTACCAAGCTCAAGACACATACAACAGAGCAGAACTTCTTTTTAAGTTCTACTCACCTTGACAATAACAGAGGTCCACAACATGGAGCCTGAAAAGAACTCACGAAAGTCTCACAACCAATAGAAACGCGCCCAGTGACGTACTCTATGGCGGGGGAATTCCGTGGCCCACCGCCCAATATGGCGTGGGACCAGGACCCCCCCCCCCCCTCCCTACCCTGTGACGCGCTGACCCAGCAACGTGACAGGAAGCCCGAAGGACAGGAGGCCCAACCCCCTGACCAATCAGAAAAAGGGGAGGGAGGGTTTATCAGTTCAGCCCCTCATGACCCCTCACCCCTGATACGATGCAATGACAAAGCAGAGCCAAGACACCAGTCACCAGGGGTCCTACTAATCACCCCAAAGTGACCCTAAAGTACCCCAAAATACCCCAAAGTATACCCCAAAATACCCCAAAGTACCCCAAAATACCCCAAAGTATACCCCAAAATACCCCAAAGTACCCTAAAATACCCCAAAGTAGCCCAAAGTACCCCAAAATACCCCAAAGTATACCCCAAAATACCCCAAAGTACCAGAAAATACCCCAAAGTACCCCAAAATACCCCAAAATACCCCAAAGTACCCTAAAATACCCCAAAGTATACCCCAAAATACCCCAAAGTACCAGAAAATACCCCAAAATACCCTAAAGTACCCCAAAATACCCCAAAGTATACCCCAAAGTACCAGAAAATACCCCAAAGTACCCCAAAGTATACCCCAAAATACCCCAAAGTACCCCAAAATACCCCAAAGTATACCCCAAAATACTCCAAAGTACCCTAAAATACCCCAAAGTACCCCAAATTACCAGAAAATACCCCAAAGTACCCCAAAATACCCCAAAGTACCCCAAAATACCCCCAAAATACCCTAAAATACCCCAAAATACCTCAAAGTATACCCCAAAATACCCCAAAGTACCAGAAAATACCCCAAAATACCCCAAAGTACCAGAAAATACCCCAAAATGCTCTGCCGCGGGGGCGTGCTAGGCGTGGTCACGTGGGCGTCGTGGCCAATCAGAGAAACGCTGAACGAAACGCTGAACGCAAGTAGGTTACCTTAAGTGTTCACGCGTCTGGGAGTGCTTGCATTCTTTCATTTATTTGCATTTATTTTAAATGTGTTGGACCTTATGGTGTTCTTGTTCTGTTCTTGACTTATTGTTATGTTTCTTCTTGACTTGTTTAAAGAAGACGTGTACGGCCCATGGGGACATTAACGTGTGTTGCCGGGCCTTACAAATACATTTGATTTGATTTGATTTGACCATAGCGTGCTACACGAAGCGCATGTATACCTGTCAAGGTAACAGCTTCACATGTGCGAACCTGCCACCTGAATTTTTACATCTTTTCCTAAAGGAAGAAAAACACAGACCAATCCAATCCAATCCAACTTTATTTATAAAGCGCTTTAACAGCCACAGGGGCACAAAGTGCTGTACAGAGGGAGCATATTAAAAACTATAAGCAGCACTAAAAATAGAAAAAAAAAAGAAAAAAAACAAGAGTACCAAAAAAAGAGAAGAAAAAAAGAAGGTAAACATAGGCAGCAATACAAATTTAAATAGATCAGAGTACTTACAAAAATATTTAAAAGCAAAGGACACAGTAACAAAACGATACAACAACAACACAGTAAGACAATAAGATCATAAAATCAACAAGCTACATGGTGTCGAAAGCCAGAGAGAAAAGGTGGGTCTTAAGGAGGCCTTTGAAACGGGGCAGTGATGAGGCCTGCCTAATCTGCAGTGGAAGCTCGTTCCACATTTTGGGGGCGATAACGGAGAAGGCACGGTCCCCCCTGAGCTTACGCCTAGTTGTAGGCACTACTAGGAGCAGCTGGTCAGCTGACCTGAGAGAGCGAGAAGGTGTATAGACCTGCAACAGCTCAGAGAGGTAGGGTGGGGCAAGGTTATGAAGAGCTTTAAGCAAATAAAATAATTTTAAAATGAATCCTAAAGTGCACGGGGAGCCAGTGGAGTGAGGATAAAATCGGTGAGATGTGGTCATATTTATGAGTGCCAGTTAAAAGACGTGCAGCGGCGTTCTGAACCATTTGAAGGCGAGCCACTGAGGATCCACTCACCCCTATATAAAGTGCATTGCAGTAATCCAGCCTAGTCGTCACAAATGCATGGATTACTGCTTCAAAATGCTGCGCCTGTAGGATGGGCTTAATTTTGGCCAGCTGCCTCAACTGGAAAAAGCTCGATTTGACCACGGCCTTGATCTGGCTGTCAAATTTAAGGTCTGGGTAAATTTTTACACCTACAGTAAGTTCTTTACTATTGGTTTGACATCTTGTGCCAGCGAACCCAGATCTAGCAGTGAGGTCACAGAGGGGCCATCAAAAACCATGACCTCCGTCTTTTTGTCATAACATTTTTAAAAATTCAATGCCATCCAGGATTTAACGTCATCGAGACATTTGGTCAGCGGCTCTATGGAAAAGGAGCCAGACTTTTTTAGTGGCATATAGATCTGGCTGTCATCAGCGTAGCAGTGAAAAGGAATGCCGTGCTTTCTGAGGATGGAACCAAGGGGCAATAAATAAATAGAGAACAGGACGGCGCCAAGTATCGAGCCCTGGGGTACACCATACAATAGGGGGGCAGTAGAGGACACAGAGTCCTCGAGCCTGACACAAAAAGATCGATCTGCCAGGTAGGACTTGAACCATTCAAGGGCTATGCCTCTGATGCCCACCCACTGTTCAAGGCGGGCAATTAAAATGTCATGGTCCACCGTGTCAAATGCGGCCGACAGGTCTAAAAGGACCAGGACAACACAGTCACTGGAATCAGTAGCTAAAAAGATGTCATTAAAAACTCTTAAAAGTGCAGACTCAGTGCTGTGCAGGGATTTAAAACCAAATTGGAAAACCTCGAGAATATTGTGCTCGTTTAAAAAATGCATTAGCTGAGTATAGACAATTTTCTCAAGGATCTTTGATAAAAATGGCAGTTTAGAGATGGGCCTAAAATTTTACATGGCTGCAGGATCAAGCCCAGGCTTCTTGATCAGGAGCTGCAGCAGCACAACCGCATGTTTAAAAAGTGCCGCGACCACACCAGAGGACAGGCTGCTATTTATAATACACAGTATTATACAGTAGTACAGTAGGCCCAACAGCTGGGAAGACTTCCTTAAAGGGGCTATGTATTGCTATTCCTAGCACTATTTGGGCAACTTTACACAATTCCTGTTAGTCTATTGAAGACATTTGTAAGTTTAAAAAAAAATGCATTGTTTTATATTTCTAATCAAGTACTCAAAACCATCATTTTTCTGTCTCAAGAAATCAGGCTGTTATGGCCTGGCTCCGCCCATAAGCACTTTGAGTGACAATCAGTCCACAGTCTACACTGGTAGAGGGAGGGAGAGAGAGAGAGAGAGAGAGAGAGAGAGAGGGGTGGGAGAGAGAGAGAGAGAGAGAGAGAGAGAGAGAGAGAGAGAGAGAGAGAGAGAGAGAGAGAGAGAGAGAGAGAGAGAAAAAAAAGACAGCCCCCCTCTCTCCCTCCCTTCCTCTCTCTTCCTTTCTCTCCCTCTCAGCTCATGAGAGTTCGCGGCAGCTTGTGTTTTTTCTTTTTTCTTTCTTTCAATCTCCCGTTTGCGGGTCTGTGGCGCGCGGCCGGCAGGTACCCCCCCCCCCCAAGTGCCCCCTCTCTCTCCATCTCTCTCTCCCTCTCTCTTCCTTTCTCTCCCTCTCGGTGATGAGTCCGCGCGCGGCAGAGAGAGAGAGAGAGAGAGGGAGGGGGTGGGAGAGAGAGAGAGAGAGAGAGAGAGAGAGAGAGAGAGAGAGAGAGAGAGAGAGAGAGAGAGAGAGAGAGAGAGAGAGAGAGAGAGAGAGAGAGAGAGAGAGAGAGAGAGAGAGAGAGAGAAAAAAAAGACAGCCCCCCTCTCTCCCTCCCTTCCTCTCTCTTCCTTTCTCTCCCTCTCGGTTCATGAGAGTTCGCGGCAGCTTGTGTTTTTTTTTCTTTCTTTCTTTCCACTCGCTGTCTAGTCTAGGTAGAATGGGGGCGGGCATTAGCTCCAACCACAGAGCCAATCGCATCACCCAGCGGCCGTATGACGCATATTGGCCGTTCAAAAGAAAATTACCTGATTTACTGCAGGACGAAAGGGGCTGGGCTGAATCTGAGCAATCCGCCAATATGGTATTTAGACACTAAAACACATTGATACGAACTCCTATTACTATAATACAATGCTAGAGACTGAAAAATGACATTTATAATACATAGCCCCTTTAAAGAGTCGAGGTGGAACAGCATCATCTGGGGAGCCCGATAGCTTCATTTTGCCAATGACCTCCTGTAAGGAAGACAGCGTCATGGGCACAAATGTGTTAAATACAGCGGGGCTGGGGACAAAAACGGAGGGGTCATAAGCAGGAGGTGAAATAGAAGCCCTAATGGAAGAGACCTTATCAATAAAGAAGTTAAGGAAACCTTCACAGGCAGCACGAGAGGCCTCCACACAGGTAGTCAGTGGTGCATTCAGTACATCATTGATGGTCTTAAACAATACACAGGGCTTATGGCAGTTTGACATGATAATGTCAGCAAAATATGTTGTCCTAGCCTCCCGTACAATATTCTGGAAGTGATGCCAGCAGTCTCTTAGTGTGTGAAGAGATACATGCAGTTTGTCCTTCTTCCATTTGCGCTCGGCTCTGCGGCACTCACGCTTCGCAGAACCAAGAGAGGGCCCTTATTTTTAAGGGCCCTGGTACAAGAGCTTACACATGTAACTTCTGTAGGCCAACACCTAACCCAGTTGTGGATCTTAACGACACACACAACCCTCCATCACAACAAGGGGAAAACCGTGGAAAAAACCACCCCTCCCTCACCACCTTACCCCTGATACGACTTGTTTGAACAGGTACAGCCCTGTTTATATGTGAAACTTGCCACCTGTTTATTGTCATCACAAGCTGAGAGAGGGACTCATCCCTCGATCACATGCCACTATGTATAGCTTTGCAGGGTTTTTAACCCAGCCAGTTGTGAGCTCAGCTACGTTGTCTAACGTTACATGAACACACACAACCTCTCATCATACAACAAAAAACCCAGTTCATTTTTACTCATGTAAAAAACAACGCCATTTTCTAGGTAGAGAGAAAGCTATACCAGCGATCAAGACAATTCACACACAGCACATGTCGCATCCCCAAATGTAGTGAAGCAACATACGTTTTGGAAAAAACATCGTTATTACAAAACAAGGGGAAGGGGAAGGAAGGAAGAGGGGGAAATGTCCAATGGACCCTTACCTGCACCAATGAACGCAGGCTGAGAAGACCGCAACAGGCTGGTCTCCACGTTGACGAAGGCCCTCGCTGGCGGGACAAAAGAAGCTAAGGCCGGAGCAAGGCTCCGGCGAGACGCCCCCCTCCAACAGCCGATCATGGTGCAGGGCCGACTACATCTTCTGTCAAAGATGACGTCCTAGTCAGAGTGCTATGGCCTGCTATTCTCACGGCTAATGTTCAACGGTGTAGCACAAGCTAACATCTAACTCCAGGCTAACTGGTAGCATCAGGCTAACGTTCCCAGCCGAGCAAGCGTACAGAGCTAGCGTCGTAGCTAACAGCTAACTGGCTAACAGGTAGCTCAACCCAGCTAGGACGCAAGCTAAGCAGCTACCACCGAAACTGTACAACGTGAGAACACAATATAGGCCAACACTTCAGACAGCCGCTGTCTGTCCCTCTCCTCATCCGAAGAGAGAAGAGGAAAAGAAGTCAACACAGTCTTCAGAACGGTGATTATCAGACACAGCGGTGCCGGCACAAGTCCCTCATGGGCTGCAGCCGACTTGAGCGTGGAGGTATTCTCATAATGAAACACCAAACTCAACTCATGCTCTGAGTTTCGTAAAAGTCAGTCAAAGCTTAACATAAGCACGAGCAGTGAACTCCAAGCCCACGTGACTGAACTCAAACTGGAAAGAAACAGACTAAGAAATGATGTAAACTCCATGATCAAAACAGCAAAGAAAAAATGCATCAATGACAAAACCGAGGAAAACAAAAACAAACCGCGTGAACTTTGGAAATTACTCAATAACCAACTAGGCTGCAGTAAAAAACTTAAAACCAGATTCTCAAACATAAACATAAAGACGGACAACACGCTCATCACAGAAAAGCTGGATGTAGCCAATTACTTAAATAGTTTCTTCACAAACATAGCCACAACACTGGTAAAAAAACTACCCTCCCACTCAGGGCATTATGGGGTAGAACACATAGTAGCATACTACAAGAACCTAGGGGTCCACAAAGACGACTTCAAACTGGAAATGGTAACAACAGATGAGGTACTCAAAAAACTGAGCGCCCTCCAACCCAACAAGGCCACTGGCCATGACAACATCCCCTCCAAATTCCTCAGAGACTCAGCAGCCGCCATCAGTCATCACACACATAATAAACCTCTCCATAAAACAGGGACACGTCCCCAAGGACTTCAAAATTGCGAGAGTGACCCCTCTGCACAAAAAAGGCAGTAAATTAGACCCAGGCAACTACCGCCCTGTTTCTATCCTTACCTCCATCTCGAAAGTCATGGAAAAAATTGTATACGAACAGGTCGAAAAATACCTTGCGGAAAAAAATCTAATCTACGAATTCCAATCTGGCTTCAGAACATCCCACTCCACTGACACATGCCTTCTCTATTTAAACGACCACATCAAACAAGAGGTGGACGCGGGCAAATACTGCGGCATGGTCATGCTGGACCTACAAAAGGCCTTCGACACTGTCAATCACACCATTCTGATTGACAAGCTAAAAGCAATTGGTTTTGATAGTCTATCAGTGAGCTGGATGCAATCCTACCTGGAGGGGAGAGAGCAGATGGTGGAGGTAAACGGTACCCTATCCCCCCCCCTCACAGTAAACTGTGGTGTTCCACAAGGAAGCATACTAGGTCCGCTACTGTTCCTAATTTATGCAAATGACATGTCGTCAGCTTGTGACTGCAACTTGTTCCTGTTTGCGGACGACTCAGCCCTGCTGGTCTCTGACAAGAACAAGTTACAGGTTGAAAAAACCCTCAGCTCAGAACTAGGCAAAATCTGCATATGGCTCGCTGATAACAAACTATCATTACACATGGGCAAAACAGAGTCCATTCTCTTCGGTTCAAATAACAAACTCAGCAAGACCGACGGCTTCTCAGTTACAGTGGGTGACAATATTGTCACAAGGAAAGAAGATATTACCTACCTGGGTTCCATCCTAGAGGCAAATCTTTCCTGTGACAAAATGGCATCCAATGTAATAAAAAAAGTCAACCAACGAACTCGATTCTTGTACCGGATCTCAGTGGTAAACAAGAATACCCTGAAGACTCTAGCAGGAGCACTCATTCAAGGGTACTACGACTATGCTTGCACCTCATGGTACCAAAGCACCTCAAAGGCGCTAAAAACAAAATTACAAACATCTCAAAACAAACTGGTCAGACTACTGCTTGACCTTACTCCTAGAACCCACCTCACCCCTGCCCACTTTGACAACCTAGGATGGCTTAGAGTAGACGACAGAGTACAGCAACTTGCAATGGGCCTGGTCTACAAGATACACTACACGACCAAGGTACCCATGTACATGACAAAATACTTCCCAAAGGTCAGTGAATACCACGATCACAACACCAGAGGGAGCTCCACAAATCATGTTAAACCCAGATTCGGCTCAAACAAGGGACTAAACACGTTTCGCAATTATGCCACATCAATGTGGAACGCCCTACCCAAAGCTGTAAAGGAATGTGAATCACTACCCACTTTCAAAAACACTCTCAAAAAACACCTAAGGGAGACTGCAACCCGAAACTGGCCCCTGTAAATGTCCGAACACAACCCCCTCCAATGTACAGTAAATTACCAAGTATGGTCTTGTCAATAATCCAATGTACAGTGTTGTTTGTACAGTTGTACAGTGTCCCCCACCCACCCCTCCTACCCAACCCCCCCCCCCCCCCCACTCCTACCCAACCCCCCCCCCCCCCCCCACCCACCCAACCACCTCCAATGTACAGTCCCCCCCCACCCCCACCTACCCAATCCAATGTACAGTTTCCACGCCTAATGTATATACTCTTTTCTTTCTGGACTCTTTTTGTATCACAAACAGTACTGTAATTGCAAATCTGGTATGTCATAAATGTATAGATGGAGCAGTACTGTCTATCTGTATGTCATGTATGTCATATATGTTATGATGAATTGAAAATGGGGGACCCTGATGTAAACAAGACGAAAGTCTTTCTCTGGTCTGCATCCCCTTAACAATTGTATGTATTGAGCTGTACTGTACTGTACCCATTCTGCAATCTGTTAATAAAGTTTTCATTCATTCATTCATTCATTCCCTCGCGCCGGGTAACTTTCATCTTGAAAGGTGGGGCCCGCGCGGTGACAGAGAGTATCCGTTTGTCCAGAGATCCGGGGGATTGAACCGCAGATTCGGATACGGTCCCAGGCAACAAAGCTCCCGATGAGGAGCTCATGTAACGTGGGCGTCAAACCAGAACCCTCTCCACGCCGCTAAGAGGCAGCAAAAAAGGGTACCAGCCTGGAGCCGGCTTTCGTAAGTCGTGCAGCCATTCCCCCCATAGCAACACAGCTAGCGCTTGCGTCTCAAAACCATCACCCGCCCGGAGAGGCAGCTAGCCCTCACACGGCCGAGCGCCTCCCAAGTAAAGTCCAACTGCAGAGCCGGCGGGAATACCTGTCCAACTGCAGAGCTGGAGGAATGCCGGTGGGGATTAACTCAGCGACGCGAGCCCCTAATACGAAAATGCCGGTGGAGGTCAGAATGATCATCATCTTCTAGACACCCCGGTGGCGAAGCCATTATCGCTGTATTTCCTCAAAGAATTGTGAGAGAGAAAATAAAGATATAATATCAACGCAGCTCCTTCTCTTCACGTAGCTCCTTCACTAAACACAAGTGGTGTACACAAACACTTGATGGTGGTGAAAACAAGGTAGGAGCTGTTAGTATGGCCACACCCCTGCTTATGTAGAGGAGCAGATGGGGGTGTGGCCACACTGGCCAGGCGAGTGGGTGTATATAGGTGCATGTGAAGATTTATTCAGTGCTAGTACTGATATGTATTCCAGTAGACGCAGAGCGGAGCTATACGATACTATAACATTGGTGTTATAACATTATCTGGTGTTATGATGCTTTCACACAACAGTAGCTGCATGCCACACACCTCTACCACTAGGACAACTTAAAGAATACATTACATTCCCCTCTGCCACACCCACAGTCCACTTTCACATTACTTGCTTAAATTCAGATGCTACCATATAGACAATATGTCTGTTATGCCGTGGGAGATTTAGGACCTGACTCATGGTTATTATGGGACACAATAATTCACTAATCTCTGCTGGTGTGTAGATGTGCTTTTCCTATAGTCAGACCCCATGGGGAACTGTCATGGGGTGGTCATTGGGATGGTGGGTTTATGACACATTCACCATAGTACACATTTCCACTCCCATAAAGGCAGTCATGCGAAGTAGTTATAGTGAGCCCTATGGCATATCTAACCACCCTTCCACTCCTCTCTCACATCACCTTGTTTTTCAGTTTCTCTGTCGACAATATATCTCGCTCCATCTCTCTCTCACACACACACCTATATAAACGCGCACACAAACACACAATCTCGCATACACACATTCAATATACACAAAGAAAAACACACACATACAGTAGGCATACACATACACAAACACAGGCACACAGACACATGCACAAACACAGGCACACAGACACATGCACACAAACACATTCACATGCATCATAAAAAAAACACTCATGGACACATATAAACACTAACTATCATGCACAATGTACACACAGGCAGACACAGACATAAATACATGTGCACACACACACACACACACACACACACACACACCAAACTCATTAGTCTGAGCTATTTCTGGTTCTTGCGTGTCACTCCTGCCACAGGGGTCAATGAAGAGTCCCCAGGGGCCATGGAATGATCTCTATTTCAACCTATTCACCCTGTCTGGATGGCCGGATGCTTGTTTTTCTACAGGCATATTAATGTGTATTTTCCGTTTTATTCAGTTTGCCTGAAGGTCTGCCTTCCTCCCTGCTTGCCTTTCTGTCTATATCTATCTCCCTCCTTTCTCCCCCATCCTCTCTCTCTCTCTCTCTCTCTCTCTCTCTCTCTCTCTCTCTCTCTCTCTCTCTCTCTCTCTCTCTCTCTCTCTCTCTCTCTCTCTCTCAAAAACTACCATCACACTTTGAAGAAAGTCTCAGACGTTCAGTAAAGCGGTTTTCGGAGTTCATGGAGGATATGACCATGTTAATCATATTCAGAATGATATCCGTGTCTCTCAGTCCTGCGCATCCAAGGAACCATGTCAGACGATGTACAGAGGAGGAGAGAAGGAGAGGTAGAAGGAGGAGATGGAGAAATAGAGAGACACAGACGTAAATCAGCTCTACATGATTCACAGTGCGGTTAATTCACAGATGGTGGGCCATGCCGCTGAGCAGATATAATGTGTGTGTGTGTCTGTGTGTGTGGTTGGGGGGGATTGTGGGTGTGTCTGTATGAATGTGTATGTTACATCCATGTGTTTTATTGTGTAGACATATGTGTTGCATAATATATTGTCTGTGTTTGTGTGCATGCATGGCTGGGCCATGTGATATTTGATTATTACCCCGTCAAGCCCTATGACTGGTCTTGCTAATGTGATGCGGTAGGACAGAAGGAGGATGGATTACCCCTCCAAGCCCTATGGCTGGTGAAGGAAATCACTGGTTTTCATTTGGTTATAATTTACATTTACATTTATTAGGATAAGTGCATGACAGTAAGGTTAGTTAGGGTTAGATATTTTTTATAATTTTTGGGGAGCCAGTGCAGGTCCCTAAGAAGTGGGGTGACATGGGCCGACTTCGGTAGGTTTGAGATCAGGCGGGCCGCTGTGTTCTGAATGAGTTGAAGAGGCTTGGTGGCAGTGGCCGGGAGCAGTGCGTTGCAGTAGTCGAGGCGGGAGATGACTGTTGATTGGACGAGGAGTTGGGTGGCTTCTTTTGTCAGGAAGGGGCGGATCCTTCTGATGTTGCTCAGGAGGAATCTGCAGGTTCTGGTTGTCGCTGCGATGTGAGCGGAGAAGTTCAACTGGTCGTCGAGGACAACACCAAGGTTCTTGGTGGTCGGGGACCCAGAGATTTAGTGTAGAGGGAGAACCTAAGGACCTAAACCTAAGGACCTAAACCCCGGGCTCAAAGAGGAGTTTGGAGACACTTTATGCCTAGAATGGCCAGCAGAAATCAGACGGGAGAACGGCGGCAAGGAAAAGAACAAAGGAAGCGGCAGGAAGAGGCACAGAGGGAGACGTGGAGGTATTAGGCTGAGACTAAAAAGAGCTGCTTACCGCCCAGCAATTCCATCCATCTTTCTGGCGAATGCCCGTTCGTTGGAGGGCAGGATGGATGACCTAAGGGCGAGGGTCCGGTTCCAACAGGAGATGAGAGACATCAACATCATGTGTCTCACGGAAACATGGCTCACGTCGGCGACTCCGGACAAAAGCGTCTCTCCCTCGGACGCCTTCACCGTATTACGTGCAGATCGAACGGCTGCCTCAGGAAAGAGCATCGGCGGCGGGGTCTGCCTCCTCATGAACAATTCCTGGGTTAATCCCGAAGGGGTGCATGTTCTCTCGAGCTCGTGTTCCCGGGACATGGAACACCTTTCTATCCTGTGTCGTCCGTTCCATCTACCCCGGGAGTTTACCGCGGTCATCATGACCGCCGTATATATTCCCCCACAGGCGAATACTGGCAAAGCGCTGGGAGAACTACACGATCACCTCAACAGACACCAGATCAAACATCCGGACGCAGCGATGATAGTGGCTGGCGATTTCAACCAGGCGAACCTGAAGAAAGTGATGCCGTCCTTTTTTCAGCACATCGCCTGCTCCACTAGAGGGAGGAACACACTCGACCACTGTTATTCCCCGTTCAGAGCCGGCTACAAGGCAGTAGCCGCTCCGCCATTAACGGGGTCCTCAAGCTCGAGTGACCACGACTCCATTTTGCTTTTTCCCGCATACCAACAAAGAAGTGGACCGACGAATCAGAGGCCACGCTCCAGGACGTGTTAGAAGACACGGATTGGGATATGTTCCAAGGCAGCGCCAGTGACGTCAGCGAGCTCGCAGACACAGTGGTGAGCTACATAACAACAATAGCTGATGGTATCGTCCTCACGAAAAAGGTGCAGGTTTTCCCAAACCAGAAACCGTGGGTGGACAGTACTATTAGAGCAGCTCTGAACTCTCGCACCACTGCTTACAACCTGGGCAGAGAGTCAGGAAACATGGAGGAGTATAAGGCTTCAGTCTATACTCTGCGCAAGGCTGTTAAACTTGCTAAGAGGACATATGCTGACAAACTGGAGACACAAATGGCACAAAACGACACAAGAGGATTATGGCAGGGACTGAAGACAATAACTGACTATAAAGTCAGCGCCCCCTCAATGGGGAGCGACGACGCCTCCCTCGCGGACAAGCTCAACACCTTCTACGCTCGGTTTGGTGTAGACAGTGGCGCTGCTGGCTCTCCGGCTAGTGACGTCACTGGCGCGCCGGCTGTTGTGGAGGGGGGGGGGCAACCGCGGGGGGGCGGGGACGCTCTCTCGTTGTCGGAACACAGTGTGAGAAGAGCATTTATGCAGGTGAACACCAGGAAGGCTGCTGGCCCAGATGGTATAACAGGACGCATACTTAAGTCCTGTGCCAACCAGCTGGCCCCGGTGTTCACCGCCATATTTAATCAATCCCTGGCGGAGTCAGTGGTCCCTGCCTGCTTCAAGATGTCTACCATCATCCCTGTACTGAAGAAAAACCTCCCCAACATGTCCAAATGACTACAGACCGGTGGCACTCACCTCTGTGGTCATGAAATGTTTCGAGAGGCTGGTCAAGGACCACATTTGTGCCTCCCTCCCCAGTGATATGGACCCTGTAACTGAGGGGTACAATTCCCTGACTGTATTGTTAGATATGATATTTAATACCACTACCTCATGTACTTTAACTTCTGGCCACCCAGTACAAGATATAAGTATGATGAACACTTTCCCACCTGATGAAACGAATCCACACAAATGTACCAAATCGAAGGTTTAATACAGCAAAGGGTGTATACAACGATCACTTAATTACATTTATGATTTGAAATATGAAATATGCACTTTTATGGCAAATGAGTATTCGTAGGTAAATCAACATTGAATGTCCAATCTCTGGTTACGCAGGGAGTAAGTATACAACCTGGAATATTTAGGAAACGATAGCGATGGTACTTAAATGATTATAGCTGGATACACTAAGGGGGGGGGGGGGGGGTCCCGCTGGTTGTAAGACAGTAGGAGGGGGGGGTTAGAGAAGCCGCTGGCGGTATCCCATCTGGCCGACGGTGTCTTGGGAGAATCCAAAGTCTTGGACACGGTGCCCACAGAACCTCGGACCGCAGACGAATACAGCTGGACCCTCTGTGGAACGGTATCTGCCGGTCCACAACGGAGAGACGTGAGGCGACCTCACGTGTAGAGCGCCGTCTCACCTGGAGTCCTCTCCGGGGGGTAATTCCAACACTCCGCAGTGTTGGCCTTTATCCATGGAATAATCAAAGCACACAAAGCATAATCCAAGCCGTGGAAGGCTCGCCGTCGTCCGGGTAGAGTAATCCAATATACAGGTCCAGTCGCTCTTGGCCCGGAGCTCCTCGGATGCAATCACCACTAGGGGTCTGACCAGCCTGGTTAAGCGTCCAGATAACGTCAGGAACGATGGGGGTACTGATAACTTTAGAACTCTAACCGAACGATGCACCATACATAAATAGACTATTATTAGCTTAATAGAATACGTCCAACTCGACGGTATAGTGCCAAACTATGACTATTCAACTATTAATCTACACGATATCTCAATGCCTATTCTGGGCCAAGTAGGCCTTACTACACCGCACGTGCGTCGTGGGGAGGCTTTGCGTCTGTCACTCTGGTGGAGGGTAAAGAACTGGACTAAAAGGAAGTTCTACTTTACTTGCGCCATATATATATGCGCTATGAACAAATAGTACCATTCGTATCTCGCCCGACATATTACTGCGCGGAACCGGGGGTTGCCACGACATGTTAGGCGGCACGATTGAACTTGGACCTAGGGGTATGGCAACCTGGCGCCAGGTTCTCGTCCAATGGTAGAATGAAACTATTATGGGCTGTTTAGTAGAAACGGGGATATTCAATGCATATTGTACAAGGAATATACAGGGGATATCAAACGATATACAAATACAATAAAATATATATATATAAATAAATATACATATTCGGTTTAATCTGATCCTTCACAACAGCCGCCCCCTAATTAGTCCCACCTAATTAGCTAAGCAGAGACAGATTAACCGCACTGTCTACCACTCAAGGTCCGCTGTAAGGGTCAGTCAACTCACAAAGTCATGGGGTCATGGTCATCATCGATAGTATCTGGGAGTCGGGGCAGTTCTATGAGCCTCGCCACGGGACGTGTGTAAGTGCGCCCTTGGACGAGTACTTCAGCTGCTCGGACCTTGCCATCGGCACCGGTGATCACTTTGCTTACGCGGCCAGCCGGCCACATAGCTCTGGGTAGTGACTGGTCAATAATCATGACGACTGTTCCTTCTGTCAAATTGTCTCTCTCTTTTACCCACTTCTGGCGGGTCTGTAGAGACGGTAGGTAGTGAAGTAGGAAGCTGCTCCAAAACTTGTCAGCTAGTGCTTGGCTGTACCTCCACATTCTTCGGCCGTTCGCTTCTTCAGGCCTGTACATTGTCTGGGGTAGCGCGGGGTACAGCCGCCCCATTAGGAGTGTGTTGGGGGTGACTGGGTCGACATCTGCTACATCACTGGAGACGTAACCGAGGGGCTTTGAGTTCAATACTCCCTCGATCTCCGTAAGGACTGTCATTAGGACTTCCTCCGCCACAGTCTGGGCTCCGAGTACGGCGTACAGGGCTGTCTTCATAGAACGTACTTCTCGTTCCCAAGTTCCACCGAAGTGGGGTGCGTTCGGGGGATTAAACTGGAAGTCAATCTGGGCTGGAGCGAGGTGGGTCTTAAGTTCTGGGCCCATAGCTTGGAAGCTCTCTCTCAGCTCTCTTTCTCCGCCTTTGAAGTTGGTCCCGTGATCAGACAACAATGTAGACGGTTTTCCTTTCCGTGATGTGAATCTCCGGAAGGCCATAAGGAATGAGTCTGTGCTCATGGTCGGAAGGAGCTCGATATGTATCGCTCTGGTGGTCATGCATTTGAATACAATACCCCACCGCTTCTCGGTGCCTCTTCCTCTCTTTATATACAACGGGCCAAAGCAGTCCATGCCTGTGGAGTGGAATGGCTTGTCGCCGATTCGGAGGCGACAGGGGGGTAGGTCAACCATCCGTGGTATGCTGGGCTGCGCGCGCCACTTACGGCAGTCTAGACAGGTTCGCTGGAAGCGCCGTACTGCTTCTCTCCCTTGCAATATCCAATAACGACGTCTGATCTCCGCGAAGACTCTCTCTGCTCCTGCGTGGTGTACATCCTCGTCGTATTTCTTTATGATCAGCTCTGTGACCTTGTGTCGGCTGTTCAAGACGATCGGGTACTTAATGTCATCTGGTAGATCGGGGGCTCTCCGCAGGCGACCACCCACTCTGATGAGATTATGGGGGGCGTCACTCTCTGGTGCCAGGTGAATCAGTCTGCTGTCTGATGGGACGGGGTTTCCTCCCTGTAGACAGTCTAGCTCATCGGGGAACGAGTCTCTCTGGGCTCGTTGTAGTAGAAGAAGTTCTGCTTCTTCGTAGTCAGCTGCTGACATGTCAGTGGTGGACTGAATCTCTGGGTGGTGCCGCAGGAATGTTCTTTGTTGCGCACTCTCTAGGGTAATGCAGTCATCTATGTTGGGGTCTGTGGAGGCGACAGTGCTCAGTCCACAGAACATAGGTTTCTTGTTCTCAGCCTCCTCGTTACTTGCTTCCCTCGGGGTGGGCGTAGGCCAATCTCCTTCCGGGAGCTTGAGGAATGCTGGTCTGTCACTGTAGATGTTGCGACGGGTTAGGTCATCCAGAGACATTCCCCGGGTGATGACGTCAGCTGGGTTGTGTTTGGTGTCCACATACCGCCAGCTTGCTTCTTCTGTTAATTCTTGAATCTCGGTGACTCTGACTCCCACGAAGACTTTGTATCTGCATGAATCAGACTTGATCCATGTGAGTACTGTCGTGGAATCTGACCACAAGATTGTTCTATGCATCGGGATGGTGAGTTCACGTTGGATTAGATGCGCTCCTGCGAGGGCTGCGCAGAGCTCTAGACGTGGGATAGATTGTTGCTTACGTGGGGCTATTCTCGAGCGGGCCAGGATGAAGGCAGTGTGTATCTTTCCTCCCATCTCTTGGGCACGCAAATAGGCCACGATCCGTAGGCTACTTCGGAGGCGTCGCTGAAGACGTGTAGCTCAATCTCGCATGTCTCTGGCCTCACTGTGGATGGGAAGTAGCTGCGGCGTATATTGACACCTGGGAGTGAGCGGAGTTCCGTCTCCCACTCTCTCCATGTTGAGGCAAGGTGTGCGGGTATTGGGTCGTCCCAGCCCTGGTCCTTGTCCCATAGTGCTCGTACAATCATCTTTGCCCTGGTGGTGTAGGGTAGAATACATCCCAACGGGTCATATTGTCTGGCGAGTGTTCTGTACACACTCCGTCTGGTGGTCGGTATCGCCGCCGACCTTCCTTGCTCTGGAGCCAAGGGTTTGTGTCTATAGTGGAGCGAGTCTGTTTTGAAGCGCCAGACTAGTCCTAGTGTCATTTCTTGGGCTTCTCCTGGGATTGTCGCCATCCAGGTCTCGCTGCTGGCAGCCTTGTCCGCGGAGGAGAGGCTGCGCAATACGTGCGGGTCGCTGCTGGCCCACTGCCTGAGATCAAAGCCGCCTTTGATTAGGGAGGCGCGTAACTTGATTAGGAGAGCCTCGGCTTCTTCTTGAGTCGAGACGCTTTGTAAACAGTTGTCCACGTAGAAACTGTTCTTCACACTGTGTTGGACCTCTTCATCTGCTGCTGGGTCCTCTGTGACGTGTTTCTGTAGTGCAAAGGTAGCACAGCACGGGCTGCATGTGGTTCCGAAGGGGAGTACTTCCCACTGGTAGATGGATGGGTTCTCATCTCCGATCTTCTCTCTCCATAGGAACCGTAGCAGAGGCTTGTCCTCCTCTACTAGTCTCACCTGCAAGAACATCCCTTTGATATCCCCGCTTATAGCCACCTTGTCCTGGCGGAAGCGCAGTAGCACGCCTAGTAGGGAGGGGCCGAGTGTGGGGCCGGGCAAGAGCTCTTTATTCAGATTTTGGGATCCGATCTGGTAGCTGCAGTTAAACACAATGCGATCCTTGCCGTTGTGATGGACCTTGTGATGCGGCACGTACCATGATTCGGTCGTCTGATCGGCCTCTTTAATGTCAATCTTTGTTACGTGTCCCGCTGTGATTAGCTTCTCAATCTCAGCTCGGTACACACTCTCTTGAGCGGGGTCTTTGGCTAGGCGCCGCTCTGTGTTCAGTAGATAGCGCTCCGTGGCGTCTTTCTTTGCGTGAAAGGTGGGCATTCCCTCTCGCCTCAGGAGTGGAGTTGCGTATCTCATCACTCCGCCGACTGTGACTCTCTTTGTCCCCTGCTCGAGTAGGTTGATGGCGTAAATGTCTTCTTTAGAGCGAATATCTTTCTTTTTGTTCTTAAAGGGCATTGTCTCTAGGGTCCATAGCCTCTCGACATGCTGCAGGAGAGTGGTGTCTTCTTCTGTCGTTCTGGAGTGGAAGCAGCTAGTGGCTGCTGTTCGGTTGAGAGATTTAGCGAGGGGGCCTTGGAGGGTCCACCCTAGGCGGATCTCGACTGCTGCAGGACAGCCTCGGGGGCCTGTATGGACCCGGTCAATCGGGACTATGAGTTCTGCATGGTCGGAGCCTATCAACAGGGTCGGGGTAGCGCCGTCTATGAGCGGGATCGGTAATTGGCGCAGGTGCACATATTTATCCATCAACTTGGTGACAGGGTAGGTGTACTGCGATAGTCCTATTTCTTGGCTGGTGAAAGCATTTGTGATCTTGTACCGTCGCTCTGGCTGCCCGTTGGCTGCGATGGTGAAGGAGACATTCTCGCCCTTTATCGTCTTTAAATCTCTTCTTATTGTCCGAATCGTCATTTCGTTCTTGCTCCCCCGCAGTCCCAACTGGGTCGCAGCGGAGGCGAGCAGAAGGGTCTTCTCTGACCCGTCATCGAGGACGGCGTAAGTGTCCATGACTTTATCTTGGTAGCTCAATGTCACACGGACTACCTTTAAGAGCACTTGGGCTCCGCTGCTGCTGGCGGGGTCAATGTACATGACACTTGCCTTGGTGCCGCTCCGTGGTGCAGGTATAGGCCGTCTTCCGTTACTATCGTGTAGTATATCTAGATGGGCTCCATCGCACCGGCTGCACCTTTTCTTTAGGCGGCATTCGGCTGCCATGTGAGGCCGCGCACATCGATAACAGCGCCGGTTGGACTTTATCCATTGACTCACTTCTTCTGCATTCATCTTTGTGAATGAGTCACATTGTGACAGCCAGTGTTCTTTCTCACAGTAGGGACACGCTATCTTCCACTTCTCTTTTCTCGAGGGGGTGCTGTGACTCTTACTGCTCGGTACTGACTCTGATTGGTGCATGACAGTCACCGATCTTCTTCCATCATTTATTCTCCTGGGTCCCTCTCTGGAGCTTGGCGTGCTCCGCCCGAAGGTGTCCAGTCGTAAGCTGCTGACCTCTCTCGCCAGGAAGTCGGCTAGATCAAGGAGGGATGGCTCGGGGCCGTCGGGATCTCGGTAATCCCTCTGCCGCCTAAAGCGCTCCTGTCTTGCGGGTGGCAGCTTCTCCAAAATCCTCTCGACGTTAGAGTTGGCGTATAGCTCATGCATGCCCTTCTCCCGTTGCGCTCCCAGCATCCCCACCAGGGACTGCACTTTGATTGACAGGTCGTCTAGTGAGCGATTGTCTGTGGCTGGGGGTAGGCGATCAATATGCCTTATCTCTTGGATTACGTAATCCCATATACGTCCATATCTCTGATCCAGTGCTGCAAGGGCCGCTGTGTATGGAGTCGAAGAGGTAGCATAGGCTAGCGCTATATTGTGCGCTCGCGGTACTTTCAGGTGCTTCAGTAGTATTGCATACTTGTGGCGTTCATCAGCGACATCCACCATCATTGTCTCTAAGCACATCCGGAGCTCCGTGTACTGTGCTCGACTCTCATAGGCGAAGTCTGGGAATGACGGTGTGGCATTGTATGACGCCGTGGATGGCTGATACATCGGCGAGCGTTGGGGGAGAGACCTCCTGGGCGAGTCCCCTCTTGCGCCTCGCTGTGGGCTGGTACTGGCAGGGTACCATGGCCCGCTGGTCCAGGTGCTGTTCCTCGGGGCTGGTCGTGCGTCGTGCTCACCCGTGAATAGAGTCGGGGGTCTGTAGCGCAGCGCCGCGGGGGTATAGCCTGGACTGTATGGGACCTCCTGGTCCGGTGGAGTACTGTGCTGTCGTCGGGCTTGGTTCTCCTCTTCTCCCTCTTCTTCCTCTATCAGATCTTCCAGATCCTGTAATCGTTTATTTAGCTTCTCCGCAGTGTATGCCGCTCCTTCCTTGTAGCTGGGTCTCGCTTGGACCGGTATGGGAAGGGGGTCTGCGGGGGGTCTAGACTCGGTCTGTTGGTCAAGTTCAGGGTCGCTTGCTCGTTGTGGTGACGCTGCCCTTGACTGTTGTCTCGACGAGTTCCTTGAGCCCCTGGCGGAGGGAGAGGGAGTTGTCCTTTTGATCAGCTGCTCTATTAGTTGCGCTTGTAGTCTGTCGCGCTCTGCGTCTCTTTGGGCACCGGCAGCGGCACGCTGGGCGTCGGCCCGGTCTCTTGCCATATTCTCTTCTGTCTGGAAGCGTCTCATCTCCAGGCGCGTGCGCTGTTCTTCGCTCCGTTGCTGTGCTTGGAGGTGTTCGCGCTCGCTGGTCGCCTGTGCTTGGAGGCGTTCACGCTCGCTAAGCGTCTGTGCTTGGAGCCGATCGCGTTCGGTAGAGGCTGTCAGGCTGACGAGGAACGCCTGTTGTAGTATCCTCTCCGCTTCGCTGGGGGAAGGCGGTTGTGGAGGTGAGCCGCTCCTGCGTGAGCCGCTCCTGGGGGTACTCGTTGGGGAGTCCTGGAGCTATAGTTCCTCGGCGCTCTCCTCCTCTTCTTCCGTGCAGAGTTCTCTCTCTGTAGGGTTGTCTTCCTCCCGGGGCTGGTCGGGGACTACTTCTTGAGTAGTGGCGGGGGGTAAAGGCATGTCAATTCCCTCCTGGTCCCCACCGTGAGCTTGGTCAGTTACATTAGGACCTACTAGGGCCTCTGTGGTCGGGGAAACCTGGTCGTTAAGGTCAGACATAATTTTACTTTCTACTTTTACCGCGTTTACCGTTTGTCGAAGGCTAGGTAGTTGACTGACAGTGTAAGCCTCTAAGTACTGAGGTGTCTGTCGTCTGCGCCGCAGGCGTTCTAGGTTAGGAGGATCGTTTCGTGGAGTGTTCATCATAGGCCATTTCGATATTAATAACACTATATTAATATTACACTAGTTACCCTCCGGCTCGAAGGACCAATTGTAACTGAGGGGTACAATTCCCTGACTGTATTGTTAGATATGATATTTAATACCACTACCTCATGTACTTTAACTTCTGGCCACCCAGTACAAGATATAAGTATGATGAACACATTCCCACCTGATGAAACGAATCCACACAAATGTACCAAATCGAAGGTTTAATACAGCAAAGGGTGTATACAACGATCACTTAATTACATTTATGATTTGAAATATGAAATATGCACTTTTATGGCAAATGAGTATTCGTAGGTAAATCAACATTGAATGTCCAATCTCTGGTTACGCAGGGAGTAAGTATACAACCTGGAATATTTAGGAAACGATAGCGATGGTACTTAAATGATTATAGCTGGATACACTAAGGGGGGGGGGGGGTCCCGCTGGTTGTAAGACAGTAGGAGGGGGGGGTTAGAGAAGCCGCTGGCGGTATCCCATCTGGCCGACGGTGTCTTGGGAGAATCCAAAGTCTTGGACACGGTGCCCACAGAACCTCGGACCGCAGACGAATACAGCTGGACCCTCTGTGGAACGGTATCTGCCGGTCCACAACGGAGAGACGTGAGGCGACCTCACGTGTAGAGCGCCGTCTCACCTGGAGTCCTCTCCGGGGGGTAATTCCAACACTCCGCAGTGTTGGCCTTTATCCATGGAATAATCAAAGCACACAAAGCATAATCCAAGCCGTAGAAGGCTCGCCGTCGTCCGGGTAGAGTAATCCAATATACAGGTCCAGTCGCTCTTGGCCCGGAGCTCCTCGGATGCAATCACCACTAGGGGTCTGACCAGCCTGGTTAAGCGTCCAGATAACGTCAGGAACGATGGGGGTACTGATAACTTTAGAACTCTAACCGAACGATGCACCATACATAAATAGACTATTATTAGCTTAATAGAATACGTCCAACTCGACGGTATAGTGCCAAACTATGACTATTCAACTATTAATCTACACGATATCTCAATGCCTATTCTGGGCCAAGTAGGCCTTACTACACCGCACGTGCGTCGTGGGGAGGCTTTGCGTCTGTCACTCTGGTGGAGGGTAAAGAACTGGACTAAAAGGAAGTTCTACTTTACTTGCGCCATATATATATGCGCTATGAACAAATAGTACCATTCGTATCTCGCCCGACATATTACTGCGCGGAACCGGGGGTTGCCACGACATGTTAGGCGGCACGATTGAACTTGGACCTAGGGGTATGGCAACCTGGCGCCAGGTTCTCGTCCAATGGTAGAATGAAACTATTATGGGCTGTTTAGTAGAAACGGGGATATTCAATGCATATTGTACAAGGAATATACAGGGGATATCAAACGATATACAAATACAATCAAATATATATATATAAATAAATATACATATTCGGTTTAATCTGATCCTTCACAACAGACCCTATGCAATTTGCATACAGGACAAACAGGTCCACTGACGACACGGTCTCCCAGGTACTGCACAGCACCCTCTCTCATCTTGACCGTCAGAAGGGGGGCTATGTGAGACTGTTGTTCATTGACTACAGCTCAGCGTTCAACACCATAGTCCCCACCAGACTGGTGGACAAGCTGATCGAGCTAGGTCTGAGCTCCGCCCTGAGCGCCTGGGTACTGGACTTTCTGAGCGAAAGACCCCAGGCGGTCAGGGTGGGGGGTCAGACCTCCAACACCATCACCCTGAGCATCGGGTCCCCCCAGGGCTGTGTTCTGAGCCCCCTGCTGTACTCACTCTACACACACGATTGTGTGGCCAAGTTCAGCTCCAACTCCATAGTGAAGTTCGCAGACGACACGGTGGTGGTGGGGCTGATCTCGGACAACGACGAGAAGGCCTACCGGGAGGAGGTTGAGGTACTGGAACGCTGGTGCCAGGAAAACAGCCTGCTCCTGAACATTGGTAAAACCAAGGAGCTGATCGTGGATTATAGGAGAGGACAGCAGGAGACGCACACACCACTGATGATTAACGGGGCTACCGTGGACAGGGTGAGCAGCTTTAAGTACCTGGGGGTCCACATCTCAGAGGATCTGACATGGTCAACACACATAGACACAGTAGTAAAGAAGGCGAAACAGCGCCTCTACCACCTGAGACAGTTAAGGAAGTTCAGAGTATCGGGGAAGATACTCCAGTCCTTCTACTCAGGAGCTGTAGAGAGTATCCTGACCGGAAACATCACTGCCTGGTATGGAAACAGCACGGCACAGGACAAAAAGGCCCTACAGAGAGTGGTGCGCTCAGCCGAGCATACCACGGGTATTGCACTCCCTCCCCTGCAGGTTCTATACAACAAGAGGTGCAAATCCAGAGCCTGCAGAATAATGAAAGACCCCCACCACCCCAATAACAGCCTGTTTCAGCTGCTGAGGTCAGGCAGACGCCTGCGAACCCCAGCTACTAGGACAGAGAGGCTTAGCTTCTTCCCCCAGGCCATCAGAGTCCTGAACAATGAACATTGAGTACCACAGAACACTGAACTATCCACACATAAGCACACATGAGCACACACACGACACGCACGCTGTGCACACACTAGCAGCTACTTTAACACTTTAACATGAGCGGGCACACACTCATGCCGTACACACCCACACTTATTGCCAAAAGGAAAGGCCACTTTAAATCAGTATTAGCAACAGTAACAGTGTATTGCACTACCAAAGCTACCTAGCATGTCCTATATGCTTTGTAAATAACTATGTACAGATACCGAGATGTCACACCATGTTACCTGTTACCTGTTATTGCACAATGTTTTTGTATTGGATTCTATTATATGTTGTACCCACTGTATTGCACATCGTTGCGGGCAAGACCACCCGCATTTCATTGTATACTCGTATGCCGTGACAAATAAAACTCTTGACTTGACTTGACTTGAAGAGAAGGGGTCCTAGGGCCGAGCCCTGGGGGACGGGTGGCCGACAGGGTCCCTCTCCATGACACTTGGTAGGAGTGGTCATTGAGGTATGATGTCAGCCATGACAGCGCAGAGCCAGCCACTCCCATTCCTGCGAGGGACGCGAGGAGGATCTGATGGTTGACTGTGTCGAAGGCTGCAGATAGATCTAGATTCTACGAGAATCAGGACAGAGGAGAGGCCTTTTGCTTTTGCTAAGTGAAGTTCAAGTTCAAGTTCAAGTTCTTTAATAGTTGTCATACAGAAGTACAGAATACTTTCATACAAAATGCTTCTTACTGTTACGCTCCAGAGACTGTGCTAGACAAGATAGTATCAAATAACATAATAACATAATATAGCATGAATTTAGAAGAAGAAAATGAGGTCACAGTGTTCGGTATAGACATATGTACAATGTTCTGAGTTACCATATAATATACAATACACAATACTATGCAGTGTACTAATGTACAGTACTATCTAGTGCAAAGCAGAAATGGGATGAGGTACAATTTTAGGTACAATTTACAGTAAGGTGTACGAGTTGTAGTGCAATCCTTCATCCATAAATATAAAGTGTGGGGAGTGGGTGCTACAGTGTGTTTGTTTAAAGTGGGTGTGTGCTATAAAGTGTGTGGAGTGGGTGCTACAGTGTGTTTGTTTAAAGTGAGTGTGTGCGTGTGGATGTGTGTGCTATGTGCGTTTGGTGGTTGTTGTTGTGTAGTGTTCATTCATTGTTAGTTTAGCAGCCTGATGGCCTGGGGATAGAAGCTACTTCTGAGTCTTTCTGTGCTCGCCTTGAGACTCCGGTATCGCTTGCCTGACCGCAGCAGTTCAAAGAGGCAGTTGTTCGGGTGACTGGAGTCTTTAATGATTCTCTTAGCCTTGCCCTTGCAACGCTTGTAGTAAATGTTCTGGAGGGTGGGGAGCCCCCCTCCAATTGTGCGTTCGGCTGAACGTGTCACTCTTTGTAGTCTGCTTCGGTCTTTTGCAGTGCTATTCCCAAACCAGGAGGTGATGTTGCCGGTCAAGATGCTCTCTATTGTACATGAGTAGAAGTTCTTAAGGATCTTCTGGCTGACTTGGAACTTCCTTAGGCGCCTGAGGAAGTAGAGGCGTTGTCGTGCCTTCTTCACCACACTGTTAATGTGTGTGGTCCATGTCAAGTCCTCGGATATGTAGGCTCCGAGGTACTTGAAGCTGTTGACTCTCTCAACCGGTGCCCCGTCGATGCTGAGGGGGCTGTAGTCCTTGACCCCCGACCTCCTGAAGTCCACAATCATCTCCTTTGTTTTGCTGACGTTCAGGGAGAGGCTGTTTTCCTGGCACCATCCCGCCAGGACCTTGACCTCTTCCAGGTAGGCCCTCTCGTCGTTGGCAGAGATCAGGCCCACCACCACTGTGTCGTCAGCAAATTTGACGATTGTATTGCTACTCCGCTGAGCCACACAGTCGTGTGTGTACAGGGAGTAGAGGAGGGGACTCAGAACACAGCCCTGGGGGGCCCCTATGTTGAGGGTGATGGATGAGGAGGTGCAGTTGCCTGCTCTCACCACCTGGGGTCTGCCAGTCAGGAAGTCCAAGACCCACTGGCAGAGGTCATAGCCCAAGCCCAGGTCCCTGAGCTTGGCTATGAGTATGGAGGGGACTATGGTATTGAATGCCGAGCTGTAGTCGATGAATAGCATTCTCACATAGTTCCCCTGCCTCTTGTCCAGGTGTGATGCTGCTGTGTGCAGCACATGGGATATGGCGTCCTCCGTGGACCTGTTGGGGCGGTATGCAAATTGCAGGGGGTCCATGTTGATGGGGAGGGAGGAGCAGATGTAGCCCTTTACTAGCTTCTCAAAGCACTTCATGGCTATGGAGGTGAGAGCTACAGGGCGGTAGTCGTTGAGGCAAGCAGGCTTGGATTTTTTGGGTACAGGGATAATAGTGGACTTCTTCAGGCAGGTGGGGATGACAGCCTGTTCTAAGGACAGGTTAAATATGTCAGTGAATACTGGGGCCAGTTGGTCGGCACAGACTTTTAGGACGCGGCCGGGGATGCCGTCCGGACCTGCTGCCTTCCTGATATTCACTTTTTTAAAGGTCCGCCTCACCTCATGCTCTGTTACCCTGAACACTGCGCCTCCATCAGCAGCCGACCCCCCCCCCCCCCATTGCTGAGGCTTGTGAGCTGGTGTTGTTATTACCAGCATCAAACCTCGCATAGAAGGTATTGAGGTCGTTTGCTAAGGAGATGTCACTGTTCAGTTTGAGGGAGGCGCCTTTGTAGTCTGTCATCGTTTTGAGCCCCTGCCACATAGCTCTAGAGTCAGCTTGTTCAAACTGGAGTTCAATTTTATCCCTGTAGCGCCGTTTGGCCTCTGACACTGTCCTCCTTACGTTGTGTCGCGCCACCTTGTGGTCATTCATGTTGCCTGCCACTAGGCCGTCATTGTATGCTTTGGTGCGCTCTCTCAGAGCTTCACGGACGGATTTGTCTACCCAGGGTTTTTGATTTGGGTAAACTTTCTGTGTGCCTCTGTGATCGCAATGAGGGCCGTTTCTGTGGAGTGGCCAGTCCGGAAGCCTGACTGATTAGATTCTAGGAGGTCATTCTGTAACAGATAAGCAGTAAGTTGGTTGGATACAGCACGTTCAAGTGTTTTAGAAAAGAAGGAGAGAAGAAAGACAGGACGATAGTTGCCTATGACGGTGGGGTTCATGGTTGGTTTTTTTATGAGCGGTGTGACTCTGGCTTGTTTTAGGGAGGTGGAGACCACCCCCGAGTTGAGGGAGGAGTTGATGGTTGCAGTTAGGAATGGGAGGATATCTGGTGCTATGGTCTGGAGGAGTGGGGAGGGTAACTGGACCAGTGTCATGGTCTCGGCTTCTGTAATGGGAGAGAAAGATGACAGAGTGAAGGATGAGGTTCTCGAATCAGTATTTGGAATGGGTGCGGGGTAGGAGAAGGAGCTGCGGATGTTCTCCACTTTTTCTTCAAAAAAGATCGCAAAGTCTTCGGCAGAGAAAGATGAGGGGGGAGGGGTGGGGGTGGGAGTGAGGAGGAAGGACATGGTAGCATGCAGTTTGCGAAGGTTCTTGGCAGAGGCCTCAATCCTATGGTGAAAGAAAGAAGCTTTGGCATTATTAATGGTTTTGGAGAATGTTTTTTTTTTTATCCACTTTTTCTCCTCATTTTCTATTTTTCTCCCATCCCAATTTCGCCTCGCCAATTCTCCCTTCAATTCTCCCCTCCCCAGTCTTGAGCATTGCTAGACCATGCCTCCCACTGGTCGGCTGCAGTGAGGACGAAGCCTTGCATCACGTGTCCCCTCCGGTACACGAGGAGGCAGCCGTCGCATCTTTTCACCTGTACAGCGCAATCTCTCAGTGGCGAGGAGTAACGCGTGGGAGGCTCACGCTGCCCCCGTTACTTCCTGATTCTGCTGTACAGGCGCACCAATCGACCTGTAGGAGTCGCCGTCCACAACGTCCAATCCCCACCCACCAGCTTTTCCACCCCTAACACTGGCAATTGTGTTAGTATGAATGACCAGCCAAGCTGGTAGCAATGCCGAGAGCTGGGCTCGAACCCAGCATCTCCTGCGTTAGTGGCGAGCGCCTTGCCCACTGCGCCACTTAGCCGCCGGTTTTGGAGAATGTTAACAAGAGTTTGTGATATGTGTCAATGTCAGCAGTGAGGCGTGACTTTCTATATCTATAACATATAGATATTCGTTTAAACATGTATTGTGTGTTAAACTCTGAAACTGTAAGAGACATCTTCTCTGTGAGCAGGGCCTGTGGGGTAGATATGGCAAGCCAGGCACACAGATAAGGCAGCCCGGCACAGGGCTCAAGGTCAACATTCTTGAGATGGCACCAACTTTCAAGTGATGGGGCAGAGCGAGAGTAAGAGAGAGAGAGAGAGCATCCCTTTTGTTTAGAGAGACGGCGGTGCCAGGGGGGGCGAAGAGAGTTAGACAAGCATAGCGAGAGTAGGGGAGACTTTAAGACTTTAAGCTGGTAGTTTTAATAATAATTATTATTTATTTATTTTATAAAGCGCTTCTCAATAACCCAAAGTCGCTGACAGTAGGCAAAAAGAAAAACAAAGAAACAAAGAACCACAGGGAAACAGGGAACAATATGAATGCACAGGAACATAGAGCCACAGTAACAGATAATATAAAATACAGGAGCCAGTAGGGGAGGGGAGGCAGAGATGGTAGGGGAGGGGAAAAGGGGGGCAACAGGTTGGAGGAGGGTGGTTATGGGTAGGGAAGGTTAAATGCTAGGAAGAACAGGTAGGTTTTGAGATAGGATTTGAAGGTGGAGAGTGAGAGAGAGTCTCTGATGGTCAGAGGGAGGGTGTTCCAGAGTCGGGGTGCAGCATGTAAGAAGGCCCGATCACCAAAACATTTGAGTTTGGATGACAGTTGAAGAGGACCGGAGGGATCGGGTGGGGTGGTAAGGAGAAGGAAGTCAGTCAGGTAGTGGGGGGGGCCCAGGCAATGGATGTCATGGAAATTACTCAACAACCAAATAGGCTGCAGCAAAAAACTAAAAACCTGGTTTACAAACATAAACATAAAGACAGAAAACACTGTCATCACAGACAAGCTGGATGTGGCCAAATACTTAAACATATTGTTCACTAACATAGCCACAACACTGGTTAATAAACTACCCTCCCACTCAGGGCATGTGGGGGTAGAACACATAGTACAAAAAACACATACTACAACACATACTACAAAAACCTAGGGGTCCGCAAAGATGACTTCAAACTTGAAATAGTAACAACAGATGAGGTACTCAAAAAACTGAGTGCCCTCCAACCTAACAAGGCCACTGGCTATGACAATATCCCCTCCAAATTCCTCAGAGACTCAGAAGCTGCCATCACCCCAGTCATCACACACATAATAAACTAGGGGTGCACGATATAGATTTTTTGACCCCAATACTGATAACTTTCTGCTCCTCAAGGCCGATACCGATACCGATAACCGATAATATATATATATTTATTGTATTATAAAAAACATTTTTAAATGTATATTCCTGTAGTTTTGACCTAACCAGATTTATCATGACATGAGCGTTACTACCACGCGGGGCAGCGGGCACGTCTCCCCTGCGTCGGCGTCCGGCGACGCCTCTTTGGGGCGCGTCCCGCTCTTGCGGAAAGGACTGGAAGAACTGTTCTTGGCGCGCAACCAACTGTCCTTGGCTCGCGACCAGCTGTCCTTGGCTCGCGACCAGCTGTTCTTGGCTCGCTAACAGCTGTCGGAGGGATTCCTGTAGCGCGGCTACGCCAAGAGGTGGTTCGCGTCCCTCCGCGGCGGCGGCGTGTATCGTGCCCCGGGCGATACAGGACCATCTCCTCTTCGGACCAGTCGATCGCCGCCAGCATCAAGTCGAGGAACGTCCGCGTCCCATCCTCCCTTATATATTTTCTCATCTCCCGTCGCAGCATTTCGTCCCTTCAAGTTCAAGTTTCAAGTTTCTTTAATAGTTGTCATACAGAAGTACAGAATAATTTTATACAAAATGCTTCTTACTGTTTCGCTCCAGAGACTGTGTTAGACAAGATAGTATGAAATAAAAATAAAAATAGTATAGCATGTAAAATAGAAGTGAAAATAGAGGTCACAGTGTTCAGTATAGACATATGTACAATGTTCGATGCAGAATAGAAGTAACTGAGTTACCATACAATATACAATATACTATGCAATATACTAATATACAATACTATATAGTGCAGAGCAGAAATGGGATGAGGTACAATTTAGGTACAATTTACAGTAAGGTGTGCGAGTTGTAGTGCAAATCCTTTATCAATAAATATAAAGTGTAAAGTGTGTTTAGGTGTTCTAAAGTGTGTAAAGTGGGTGCTGCAGTGAGTTGCCCGTTTAAAGTGAGTGTGTGCGTGTGGATGTGTGTGCTGTGTGCATTTGATGGTTGCTGCATAGTGTTTATTGTTCGTTGAGCAGCCTGATGGCCTGGGGATAGAAGCTCCTTCTGAGTCTTTCTGTGCTCGCCTTAAGACTCCGGTATCGCTTGCCTGACCGCAGCAGTTCAAAGAGGCAGTTGTTCGGGTGGCTGGAGTCCTTGATGATTCTCTTAGCCTTCCCCCTGCACCGCTTGTTGTAAATGTTCTGGAGGGTGGGAAGCCCCCCTCCAATTGTGCGTTCGGCTGAACGTGTCACTCTTTGTAGTCTGCTACGGTCTTGTGCAGTGCTATTCCCAAACCAGGAGGTGATGTTGCCAGTCAGGATGCTCTCGTTTGTACATGAGTAGAAGTTCCTAAGGATCTTCTGACTGACTTGGAACTTCCTTAGGCGCCTGAGGAAGTAGAGGCGTTGTCGTGCCTTCTTCACAACACTGTCAATGTGTGTGGTCCATGTCAAGTCCTCGGATATGTGGGCTCCGAGGTACTTGAAACTGTTCACTCTCTCAACCGGTGCCCAGTCGATGCTGAGGGGGCTGTAGTCCTTGACCCCCGACCTCCTGAAGTCCACAATCATCTCTTTTGTTTTGCTGACGTTCAGGGAGAGGCAGTTCTCCTGACACCACTGTGACAGATTCTCTACCTCTTCCAGGTAGGCCCTCTCGTCGTTGGCAGAGATCAGGCCCACCACTACTGTGTCATCAGCAAATTTGATGATTGTGTTGTTGTTCCGCTGTGCCACGCAGTCATGTGTGTACAGGGAGTAGAGGAGGGGGCTCAGAACACAGCCCTGGGGGGCCCCTATGTTGAGCGTGATGGATGAGGAGGTGCAGTTGCCTGCTCTTACCACCTGGGGTCTGCCCGTCAGGAAGTCCAAGACCCACTGGCAGAGGTCATAGTTCAAGCCCAGGTCCCTGAGCTTGGCTATGAGTTTGGAGGGGACTATGGTATTGAATGCTGAGCTGTAGTCAATGAACAGCATTCTCACATAGTTCCCCTGCCTCTTGTCCAGGTGTGATGCTGCTGTGTGCAGCACATGGGCTATGGCATCCTCCGTGGATCTGTTAGGGCGGTATGCAAATTGCAGGGGGTCCAGGTTGATGGGGAGGGAGGAACAGATGTAGCCCTTCACTAGCTTCTCAAAGCACTTCATGGCTATGGAGGTGAGGGCTACAGGGCGGTAGTCGTTGAGGCAAGCAGGCGTAGATTTTTTGGGTACAGGGATGATGGTGGACTTCTTCAGACAGGTGGGGATGACAGCCTGTTCTAAGGACAGGTTGAAGATGTCAGTGAATACCGGGGCCAGTTGGTCGGCACAGACTTTTAGGACGCGGCCGGGGATGCCGTCCGGTCCTGCTGCCTTCCTGTATTCACTTTTTTAAAGGTCCGCCTCACCTCATGCTCTGTTACCCTGAACACTGAGTCTCCATCAGCAGACCCCCCCCCCCCCATTGCCGTGGCTTGTAGGCTGGTGTTGTTATTCACAGCCTCAAACCTCGCATAGAAGGTATTGAGATCATTTGCTAAGGAGATGTCACTGTTCAGTTTGAGGGAGGTGCCTTTGTAATCTGTCATTGTTCTGAGGCCCTGCCACATACCTCTAGAGTCAGCCTGTTCAAACTGAAGTTCAACTTTATCCCTGTAACGCCGTTTTGCCTCTATTACTGCTCTCCTGACGTTGTATCTTGCCGTCTTGTGTTCTTCCATGTTGCCTGTCGCCAGCCCGGTGTTGTAGGCTGAGGTGCGCACTTTCAGAGCCTCACGGACGGATTTATCTACCCAAGGCTTTTGATTTGGGTATATTCTAATTGTGGTAGAGGGGATTGTTTCTTCTACCAGAGTACAGACAAAGTCAAGCACCGTTTCAGTGTATTCGTTAATATTGGCTGTGTTATCACGGAATACACTCCAGTCTGTGCATTCAAGTGCAGCCTGCAGTGTCTCCTCTGACGTCACAGTCCAACGCTTAACCTCTCGCGATACTACCGGCGTTCGCTTGAGACTTTGTTTATACTTTGGCAAAAGAAAGATGGCGGCGTGGTCCGATTTACCGAATGGACTAAGAGCCTGTGACTTGTACCCATTCTTAAATTGCGAGTATACATGGTCTAATATGTTCTCGCCTCTGGTGGGACAGGTCACATGCTGATAGAAATTCGGCAACACCTTTTTAAGATGCGCGCTGTTGAAATCGCCCAGAACCAAAATGGCAGCGTCAACGTTAGCTATCTGTAGTTTGTTTACCTCGTCGTGTAGTTTTGAAAGTGCGGCCCCAGTGTTCGCGTGTGGTGGAATGTACACTCCGATCATGATGATGGACGTTAACTCCCTCGGGAGAAAGAAGGGTCGGCATTTGATGGTAATATACTCCAGGTCTGGGGAGCAGTGGTTAAACAATTCTTTTGCATTGCCTATATCGCACCACTCCTTGTTTACCATGAAAGCAATGCCGCCTCCTTTCGTCTTTTGTGACTCTTCTGCCGTCCGGTCCTTGCGGAGAACGAAGAAGTGGTCTGCCGGTTCTATTGCATGATTTGGGACATCTGGAGACAGCCAAGTTTCTGTGAAGCAGAGGACGTTGCAGTCCCGAATGTCCCTCTGGAATTGGATCCGTGCTCTGATGTCGTCCAGTTTATTTCCTATCGATTGCACATTGGCCAACAATATGCTGGGCAATGTGGTTCTGTGTCGTTTGGACCTCAGTCTATTTCGGACCCCAGCTCTCCTTCCTCGCCGTCGCGCCTTCTCCTTGCCACGGCCACAACAAAGGATTTCGGCGGGCCACTGCTGTTGTTCAGCAATCCGATCCAGAGAGCAATCCAATCGGTAAGTTTTCCTTAATCCAATGTCAATGATTGACTGACGGTCATACACATATAATGCACCAACAGTTGGTGCAAATAAAACTCTTAAAACTATAAAAATTAACAAAAGTAAGCACAGTCTCGACGGAGCGATCAGAAAGGCAGCCGGTCGGAGCAGCGCCATCCTAACACGAACTGTTCCTGCAGCCGGGTGGCGGGGTCTGCGACCTGCGTGGGATCCCGGCACTGTATGCGACGAATCTTCTCCTGTAAGTCGTAGGCAAACTCTCTCACGGTCTCGCCGTCTGTTTGTCGGCGGTCAAGGAACTCTCCCAGACGGACACTGACCGGGGTTTTGTCTCCGTACGTCTCCTCCAGCAACAGGAACACGGTGTCCGGCTCCGGGGCGGTCCCTTCCATCACAAATCGCACCGTCCGTTTAGCCTCGCCTTTCAGGTGCTGTTGTAAAGACTCCGCCTGCTCTTCGGCTGGCACTCGGTTGGTCCAGAAATGCGCTTTCATTTCCCGGATCCAATCCTCCACTGGCGGCTCTCCCCTCTCTTTTCCCCCCCCCCGAACTCGCTGCACTTTCGGTCCCGTTGGACATACACAGTCGAGGGGGTCGCGCGGGGTTCGTGGCCGTCCCTGTCGAGGGCGGCCTGGGCCTTCTCTATGGCCACCGCCTGTCGGTCCAGGAGGCCTGCTTGGTCGTGGGCTCGGTTCGTCAGAGCCTTCACCTGTGCAGTCAGGTTTTCCATCGTTTCGGCCTCCTCCTCTTTTACCTCGGCGCCGGCGTTCTGGGCGTTTCGTTGCTCCCGTAGGGCTGCCTGAGCGTGGCGCCTCTCTTGGAGTGCCTGTTCGGTCAAATCCCTCACTGCTTCGGTTTGTTGTTTCAGTAGTGCCGCCTGAGCCCGACACTCCTCCTGAAACGCCTCATACTTCGCCGCCATTTCCTGCGCGGCGCGGGTCGGTTCTTCGGACATCGTGGGTCCCTCTACTGGTCAAGTTCAAGGAAGTAAGTTAGGATGTTGATCCTGTTCGTGACGCCAAATGTAGCAGGGTGGATTATCCCTGCTTTATGGGAGTGGTTGTACACGGCCACCTGGTAGCGGGACGCAGCAGAGCTGAGTCTAGCTGGATCCCCGACTGTAGGCCAGGAATGTCGAAGTGGAGGTCGAGCAGCAGGAGCGGATGGGGCCTAGGATTCACTGACCTATGGATGGTACTCTGGCCCTTCTTGCCCTCCAGGGCGATCAGCAGTAGCTCCCCACACACCCCCACTTCCCCCAATACTTCCTTAGCCCTCCCACACCTGATGGCAGTAAGATGCAGTACCCTTCCTTAATAACCTGTAGAGACCTTTAACAATGAACTATAGGCAGGGGTGGGGAAAGGGTTAAATAATAATGAACATTACCCGGGCAGAAAAAGGTTAAGACAATGGACTCAGTAACAGACACACACAGTGCTCCCATTCAGTGTTTGTTTAGTGAAGTTCTGATGCAAGTTACACTTAATCACAGTCTAGTGCTTGCGCTCTGTAACACAGACTGAAGTGCTTCCCACACTGGGCTAGACACAGTAACAACACCTTCCCTTTAAGGGTTTATATATACTGTCCCACTACTCCATAAGTGGGGAGAGAGGGGAGGAAGAGGGAAGGGATAAAGAGGTTACTGAATGGGAATTTTATAAAGGAACACACATATTATTACACTCAAAAGAAATTAACAGTGGGCCCACAGTTAGCAAATAAAGTCCTATCTAAAGCCGGCTTGAAATGTTTGGGGCGCCCCTATGCACTGCTCTCCAGTACCTGTTCAAAGCACCGTTTATCTTCACTCTTACAGAGCCTGCTCCCCACAGTAGACTGTCTACCGAACACGTTTCAACACTCAGAGCACCTCTGATACTTATCCAAGATGACGGACCCAATCTTAGCACCACTAGTCCTGATGCTAAGATGGCAGACGGGGATCCCGCGATAACTGCCAGCGAGGCAGAGTAGATGCTGGGACAGGTGATGCTGGGCAATGGCTTGGAGAGGCTGGAGAAGCATGCAGTGTAGTGGCGTCCTCTGCTGGGCTGAAGTGGTGGGACGGCGCGCATGCTAAACTGTGGTACTCGCCTAAACACAGCTAAACTGTGGGTCGTGTTGCACCCTCCTGCTATGACGCCTATAAGCAGCTAACGCAAGGTGGCTAATGTCTACCGCCTGCTCTTCGACGATGCTCGCCTGTTGATTCCTTCACAGTGTCTCTGGCACATGAACCAAACGCTAAGCTACCGCAGATATTTCTAGGATAACCCGTTGTGTAACTGAGCTTATCCAGCGCATTAATCAAACGCTCAACTACCGCATGTATTTCTGGAATAACCCGTTTTGTAGCTGAGTCTGTTCCTCGCTCGCTCGCTCGCTGGTGCTCTTGTTAAAGACGTCCTCTCTCCTCTGTGTAGAATGCCAAAGAGAAAGCCACTCCCCGCTGCACCTTGCGATGATCCATTTCTTCCTCTCCTGATGTCCTTCCTGTCCAGCGACCACCACCGCCCCCCGGCGGCACCTATATCCTGTGTCGCTATGAAACGTCAATGTTTTGAAGGAGAATCAAAGAGCAGCAAGTTAATAGTCAATGTCAGTGAGGGGTGATCAAAGAGAACCGCACGTTAATTGTCTATGTCCGAGTAGGTATGATCAAGAGCGGTCAACTGGTTACAACGTCCACGTGAGCACAGGGAATGCAAAAGATTAATGTTAGCCACCCTGAATAATAGCTAGACATATTCAGGTGGCTACATTGGGATAATCAGAGTTGTATTCGCTGAGATCTCAGCGTTTGCCCTATGTGTGATGTGTCTGTGTGTGCGCGATCGCTGATGAGGAAATAAGAGAATCGATTTTTCAGCTAGCTTCTATAGCGTGCATACGTACACATACTATCGATAATCTAGCGTTTATTTGAAAACGATTCATAAATAGTCCGAAGAAATTACAACGTTTTTGTGTATTCTAGAATATTCCAGTAAATGTCTTTTATCATGGAATCTTTATATTTTCCTTGAAAACAAGGGTTTTCAAAATGCTATAAAACGAAAATGAACCGATAAAAAAACAATCCGCTTCGACAATGTTGACTGCAAACGAGTCATTGATAAGCGACGGGCAGATTAGACACATAGCCATAATTTAAAACATAGATTAGGCGTTTTTAACGCTAACATTGAAGTGGATGGTGGCATTCAACGGGATAAATCAAGGTTAATCAAGGGCTGTGAAAGTGTTAATGTACAGGTATTTCCCCATTGACCATTTATAAATCTGCTCGTTTTAGATAAATAAAGCATTAACGTTGGCATGGTGTACCTTTCTGTGCGTATTTTTATCCACAATCTACTGTATAGCTCAACATGAAAATATTCGCAATTAATCGTAAAGGTAGCAAAATAACAACGTTTATGTTTTCGTTCGCTGGGAAACTACACTGCTATTTGGCGCTGCTGACTGACGTCACCACAGCGTAGCCTCCTCACAGACTAGTCACAGACCTAGGATCAGATTTCCCTTACATTTGATAAGCTTAACAATTCATACAATGGGAAAATAACTGACCCTGAATCTGTGGCTAGTATCTCTCTGGTGATCATATCCATTTATCAGATGAAGCCATTTCTAAAAGCAACAACCACGTTATCATTATTTGTATTCACTGCATATTAAATCACTGTAAATACTAATGTAAATCATTGTTTCGTTGTACATATTGTGTATAGTTTATAACGTTATTGTTTTACGGCGGGCTCTACATGCCCCGATTTAAAATGGTTATCACCTCGGCTCTTTGTATACTAATTAGAGAATATGCTATACAGCGTTATATATATGGATCAGGCGACAGCACTGAACAGGCTGCCTAGTGAACAACAGGCTGCCTAGTGGTAAATGTAGTTATTTTTGTTACGACAAATTAAAAACCTTATACAGATGAAGCTTTTAGTATTCCTGGGCGCTTTGCCGCGACGTGCGCACGGTTATATCACGTCGTTGAAATGAATTAGGAACCCAGGCTGCTGTTCTATTTTATGCCGCCAGGAGGCGCAAAGTCATTAGACGGACGCTACAACGTCCTACACAGTATACTGTATAACGATCTGTATGTTTTGTTGTCTAAAATAAATACCATACCATATGTCTAAAGCAATGTTGCTGAATTAAAGAATGAATAAGTTAAACGTGTCAATTCAGCAGTCAAAGTGTATATATTAAAACGTGTCAAATCTAACTTCATTAGATGGCCGACGTACGGCTCTCTTGTCCATTCATTTCATCAAAAGAAAGCGTTAGTGTAATGCTTCTTGGTAACAATACGTTTGTGTACGCAATGTTGCTGAATAAAATAATTAAACCGTTAAGACCTGTCGAATTAGCAGTCAATGTGTATATTTTGTGTAGATAGCTAGTGGAGGTGCCAGGTGGGCTCTCTTTATAATGGATATATTTTGTCTAGTACCGTGGTCTAGTGGTTTATGCCCATTCCTTTCAAGCTGACGCCCGGGGTTTGAATCCCAGCATGTATAATATATATATTTTTTTTATTATTTATAAAATGAAATTGCCCGCAACGATGTGCATAATACAATAGTAATAATATATAATAAGAATCCAACCAATAGAGCGACATTGTGCAATAAACAAGTAAACAAAGTAGGGCATATCGGTATTTGTACATGAGTTATTCTGAGTCAACTTCACTTCATTTCCCAGACCCACTTTGTTTTGAAACAACCAATCACGTTGCGCGATAGCACGAGCGATCCACAGTCAGTAAGTAATGTTACAGCTGAGTTCACTCATTCAGAACGGCGAAATGTAAAATGCTACCCAGGATTGTTGCATTTCGTTATAAAAACTATGCGGTGATAAACAAAAAACGAATCGCAGTATGCAAAACGTGCGGTTCGAGGATCACAGATGAAGATGCAACGTCGTTCACACAAAATATACACATTGACTGCTAATTCGACAGGTCTTAACAGTTTAATTATTTTATTCAGCAACATTGCGTACACAAACTTATTGTTACCAAGAAGCATTACACTAACGCTTTCTTTTGATGAAATGAATGGACAAGAGAGCCGTACGTCGGCCATCTAATGAAGTTAGATTTGACACGTTTTAATATATACACTTTGACTGCTGAATTGACACGTTTAACTTATTCATTCTTTAATTCAGCAACATTCATTCATGCAGTCTGTAGACATACTGTAGGACGTTGTAGTATCCTATGAATGAAGTCACCAGCTGTAATGGAACTGAATGGAACTCGAGCTTAGTCCAGCGCGGAGCTCCTCCAATGAATGAACAAAAAGCCGGCGCGTCGGGCAGTTGTCACCAGCTGTATGAGAGCGCCCCCGCTGGTCATTGTTAACATTAACCATGCCAAACGACGTCATAACGGCCGGCAAACAGCTGTTCCAGGACTTTTCCCGGCTGTATCTGTAACTACCTTTATTTCAACCAAAAATGCTTAAACAATAATGTTAGTGGTAGAAGGGAACTCATTTTGTGCAAAAATGGAAAGCTTGCCAATGTTCATGCGGCAGAATCGTTACAATAGCCGATAATCCATTTTCCCAATGATGAATCTCTATACGGGTGGAACAACCAGTGACGTCAGACTACACCTCCCTATTAGCTCTTCTCGCAGCCTAGCCATCCTCTCAGCCTCCGTCGTCGTAAATGCTATGTTATTTTGGTAGAACTGTTCGGCTGCCGCAGGAGTGTTGAGAGAGTAGCAGATTCCGTTCATGGTTATTGGTATAAGCTGTAGTCACGAGAGACCTGGGACGCGGTTTTTAGCCTCACATAGCTTGGCTTTTAGTGGAACATAAACGGTGGGGAGCAATAGCTATCGATTAGCCGGAAACGAAAATGCTGAAATAATAACGTGAATTATTCTAAAAGTTATAATTATTTTGTTTCATCTTGTTTTAGTCAACATAAATTAAGAAAGAATTCGTCATGGTTTTTGTAAAGTAAATGTTTGTGTCCTCAGATGTAGTCAACAATCATGCATAAATAATTTAGTCACGTTAGTGTCACATGATCAACATTAACGTGACGTCACGTCTCGTCGTCGTCGGGGGAAAAAGCTTCGTTGATGAACATCTTTAGTCATAATTTTCGTTGACAAAATTAACACTGCTTATAACCCTAGTTACATGAGTTGGGGCGTAGTTGAAGGATGAGTATGGCCATGCCCCACGGTTATATACGTAACCGGAAATGGGCGTGGCCGGGTAAATGAAAGGTGCATGTGGCAAAAAGCTTTCAGTACATACAGTAGGTATTGATGAGTTGTTCAAAAGAGAGTATCAGATCGCAAAACAAGAACGAAATGTAACTATGGAACAAACTACCCAAAAACACCAGGGAAGCCAACTCACTAAATATCTTCAAAAGGCATTTAAATTAAAGGGATCAGGGATATCCTGACACAAATTGTACTTTACCTGCACTATTCTTATTCTGCCTACTTTTATACCTATCAAATTACGATAGCGAATTATCACGTTGTTGGCGTCCAATGTGTTAAGCCCACATTATAAATCCATGTCTACAGACTGTATGGATTAATGTTGCGTTTTCTTTCCAAATATAGCCAAGAGTAAAGACCCTAATCCTGTCAAACTGTTAGGGTTTGTAACCGACCTCAAACGCAACGGCACAGAGAGAGTTGTTCAGAGTTAGCCAAAGCAATGGCGTATTTATTTTCAGAGTTACAAGATGGAATGAAGTTGAGCAACCGAACAAACGGGGAATCTGGCATGTGAAGATTGTTGCGGCTCTGCAGATACTCCCAGTAGGTGGTGGTGAGGAATTGGCTTGTGACGTTTGAAGCGGCTCTGCAGATCCTCCCAGCTTTCACTCCCGGTGGAAACGGAGAGAGAGGGAAATCAGAGTTAGCCCAGCGCACAACAGAAGCAGAGAGGTGAATGATCCAGTATATATCCAAGTGACTTGATCTTCGGTGTACCACAACACAAATTAGCAGAGAGGTGAATGATCCAGTATATATCCAAGTGACTTGATCTCCGGTGTACTACAACACAAATTAGCAGAGAGGTGAATGATCCAGTATATTTCCAAGTGACTTGATCTTCGGTGTACCACAACACAATTTTAGCAGAGTCCAGAGAAAAAACAATACGGTAATCCAAGGTGTAAATCCAACACAAAAATAGGTGAGAACAGTACAAACAAAAACGGGATCTCTTCGGTGTTTCACAAACACACAAAAAACTGATGATCCAAAAAGAACTGTTTCTAAAAACTCACCAGAGCGCAACGCGTAAAGCGGGCAGAATACGAGGCGCCGCTCCGAACGGGGAACCAGGTTCTCCACAGGGATTCTCCACGAAAGTCCTGGAGAGCAAAAGACAGCGACGGGGAAGGCAGGCAAATGCAGGAGTAATTCAGAACGATCCAACATCGATAGTAGGGGGATCAGAGTATATAAAGCCACAGGGCGCTGATTACAAGCTGTGACAGCTGCGGGATGAAATTGATACTTGCTCCAGAAGCATGCGGTGGGGAAAGCACCAATCAACACGGTACCTTACAGGAACGGAGCGTGTGGCGGGGAATGCAATTAATCAACAAAGTACCTCAAAGGAACGAAGCGTGTGGCGGGGAGCGGACCAAACCTCACACAAACAGCAGTCATAGTTTATATTTTCAACAATACGTTTGTTTACCAATGGGTTAAGGGGTTAAAGCAGTTAGGAAAATAATGGTTTTACAAGATTCAAATTAGCACATCTTCTTCAAACATTCTCAGATTTCAATGTAAAAATCAGGAAAATGACAATGGAGACATATGGCCACAATCGCTGGTCACAGTCACATTTCTTGGTAACTTTCTCATAAGTCCGTTCGAGAATGAGGTGCTTAGAGGATGCTTTTTTGTATGGCAAAGGTGAATGGTAGGCTCACCTCAGCCAATCAGATCATTTCTAGTTTCAAACAGTTTTTTTGTTTGTTAGTTTGCTTGTTTTTCTACATACATAACCATGAGCATTGGCGTTCCACATATACAAATAACAGATTGCTTGAGAATGTGATACGAAGCATTTCCAATACCACAGAAGGGCCAGCAAGCACAATGTGCTGCTGGACGTGGCCCAGATTACATTAACATTGGGGGGTGAGTGGGGATTGGTCAATAAACTCATTAAATGGAATTTAAATTGTTAAAGCCTTGGTTAAAATCTTAAGGTACAACAACCTCAGTTTATACCACACACCATCCTGCCAAACAAATAAATACATTTACACAATTCACACAACACACCAATGTATCACGCACCCCCAGCTGAGTGTACACTGGTGTACACTGACTGTTGTTATGGAAATTAAAACCGTCTTATCCGGGGTGTGCACAAAAGAGGAAGCTTGTTTTCAAGGTCTCAGTTCAGAGTCTTTATTCTCGAGAATGGAGATCGGTTTCCCATCAGACAAGATGTCTTTGGGATCTGATAGACATTTAATGGACGTTTCCAGTCAGCTTATATAGGGTAAAAAGAGAAGTGTACATGTTTATGGCATGACAGTTCTTAGCCAATTAGATTCATACACGCATGTATAGTGTACTCTGGGTTCAACACAACAGTGGCGTGATAGTGGTGTGATATTGGGGAGGGGTAGACACTAGACAGGGGGGTACAGAAGTGGCTTGGGGACATTATGACACAAAGGTGGGGGTAGACAGAAGTGGGCCTAAGTGGCTAGTTCAAACAGTGGTTGTTTGTAGAGCGAACTTTTGTACCTGTTAAGTGCATATAGATAATTTGCTATTGTATTTAGAAATCACTAATAACATACAACTTTCTTTCACACTGTACATAATATAATGTAACACTGTACATACATCAGATCAGATCAACATTATTACTCAGTAGTACTGATTTATATACAGTATATTCCAGTTGAATCACTTGTACATTGTATATTGTTATTGCACTTTTCTGTTACATTTGTATTGTTAGATGCCAACTCATTTTCGTTGTACTGTACTTTGTACTGTGCTGTGTGATGACAATACATTTGAATTTAATCTAATCTAATTACAGTAGATTTCCTATACATTCATGGTTAAATATGAAACAGTTGGGTGAGCTGCTCATGTGGCAGGGGGGGTTACATTTAAGACCATCCCTCTCTCTCTGCAGGGGGGAATAACTCTGAGAATCAGGGAGCCTCTGTATATAACATGGGGACTCAAAGAGTGTGTGTATGTGTGTGTGTGTGGGGGGGGGGGGGGGGGGTAGGACCGTGAAGGAGCACAAAATCAATGCCTTTACAGCAACTTGTTAATTGTCTCCATGGCAACCAAAGGAGGAGGAGAGGAGAAAGGGGGGGGGGATGGACAGACGGAAGGATGGATGAAGGGGTGGATAGCTATTTCTGTACTCCCGCTCTGTACAGAAGGGCAGAGCAAGTCACAGTTGATGGCTTTACTGCAAAATCTACGATTGGAAAGTGATCACTGTGAACCATGAGAATCTGAGTCAGAACCGTCCAGCTCTCCCCTGCAACAATTCTCTGTCTTTCATTCCACTTGCGTTTTTGTTATATACGTATATTACAAATGTTCCTCCTTCTCTCACTCTCTCTCTCTCTCTCTCTCTCTCTCCCTTCTTCTTGGTCTCACTTTCTCTCCATCTGGGTCGCTCAAGGTTCACGCATCACCAAAGCTGGAACTCATTTCCTGAACAACTAAAACACAATCTGATGTGTATAATCAGTCATCTGATCATTATAGCTGCGCAGCACCAAGCATACTTGAGGGGGTATTGCAATCGCTCCTGCATGTCTGTCAGTCTGTCTGTCTGTACCAGCTGCATAACTTACAGTAACTCCTGATTTGGATGAGACTTCGCACATAGGCTGATGGCAGGCCATGTGCTTGAATTCTCAAATATTAAAAAAAAAATTCCTTTTTCACTGGGAGAACGTAATGTGTACTGAGGTTCATGCTATTTCCCCCAGATCACCTCCCTGCTGAACAGGCGGCCCGACCGACCAGTAGGAGTCTCTGTTTGAGATGACCAGGACTCGTACCCCACCGGCTTCCCACCCGCGAACACTGCCAATTGTGTTCATAGGGATGAGTGACCAAGCCAGAGGTACCTTTGACAGCTGGATTTGAACCCAGGCACAAATCAAACCCATACTTGTGCCAGATGTCTGAAATCATTATCAAAGCAGAAGTAACTATATGTCATGACAAAACCTGCCAAATGTGAAATCAATTCTTCAAGGGAGACAGCAAGTAATTCGACAATGACTTACTGTATGTATTTTAGGAAGGGTGTAGAATACAGGTTGAATGGGATGTTGGCAAAAAGTCAAACTTCCAAGTATCATAAAATATATATCTTTTTTTAATTTATCTTAAAAAATAATTAGGGCGGCCGGGTAGCGCAGCGGACTAAGCGTCTGTCTACCATCACAGAGACAGTGGGATCGAATCCAGCTGCAGTACCTCCGGCTTGGTCGGCCGTCCATACTGACACAATTGGCAGTGTCAGCGGGTGGGAAAGTCGGTGGGATGGGTCCTGGTCGTTGTAAAACAGCGACTCCTACAGTTCGGTCGGGGCGCCTGCACAGCGAGGGAAGGATCTGTTCCTTCCACACGTTACACTCCCCCAGTGAGAGTCCGCTCTGCCAGGTGAAAAGAAGCGGTGGACTGGCTACACATGCATCGGAGAAAGCATGTGATAGTCTTCTCCCTCCCAGACCAACGGTAGGGGGTAGAGTGCGCAACGACCAGGAAGGGGATTGGGAATTGGCATAACGACTAACATTGGGATGGGAGAAAAAAACGGGAAAAGGAGGAGGGAAAAGATAATACAAAAAAAGATATATACAACGTCATAATTCGTTATTGGCCGCCATGCGTTGAACGCCAACAACGTGATCATTCGTTGTTGGGATCAATATTTAATTTTTTTGCCATGGCATTCATAATTCATCCAGCCTCCCTACGGGACTGCAGCTGCACCCTGTCTGATATTGCAACGCCTCAATACCGCCACCTGGTGGATGATCGGGCGAGCTACACTCTACGCCAAACCGGAAGTGGCGCTGGTGCATCGAGGAAATCCCTCCGGCAGTACTATCTTGTTACGTGGGTCCAGACAAACACTCGAGGGCATTGGGATCGCTTTCGAAACGCAATAATCTATATGATTTCGGCGTTTATTGCGTCATACAAACAGGAAATGGATCTAGCAGATCGACGTCAAATAATTGGAATATTTTTCCTCCAGTCTCATCGGCGTACGGTAAGAGGAATCTAACGTTATTTTCAGCTTGATTGTCCATTTCTTTGTTTGCAATCCATCTGATCAATGTATCAACCCATACTAAATAAAGCTGTTACCAGTGGTGCAGTCGTAATATCAGAACTGCCTGGACGCCACGTGCAAGCGCGCTCCGGCGCACGTGCGCGCACGTGCATACATGTTCCCTCGCGGTCGCACAGAACAGATGATTATTATGCATAAATAGTAGGAAACATGTTTGTATAGGAAATTACTAGTTTTAGTTTAGTTTTTGTAAATATTGCCTTGAAATAGAGAAGCTGAAAAAGGTAGCAGGATGTAGCCTTCAATATATAAAGAAATTATATTGTCAACAGATATAGTTGAAAAACAAACAATGTTTTAAATGTAATTGTAGTTACAATTTCTTTAATTGAATTAACTTAAACTAGAAAAGTAAATACAAACTAAATTAACAATGTAACTTAGTTTACAGAAGGACAGTTTCCTTCTGAAGCACAACTTAATGCCTTATCCTTCCAGTCGGGACCATTTGTCACATAGTGAGAGGTTCCACAGATCAAGCAAACCCCCACCAATTGGTACAGGGCTTGTATTTTGGTTTGGCTCTTCTCGTTCTTTGTTATGCTATCGGTATCCTATTATTATGCAAAGTCTAGGTGATAAGTGCCGGGTACTTGGCGCACTGTGCGACGAGTCCAGTGAAAATTGTGAACGCATTTTTGTGCGCGTACTTCTGCTCAGAAAAAACTGCTAGGACGGCGTGGTACCGAGTGGGACCACCACTGCATCACTGGCCGTTACTGACGATCAAGGAATTATAAACGACCCCCCCCCCTTTCCTTCACGGATGATGAAGCATAATTTATACCGATCATATACATTTGAATTTTTTAATATAGCGTGTAGAGGAAAGAAACGCCAATCGATAATCTATCATATGCTTCAGGGCCTATAACTTGCGTTTTTGGAATTACAGCAGAAAAGCTTAACCTGTTCCACCCGACGAGACCGGTACCGACCCCCAAAATGACATCTGGTCATAAATCAATATTTTTCAGAGTGTTGCATACATTTTGCGATTTTAATATCAAACGTTTTCAAGTATTAACATCACTAACATGTCACAAAAGCATGTAGAATGTATATTATCATCAATACGTTAGTTTAGCAATAGGTTAAAAGCAGTGGCGGCTCTACCACTAGGGGCGCTAGGGCGCCGACCCACCTGCTGGCCAGCTGCTGTTAAATCAGAGAAGAAGACAATAAAACTTTTTAGTTTTTGTGTTTTATAGCCCTATAAATAATATAAACATGTTTAAAATTAAAAAAGTATCACAGATACTTCTATTGACCAAGGAATTAGTTATTATTAGTAAGACACAACATTTCAATCAAACATATAATAACATGTGTTTCATCATACCAACTGATCCTGGTGTGACAATACCTAACATTTAGATTAACCCAGTTAATGCCTTAACTAGACAGTTACAATGTAACATTTAGATTAACACAGTTAATGCCTAACTAGACAGTTAGAAGAAAGCAGGAAGCCAGCACTCTCAGATTCAAAGTTTTAATTGCAGCCTGGAACATACATGTTTCGGAACCAATGTGTAACTAGACAGTTACAATATAACAATCATTTATATAAATTAACCCAGTTAATGCCTTAAGAGAAAGAGGCTGGTGGTCAATGTCACTTCGGATTACTACGACACATCTCTACTGCTTGTGACAGGCTGGCATGCGTTCCAGACTTTACTCCTGTTGGGAAACATTAGCGATGGTCTGTGCTCAGAGAGAGGCTTCGTTCAACCAATCAGAGAGGGGCTTCGCTCAACCAATCAGAGAGGGGTCTGCAGAAATGGGCTCAACCAATCAGAGAGGGGTCTGCAGAAATGCAGCTACGGAAAGTAGAGACGCGGGAATTTTTTTATTTTTTCGTATTTCTCGCCCGGGCTAGAAGCGATAGCGCTCTGAGTGCGCGTCACAGTTTGATCGCTGTCTCCGTCACAGCCAATCAGTGCATACGGCGTTGTGCGTTGAAATATGACTATTATGTTGGAATCCGAGCGCGATTTGAAGCGGTCTAGCCAGCAGCGTGAACTTCCGTGAAGAATTTCCATAGCCGCATTTCGCGGAGACGCTCTCTGATTGGCCGACGCCAGTATTTTTTTCCATGGCAGAATTTCACAGAGACGATCTCTGATTGAATCCAATTTCTAATGTTCCAATTCTAGCTTCTAGCTTGGTTCCTAGGTTGGTCTAGGACTGTTGTTTGTCTTAGAGCGTGCCGTGCCGTGACTGCAAGTTCTTTAGACTGTTAAGCTTAGGCACTCTTTCAAAGTTGGTTAAGGTTAGAGTTTGTCTTAGAGCATGGCGATAGAACGCCAGGTAGTTTGCAGTCTGTTCGAGCAGAAATGGACAAAGGAATGTACTTGTTGAGTGTTGTGCTAACGAGCTCAGCTGAGCTAACACTTGGCTAACAAGCTATATGGCGGATTATACACGTTTATCAAGCTCTCCTGCCCTGGACGTTTCAACTAAACAGTGAGTCTCTCTCTCTCTCTCTCTCTCTCTCTCTCTCTCTCTCTCTCTCTCTCTCTCTCTCTCTGTGCTTAACGTTAACGTTTGTAAATAGTTTTTTTTAGGAGCAGTACTACTGCTGGCCATTCATGAAGCGAGACATTGCTGATTGTTTATTTATTTTATAACACAAGACTATGACTACCAACTGCCTAGCCAGCCGTGTATCAATCTTGGATGCAATAATAACGTTACTTACCACACTGACTATGTCGATGGCTCATTGATTTAACTACTGCAGCTCTCTCGGATTGAAAATACGTGGATTATGGCTTGTTCAATATCGTCTATGTTTGAATGAATGAATGAATGAGAACTTTATTAACAGATTGCAGAATGGGTACAAATTACAATACAGTACGGCTCAATACACACAATTGTTAAGGGGATGCAGACCAGAGAAAGACGTTTGTCTTGTTTACATCAGGGTCCCAGATTTTCGATTCATATCGATAGTTTAATAGCTAGCCTTGGCTCGTTTAACAATATGCAAAATATGTGTACAGCCCTGTACTCATACTGAAGTTATTCTTGGTATATAATAGGTCTGATTGTGTAACGAATCGATTCCACGTCGCGCTGTCTGTGAGAGAGAGAAGGAGAGAGGGAGAGATCTGCCTGTGTTTGGAGACGGGCGAGTTTTGTTTCTAACTTTTCTATTTATATTGTGTTTCAAGTTGTGAATTAGAGTCTAGACTATACTTTATTTGACTGGTTGTGTGTTGTTGTAGTAACAGCTGAGCGACTCGTTCATAAGAGCCGATTCATTGCCGTGAGCGTGAGTCGAATCGCTCACGTCTTGCCATGAGTCTTGCGTGGTACAGTACTGTACTGTACAAAATATTTGGTATAGCGCCCCTAGTGGCGAAGTACCCACCGGCCGCCACTGGTTAAAAGTGCCTTTAGATAGATTAAACTTTTCGATTTTATGAAGTCTAGTCGCGAGGGCGACCATTTTGGAAAATTTTAACCATGGGAATTGTGCGTCTCTACTTTCCGTAGCTGCATTTCTGCAGACCCCTCTCTGATTGGTTGAGCCCATTCCTGCAGACCCCTCTCTGATTGGTTGAGCGAAGCCCCTCTCTGATTGGTTTAGCTCGTCACGTGGCAAAAGGCGGATGTAATGTTATCATATCAAGAAGATAAAAAGAAATTTACTACCAGATTCGCGTATAACGTTATTTCGCGTGACTTCGTGGTTTATTCATAACGTTATGCACATTTCACAACACAGCCAGCTGTCAGAAACTGTACATTGTAACGTTATATAACATAACGTTATGTTATTTCGCGGTTTATTCACATAACGTTATTTCATGTGACAAGTTCAACATAGCCCAGCTGTCAGAAACTGTACATTGAGGGGGTTTGAATCACTGTTTAGTGTTTACACTCCCCACTTACTGTAACTGTACCATGACGCACTCCCCACTTACTGTAACTGTACCTACATATAACCTCATCTCATGCACCTTGTTGTGTATCCTTGTTTCTTTTTCCTCATTATTATATTCAGAGTTAATTATATTGTTTACACTGTCTTTCTTCTATTATAACCCTGCCCATTTGATGTTCCCAAATCATATTCAGAAAGTATCACAGATACTTCTATTGACCAAGGAATTAGTTATTATTAGTAAGACACAACATTTCAATCAAACATATAATAACATGTGTTTCATCATACCAACTGATCCTGGTGTGACAATACCTAACATTTAGATTAACCCAGTTAATGCCTTAACTAGACAGTTACAATGTAACATTTAGATTAACACAGTTAATGCCTAACTAGACAGTTAGAAGAAAGCAGGAAGCCAGCACTCTCAGATTCAAAGTTTTAATTGCAGCCTGGAACATACATGTTTCGGAACCAATGTGTAACTAGACAGTTACAATATAACAATCATTTATATAAATTAACCCAGTTAATGCCTTAAGAGAAAGAGGCTGGTGGTCAATGTCACTTCGGATTACTACGACACATCTCTACTGCTTGTGACAGGCTGGCATGCGTTCCAGACTTTACTCCTGTTGGGAAACATTAGCGATGGTCTGTGCTCAGAGAGAGGCTTCGTTCAACCAATCAGAGAGGGGCTTCGCTCAACCAATCAGAGAGGGGTCTGCAGAAATGGGCTCAACCAATCAGAGAGGGGTCTGCAGAAATGCAGCTACGGAAAGTAGAGACGCGGGAATTGTAGCCTTTTTGCGGCCATTTTGTAGAGGGGGTGCATAGCTGTCGATCAACGTTGACATTTCTCCGAACTACACTTCCTGGAAGATTATATGGGGTTCAAGGTTCAGAGCTCTGCATGAATTATTTCAATAACTGTTATTATTCGGGATAATAAGCCACAAAAGGTAACGTTTTTGACAAATTTTAAAACGCAGTTAGTTTCTCTTCCCTATTGTTAACATGTAGGAACAATTAGATCTGAAATTAGTTTCAAAACGGTTGCACTGTGGGGAAAATTAAAAAGTACAGTAGATTACAGTAGATTTCATTATCTGTTCTTATGCATGCCTGGTGATACTAAATCCAAATTGAACTCTGGCATTTGAAAGATAATATATGTATATATATATATATATATATATATATATATATAAATGTGCGAATTGGCTATAATAAGGTAATTTATTAGCATCATATTCTATAATAATATTTCAAATTGCATTGGTTCGGATGGGAGAATTCAGTACTGTATCTACAGAACCTTCGGTTTAATCATCTTCCCTTTATTAATTTCCTTAGATTTGTTTCATCACAATTTAAGCAAGCCTAGTAATAGACACAATATTTCTGACACTGTGAATACATTCCCTGAGGTCCATAGATGTCCCTAGATACAAAGAATATGCAAATGGTCCATAGTAATGTCAATATAGCTATAGTATTTAAAAAGTTATAGCCCTGCAAAGAAGGTAAACATCTCCATAGGCTCACAGCGGTGGCAGACTGGACCCAATGATGGGTACAATGCACGGCGCCCAATGTGTTAATGAATCAGTCGGGTCAGACTTTAATGTCTCATACAATTTTTCATTCAATATGTATCTGCATCTTGGACACAGATGGCACCTCCCTTGTTAGCAGGTTTGATTACCACATCTTTTGAATTAATTAGCTCTGTCAATACTATTCTTTCTTTAATAGATACGTTCTGGGATAAAAGGGTTGATTGATTGATTGAAACTTTTATTAACAGATTGGAGAATGGGTACAATACAGTACGGCTCAATACACACAACTGCTAAGAGGATACAGACCAGAAAAATACTTTTGTCTTGTTTACATCAGGGTCCTCCATTTTCAAGTCATACAGTACTGTTTCATCAAGGCATACAAATATACAGTAGTACTGTTTCAGAAAAAGAGATCATAAATAAAATATATACATTCGAAGGGGAAGAAACTGTACATTGGAGGTAGATGGCAGGCCGAGTGTGTCTAAAGTGAACTTGATTGATCTGTGTTGAGAGAGGACACAATTCTTTGTGTGTGATATCTAGTTATTATGTTAAGTCAAAATACGTTTGTTGGCAGCCGTATTTGTGGTCATCGTTTTTCGTAATCTTACATTTAAATTAAATGTTTGCTCATGCATATCTTTGGACACCTCTAGCTGATAAACCAATAAGGATTCAGAAACGGGAATTAAGGACCCCAACATGTCAACAACGGAGGATGGATCTGACTGGAACGCTAGCTATGTCTGGATTATACATTTTGATTTTTGATTTGAAGTCTTTATTTCGAACATGCAATGAATACAACAAACAATAACAAAAAAGAAAAACAACTCAATCTGCATGTTCGAAAAGGAGTAGGAAGAAGTATACACTTATTTAATCCTACCCCTTTTCCACTACTCAAATGAGTGTACTATTTTAAACATAAAAAAGAAAAGAAAAGAAAAGAAAAAAAAAATATATATATATATATGCAAAACAAAAAACAAAAACTATATATGTATAAAATAAAATAAAATAGAAAACAAAATAAAAATGTAAACACCCGTGAATATCAAGTCCCTTCTTCATCCCTGTACCTTGTGAACATAATTTCCTTATACATCAGTTTGAATTGTCTCATGTTTGGACATTGCTTTAGCACCACATTTAGACTGTTCCACAGTTTCACTCCACATATTGAGATGCAGTGTTTTCTCATGGTAGTGCGTACGTTTAGCACCTTTAAATTGTGTTCTCCCCTCAGATTATAACCCCCCTCCCTATCAAAGAACAATTCTTGAATGTTTCTTGGAAGTGCATGACCTTTTGCTTTATACATTAATTGTGCCGTTTTAAATTCAACAAGATCATTTAACTTCAATGTCTTTGACTCCAGAAACAATATGTTAGTGTGATCACGATAACCTGCAATGTGAACTATCCTTATGGCCCTTTTTTGGAGTATAAAAAGTGGTTGTAGTGTAGACTTATAATTGTTTCCCCAGACTTCAGCACAGTAATTTAAATATACATTTAAATACATTGCAACGTGAAAGACAGTAAATACTATTCTAATAAAACGTTCAAAACTATGTTCAACTTGTGTATTGTTTTGTTACTATAAGATTGTATTTCGCACTGTATTAAGCCATACCGACGTCACATATGAGTTTGCTAGCCATTAGATGGTTAACGTGATATTAACGTTAGATCTATCCGACCACAATTTGATTCCAAGTTTATTACATACCTCACTTTGTTGGTCTCTCACGAAAGTCTTTCTCTGGACTGCATCCCCTTAACAATTGTGTGTATTGAGCTGTACTGTATTGTACCCATTCTGCAATCTGTTAATACAGTTTTCAATCAATGTCAGACGTCCTCTCCATAAAAAATAAAACGATTGAATTGCTCAGAATTTTAAATTATGTCCCCAATAGGACATAATAATATTAATATTATTCCCCAGTATGACACAATAAACACAGAATGAATGCCCCCCCCCCCATAAAAACATACTGCCAAATTATGGGTGTTGAAGACACTGTACCACCACAATAGTCAGGAATTGAGAAAAAGAAAATGCAACTTCAGCCTCACGCTGCTCCAACTTTCTTCCAGCATTGTGATATTGTAATATTCTTACATCCACTCGGACCATGAACAAACAAAAAAAGGTGTTGAGAAAGACGGCGAACACTACAGAAAGGAGGAACTTGGGGATTGAATGGAGAAATGAAGTAAGAGATGTAAAGATTATGCATTACAATTGATGATTAATCAACAATAATGGAAAACCAAACTATTCTTGCTCTTTACCATTTTTGTTTTTCTTCCCTTCCACCCTCATCTCAAACAGTTGGCGTGAACAAATAATACTAGAGACAGAATGAGTTTTGCTTCTTTTTTTGGTTTTTCTTTTAATCAGTGAAATATATTCCCATCCATATCCCTAACTTTGTGATTTTTACATACTGATCAGATGGAGGCAGAATAGCCTGCACATACATCAATGCATCTCTTGTAAGATATGAATTGCGGCATACATTTTCCCAGACATGGTGCTGTTGGCGCCAAGCACAGGAGGTGAGGGGTGGATTGTCACCACCCGTTTAGCTAGGGCAGAGCGCATGTAGAGGGCATAGAAGAACCAGACAAGGCTGAATATGCACAGGCCGATGGAGATGTTGATGAACACTTTGCCCATGTCAACCTTCTTCTTCTTCTCCTTGCGGTGCAAGGCAGCAGGATTCTCCTCTTTCCTCTGGAGGGGAGCAGCTTCACCGGTCACCACCCTCTTCCTCTGCCTTCCCATCCTGCCCACTGGAGCTGAGTGGAGAAGTGCAGAAGAGAAGATGTTTAGGGTCAAAGGGACAGTCAATGGCATGCTTGAAGAAGACCGGTAAGGTCAAAACGTTGCATCTACTGCCTTTTTTGTTTATTAAAATCACCTTGGAACTACAAGTGAGTTGCGAGCCCCGCTTTGTTCTTATGTATTACTGTTTTTACAGTTTGGCTCAGCACCAACAAACGGAGGATGTGCGTTATTTATTTTTTCTGACATGTTATTTTCACACTTGTTATTGTGTTATAAATGTTGATTGATTGATTGAAAACGTTATTAACAGATTGCAGAATGGGTACAGTACAGTACAGCTCAATACACACAATTGTTAAGGGGATGCAGACCAGAGAAAGACTTTCATCTGGTTTACATCAGGGTCCCCCATTTTCAATTCATCATAACATAATGACATACATGACATACAGATAGACAGTAGGCCTACTGCTACATCTATACATTTAATTATGACATACCAGATTTGCAAATACAGTACTGTTTATGATACAAAGAGTCCAGAAAAGAGAGTATATACATTTGATGTACAAACTGTACATTGGAGGAGGTATGGTAGGTGGGGTTGGGGGGGGGGAACTGTACATTGGAGGTGGTTAGCTTGATCTACCACTATGATCTTTGTCTCTTATAGGCTGTGTGATGCAGCAGAGGCCCCCAAAGATGAGCACCTGCTCCTCCATATACGTGGGGTGGATCTGGTTGCTGCAGAGGCAAAGTACCATTTCAGATGTTACAGAGATTACACAGTATTTCTGTACAAGAAAAACAACAGCACAGGGACCATCCAATATCAAACAATTGTTAAGGGGATGCAGACCAGAGAAAGACTGTCTTGTTTACATCAGGGTCCCCCATTTTTTATTCATAGTGACAACAGCATCTAAAACAATATATTTATATGTATATTTATATATTGGAAGAGTATATTTATGAGACAGTATATTTTGTACATATGTAACGGTTGTGACAACGTCACCTCAAACTTCTAACGTCACGGGCAACAACACAGACCGCTATACCAAGAGGTCATTCATAGTGTAACACCCAACAAGAATGTGAAACAACTATTATTAGTATTGGGTTAGAGTTGTTTGATTTCCACTAACGTTAATATTAGATTGCTATCTGAGAAAGTTACAATGCTAACGTAACGTTAGTCTATGTGAGCTGGCTACACCATTTGCCATGTGTAATCTGAAGGCAAAACGGACTGCATATAAACTGCTGATGACTCATAACGTAAGGTTATGTATATAACCAAGTTCTATGAATACTGGTGACGCTCAGCGTCATCTGCACGCACTTCAGTTCGTGCACGAGCACTGAATAAAAAATTCCACAATGTACCTTTACATCCCAACATTCGTCTGGCCACACCCCTATCCGCTTACCTTCATAAGCAGGTGTGTGGTCACCTACTCGCCTCCTTCCCAAACTTTCACCACAAGGCGAGATCAAGGGCCGCAGTGCAGGCCCTTTCCCCCCAATAGTACACCGCCTGGCACACTGACCCTGCAACACAGGCAGTCAGCATGGCCGTAAAGCACTCAAAAAAGGTTAACCAACGGAAGCAGGCAGCGCACCGGGGAAACCAGGCAGCAGGCTGTAGACCTGAGCCTGGAGCACTGCGGACAAGACAGGCGCCAAAGGGGTCAACTGAAAACAGCCCCCCCCCCGGCGGAAGGGGCGTATGCTGGCGTTGTTGAGCACCATGACAAAGCCTCCATAAAAAAAAACCCACCCAGAGGGGTCGAGGCAGAGAAGGCTGAAGCGATTGGCAGACATCATGAACGTGCAGGGGCACACTCAACCGGGTAACCCGGGAGTTGACTCTGTTCCAACACACCGGTGGTTGTTCCTATAACCCCTCAAGAAAAAGGGTTATCCCAGGCCTACGGTTTCAACTAAACATTACTTCGGACCGGGCCCGGCGGCTCAGGAAGCACACAGGGTTACCAGAGGAGGTCCAGAAGACCACCCCAACAGCCCCCTCTTCGCCATGCGTGAGAGAGGAGCGAAAGAAAGGAGAACCAGCCCCTTATAATAGTGCCAGGTACAACATGTACCCAACAAAGGGTCTCCATAACGCCTAACCCCGTGACACCCGGGCCGACCCGGCATTTTTCCCCCTGAAAAAAGCGCAAGTCCCTCAGGGTACCAGAACAGCAGATCTGCATCCCCGGCGGACAACGGGTTAACTGACCTGGACCAGCGTGACCAGAACCAGTCCCGTGCCCTAACCACGCCGACATGCCCACTCCAGGAGAGGGGGCAGGAATGCGTGTTGATCTAAAACATGAAAAGAGGGCGCCACCCAGACGGTCCTATTTATACCGCGCTCAGTGGCCCACCCCCAAGGGTGTGAGACCCCTCTACCTATGTTCTGATCTATTCCGTTAACATCCCCCAGATATGAACGAGAATCCGTCGAGACCCAGTAACAGGCTCCCGGAAGAGGAAAAAATCCCCCATCCCAGTTGCCCTATAAAAACGCTGTTTTAATAACAAGCAACCAAGGCGTACTAGCCTCCTGCATGATTCTTAACAGAAACACCCCGAGCCAGCACTATGTATGCGTCGGGACCCAAAACATATCAATGGACAGTCTAACCAGACCCCACATTGATCCTTCAAGGCGCCTGGGAGAACGACAAGAAGGTTGTCGTGCTTCATATTCTCCACTCTTTTTATTAAAAAAGAAACAAACACCGACTGACATGAATCCCACGTGACGCAGTCGAGGGTACATTTTTTTTTACATTTTTACATCCCGCCACCCTCACCACAGAGGCGAGACGGAACTCCCCAGAGAGACTTCCCACGTGAGCCATAGATTGAAAAGTCACGGTAACATTGAGTCATGTGACCAACCGACTCAAGTTACACGTATATCGAGCGTAGTAGAACAGTAAGTTCCTACGCTCTGCCCCGACAACTTGACAACAACAGATCCTACATACGGGTCTAAACTCACGGAAGCCGTCGTCCAATAGAAACTAGGGATGCACGATAATTATCGGGCCGATATCAGCAATTATGACGTCATCCCGATAAACTCGATAACGTTATTGATAGCTCCGATAACATATAATACATTTTTTGGTTAAAAGAAATCCGGTGTGGGTGGATTTGGATGAAGGGCACTTGTTTTTATTATAGCCTCCTCCCGTTTTGCCAGTACTGTGGGTAAAACTGATAGCGTGTGGTTTAGGAACAGGGAGTTTTTCACAAATCCAGCGCTCCCTTTCTTGGCTGTGACGTAGTCACGTTACATTCGGAGACAGTCAGTCGATCTGCCAATTACGTCCCACGGCTTGCACCCACCTCTTCTTCTTACCACCAATCAGAAGCTCTCGTTCGTTTATTTACCTCCGGATTGTCAGCCATTACTCTACTCGGAGCTAACGTTATCTCCCCGCCAGCCACATTGACAAGTACCAGCGCTTATACATTACTGGCAAATGTCTTGTTGCACTTGTGGCAACGAGCGTTGTCAGCATCGACTTTAGTAAAATAGACCCAGACTTTTTTTGAGGAATTTAAACGTCGCAAACTAATCTTGTTGGCCGTTTTCTATCTCTCCTCCCTCGGTCTCTCTCTGCCTGCGCGAGGGGGCTGTGCTCTTACACACACTCACTCTCACACACACACACACACGGGTGCTGTCGAGAGCAGAGCTGTCTACTCGGCAGCACCTGTGTGTGTGTGTGTGTGTGTGTGTGTGTGTGTGTGTGTGTGTGAGAGTGAGTGTGTGTAAGAGCACAGCCCACTCGCGCAGGCAGAGAGAGACCGAGGGAGGAGAGATAGATAGATCGACTTTAGTAAAATAGACCCAGACTTTTGAACATTTCGTTCTGTCCGCCATTATGAGAGCAGAGCTGTCTGTAGCCTACTCGGCAGCGCAGCACCCGTGTCTGTGTGTGTGTGTGTGTGTGAGTGAGTGTGTGTGTGTGTGTGTGTGTGGGAGGGGAAGAGAGGAGAGATCACAGCAGGCAAAGAGCACAGAGCTCCCCGCGCAGACAACTGCCAACAAGATTAGTTTGCGACGTTTAAATTCCTCAAAAAAAAACTCCATAATTTCTCGAGTACCGATAGCAGTACCGATGACGTCGGAGCTTATAAATACTAAAAAAAAAAAATATTATAATACAATAAATATCGGTTATCGGTATCGGCTTGAGGAGCATAAAGTTATCGGTATCGGTGTCAAAAAATCAATATCGTGCATCCCTAATAGAAGCGTGCCTAGTGACGTTTGCTATGACGGGGGGAAACCCAAGACTCAACCGCCCGTGATAGGTGCGGAGTCTGGGAAACCCTCCCCCCCCCCCCCCTCCTTGCCAAGCCGCCTAACAGCTTGGCCCTGACCGAATGAAAAGAGATTCCAATACCCCCCTGACCAATCAGAAGAGGGAAGGAGGGGTTTATCCGGTACCCCCTCACAAGCCCAACCCTTGCATACGACAACAACAATAGCCATATGATACCTTCAGTAGCAATGCTAATGAATAGCGCAAGCTAATTCAATGCACGCTAACCACAGACACATCTGTGAACAGGGTTTATAGCAAGACCAAGTTGTGTGTGTGTGAACCCGACACCCGTATCTATGTTGTAAGACACAGAAAATCTGATAGAGAGAGAGAGCGGCTGAGCCGTGGTACGTTTTCATACGAGCATTACTGCAAACCAACAATAGTGTTGCAGCTCAATATCACTGTTTAAGCAACAGAGCACACAACTAACCTCTACCTTTATGTGGAGATTCAGGTCGAGGCAGAAAAAAACCTTTTTCAACCGAGTGTAGGCTGCAGGCCTTGCTTAAGCTCTAACATGAAAATAACATCTAGCCCTCCTATCAAACCCATACTAGCGAAAGATTCACACATTGCATCCCCATCATATGTTTGGTGAATAAACACACAGTTTGTTAACAAAAAATACAATCCCTCTTTAGGAGGGACTCTTTATTTTCCAACAAAAATCATAGAGGGGCCGGGAAGGGAACAGGGGGGGACCACAGAGGGAAAAAGTCAACTGAAGTCTTAGCGACGCCTGCCACGAGCCGCTCGGGGCTTCCCACCCCGTGGAGCCCCGGAGGGACGGTAAACGATCGGCGGCTGGTCTCGATGATCCCTACCGTCACCTCCGGGCGTAGATGGGCCGGCTGCAGTCTAGATACGCCCCTGGTAATAACACCTCTGATTGCGCCCCGCTTTCGTCTCATTCTTTCAATTTTAGTCCGACGTTCGTCTTCACCCATTCTAGAGATATCCAAAACGTTCATATCTCCCGGGTTTAGGCAGTTGATCTCATCATGATTTAAATTAATAGACTTGTTTGAGATTGGCGACTGGCGAGGCCTGCGCAGGCGCACTGCATCGCGCTGGGTTGTGAATAACAAGTTAACTCATTCCTGCCTGAACTTATATATGTGCAAATAGAAACATATATACCGACCTGGCCTGCTTCGGAGTTCAGTGGCCTGACTGCGGGCACAAACAAACAAATTTAAAAATAAAAAAAAGCATTTGCCAGTCTGCCAGGGCAGCCAGGCCATGCCAGTCTGCCAGGCCACCGGGAATACTCCCGCTGCTCCCGTTGGCCAGTCCGCTAGTGAGTCAGTGTATTCAAAGCAGGTTCTAAGTGTCTCAATAGCATCATCTGACCAGATTTTTACTTTCCTAGTGTGAGGTTTAACAGACCTGACTTTCTGAGTGTAGGTCGGAACCAAGTGAATCATAGCGTGATCAGAGCTTTCGAGGGGAGCCATTACCAGCGCACTGTAGGCGGATGTTATGGTGTTGTAACAGTGATCGAGTATCTGCTGTTCTCTCGTGGGACGGTCGATTTGTTGTTTATAATGTGGGAGTTCTTTGGATAAATTGGTGCGATTAAAGTCTCCCAGCACCGTGATGTTACAGTCGGCGTGCTTGCGTTCCAGGTCGGAGATATGGCGTGACAGCTCGTTGATAGCCCTGTCGCTCACTTCAGTTGACTGAGTGGGTGGAATATATACTAGGGATCAGTGGCGGCCGGTGGGTACTTCGCCACTAGGGGCGCTATACCAAACATTTTGCAAAATGCAAACATGTACAGTACAGTACCACGCAACACTCATGGCAAGACGTGAGCGATTCGACTCACGCTCACGGCAATGAATCGGCTCTTATGAACGAGTCGCTCAGCTGTTACTACAACAACACACAACCAGTCAAATAAAGTATAGTCTAGACTCTAATTCACAACTTGAAACACAATATATAAATAGAAAAGTTAGAAACAAAACTCGCCCGTCTACAAACACAGGCAGATCTCTCCCTCTCTCCTTCTCTCTCTCACACACAGCGCGACGTGGAATCGATTCGTTACACAATCAGACCTATTATATACCAAGAATAACTTCAGTATGAGTACAGGGCTGTACACATATTTTGCATATTGTTAAACGAGCCAAGGCTAGCTATTAAACTATCGATATGAATCGAAAATCTGGGACCCTGATGTAAACAAGACAAACGTCTTTCTCTGGTCTGCATCCCCTTAACAATTGTGTGTATTGAGCCGTACTGTATTGTACCCATTCTGCAATCTGTTAATAAAGTTCTCATTCATTCAAACATAGACGATATTGAACAAGCCATAATCCACGTATTTTCAATCCGAGAGAGCTGCAGTAGTTAAATCAATGAGCCATCGATAAATAAACAATCAGCAACGTCTCGCTTCATGAATGGCCAGCAGTAGTACTGCTCCTAAAAAAACTATTTACAAACGTTAACGTTAAGCAGAGAGAGAGAGAGAGAGAGAGAGATTCAACCTCGAACCTAAATTCCTTAGCAACCCGTGTTACCAAGTAAACAAATCACGGAACGATAGCCTAGTACTACTAACGTTAGCTCCCAGAACGATAGCCAGTTAGCCCGCACCAGCCTAGTACTAGTACTAACGTTAGCTCCCAGAACGATAGCCAGTTAGCCCGCACCAGCCTAGTACTAGTACTAACGTTAGCTCCCAGAACGATAGCCAGTTAGCCCGCACCAGCCTAGTACTAGTACTAACGTTAGCTGCCAGAACGATAGCCAGTTAGCCCGCACCAGCCTAGTACTAGTACTAACGTTAGCTGCCAGAACGATAGCCAGTTAGTCCGCACCAGCCTAGTACTAGTACTAACGTTAGCTCCCAGAACGATAGCCAGTTAGCCCGCACCAGCCTAGTACTAGTACTAACGTTAGCTGCCAGAACGATAGCCAGTTAGCCCGCACCAGCCTAGTACTAGTACTAACGTTAGCTGCCAGAACGATAGCCAGTTAGCCCGCACCAGCCTAGTACTAGTACTAACGTTAGCTCCCAGAACGATAGCCAGTTAGCCCGCACCAGCCTAGTACTAGTACTAACGTTAGCTGCCAGAACGATAGCCAGTTAGCCCGCACCAGTCTAGTACTAGTACTAACGTTAGAGAGAGAGAGAGAGAGAGAGAGAGAGACTCACTGTTTAGTTGAAACGTCCAGGGCAGGAGAGCTTGAAAAACGTGTATAATCCGCCATATAGCTTGTTAGCCAAGTGTTAGCTCAGCTGAGCTTGTCGACGTTAGCACAACACTCAACAAGTACATTCCTTTGTCCATTTCCGCTCGAACAGACTGCAAACTACCTGGCGTTCTATCGCCATGCTCTAAGACAAACTCTAACCTTAACCAACTTTGAAAGAGTGCCTAAGCTTAACAGTCTAAAGAACTTGCAGACAGTCACGGCACGGCACGCTCTAAGACAAACAACAGTCCTAGTACCAGGAACCAAGCTAGAAGCTAGAATTGGAACATTAGAAATTGGATTCGGCCAATCAGAGATCGTCTCTGTGAAATTCTGCCTTGGAAAAAAATACTGGCGTCGGCCAATCAGAGAGCGTCTCCGCGAAATGCGGCTATGGAAATTCTCACGGAAGTTCACGCTGCTTTCTAGACCGCTTCAAATCGCGCTCGGATTCCAACATAATAGTCATATTTCAACGCACAACGCCGTATGCACTGATTGGCTGTGACGGAGACAGCGATCAAACTGTGACGCGCACTCAGAGCGCTATCGCGTATAGCCCGGGCCGAGAAATACAAAAAAAAAAAAAAACAAAAAAAAACGTGATGTCACTTCCTGCTCTGGAAAACGATGTTTTTTTAATTTAGATAATAACGTTATATTGTGCATTGAAAATACAAACATACTTAAAATGAGTAAATATTATTAATTTTAAACATGTTTATATTATTTATAGGGCTATAAAACACAAAAACGAAAAAGTTTTATTGTCTTCTTCTCTGATTTAACAGCAGCTGGCCAGCAGGTGGGTCGGCGCCCTAGCGCCCCTAGTGGTAGAGCCGCCACTGCTAGGGATGCCCCGATCGATCGGCCAGCAATCGGTATCGGCCGATATTCAGTATAAATATGAGATCTGTGAATTCCGATAATGCTTTATTTTCGCCGATCCTGAAAACCGATCAAAGACATGCGCGGAAAACATGATCCAATTCTCAGTGGAGTTCTCACTCGCTGACTTCTCTCTCATGCGTACCTTTCACCCAAATCTAATCTGAACAACCGTTGCATTGATTGGTTGGTTAGTGAATGGGGGCGGGGCTGTCATAGAATAATATTGGTCCCGCAGGCAGGAATACTATCCTCGAGTTAACGTAATTTATACAAATGGAAGTATTGATTTCGCCATAACGAATCATTAAAAAAATATACCGTTAACTGGAATATGTTAGTTTCTTACACATATGTTGGATTATGTAATTGGTTTGTCATGACAAACCAATAAAAATCACGAATTAAGCGGTGGTTATCCTATAGCCCATATTATGTACATTTCAACAAAGTGGAGCCGCAGGGGACTTCCATAGCATACGCCTTCAAATCCTCTTACCTTGACGATTAAAAGCCTCCACAATTTAGAAAACAGTATACCCATGGCTGGTGTTGATATTTTACGATGCCAGCTTATGAGAATTCATTGTAGCCAGCCAGCTAACGTTAATGCCATTCAGAATTTATTAACATAGCTACTAGGCTTGGGCGGTATGACAGTATTACGGTATACCAGGGTATTTCGTATTAATCTGCACGACAAATAAAGACTTATTCTTCTATAGAATGCGGTTATGGACCGATGGCCGTCCGTTTATTAACCATGGGTCCACTTCCAGACATTGGATAATTGAGGAATCGGGAAACGGAGCGTTTTTCGAATGTTTTGAAATGGATTTGTGCATGAATGTGGACTCGGGGCCACGTTGTTTGGGTACCGGTAAGTAAGTTATGTTATGGTTAAGCGATTGGAAGATGAACGTACGAGATATGAATGCTGGGAGTGTATGTTTGGTAAAGCGTTCCAGTTCGACTGTGTGTGTGCGTATTGGCTTCGCGATTCACTACAGGGGTTTAACGGCTTAAGCTGGGTTTTCATTATCACTTAATCAATGCAGAATAAATTTTGTGCGTCTGTATGTGTAGTTGTCTACTACTGTTGTGAGTTTGTGAGTCATATTGGTCTAATTTCAGCCTCCGTTATACGTTATTTGTTCCGTATGACTCGTTTCATATGTGTGTGTCTCGAATGTGCGCGCTGATTTGTTTACTTTGGCAACACGGGTCGCTAAGGAATTTAGGTTCGAGGTTGAAGAAAGTGCACTTTTAGGTTGAAAGAATGGCCCTAATGTCAACGTGTTTCAATATAAGCGTTATGTATGGTGATAATGAGTATATTGTTAACTTAGCACCGCTCCCCCCCCCCCCCCCCCCTAATATATACTCATGTTAGGATTACCGACGCAAACTCTCTGGGGAGGTAAAAAGGTTGGCATTTCACAGACATGAATTCGAGGTGGGGTGAGCAGTACCTGTGCAGAAGAGTGGAATTATTGCACCAGTGCTCATTGATCATGAAGCTGATTCCACCGCCAATCGCTTTCTGACTGAGAGCCTCGGACCTGTCGGCTCGGAATAATGTGAAGCCGGGTGGAGAGACTGCAGCGTCGGTCACCGATTCATCCAGCCAGGTAAGGTGCTGTCGGCATGTAGCTCCTCGGGCAGAGGGCTGTCAAAAATGTGTAATCCATACGCTGCTTTCCTGATTTTTAGTAGCGTATCCTGGTCGTAAGTGTAAACACAGAGAACTGATTTGACAGACAGTAAAAACAGAAAAACTAACAAAAAAGTCCGGTGTATTGTCAGAGCATTTACCGTGACTGGCATCAGAGCTGACGGTGCCGCCATGAGAGCGACATACAGCTAAGGTGGCATCCAGGAGGATGAAACTTGCAGGTCACTGCCACGGACACCAGGAACGTCCAGTTAGCAAGCTAGTGCTCTTGGAGCCAACACACGAGCACCGACCTAGAGGACGTCCCACGCCAACATACGTGGATGTACTGAGGATCAGGACGCAGGAGTGGAGAGTTCTACGGAACTGGCCGGATGTATGGAGGACCGTGATGATTGGAATCTCCGCTGGCGAACTCGTCTGAGGATGTTCTATTTCTTTTTATGAATACCATTATTAACTTCACTCACCATACATATCAAATATTCATTCCTTTTCAGAATTGTAACCCTTTAATAAGCTTATTAAAGTATGACTTAAGTCTTTGGTAAACATCTTAGATTACACTTACAGCATATTAATAACTATGATACTAAACATGCACTTTAAATTTGTACATGAAAGCACATGAGAAGTACCAGAAATACATTGCAAAAGTACATGAGTAGAAACACACTTACTATGCTCAAAATATAATTTGAGTGGTGCGGCTGGGTAGCGCAGTGGACTAAGCACTCGCCTACCACCACAGAGACTCGAATCCAGCTGTCAGCGGTACCTCCGGCTTGGTTAATCGTCCGTACTAACACAATTGGCAGTGTTAGTGGGTGGGAAGCCAGTGGGGTATGTGTCCTGGTCGTAAACTGCGACTCCTACTGGTCGGTCGGCCTGTTCAGCAGGGAAAATAGCATGAACCTCCGCACGCATTACATTCCACCAGTGAAACTCCTCGCTATCAGGTGAAAATAAACGGCTGGCGACTCCACATGTATCGGAGGCGGCATGTGGTAGTAGTTCTACACCCTCCCCAGGCCAACAGTGGGGCAATGCGCACAATGACCAGGAAGGGAATAGGCATAACGACCTGCAAGCCCAAAAATAAATAGAATTAAAAATATATATATATTTTGAGTATGGAAAAATATAAAACAGATTGTAAAATAGCCAAAATTATCCTTTAATACTTGATGAATGAAAATCTTCCTCCTAACTGTGGCAGCCATGTAAAAAAAAATAATAATAATAATAATTGATGAATGAAAAATGTTCTCTCAACCTTCTGGAGGTTGAAAAACAAGGACATCTTCCTGACGAATCTGAAAAGACAGTACGACACCAGCGCTCTAATCGGGCGTGGTACTCCGGCTTCATACAACATCTCCCTGATAGATGCTTAATAAAATATATTTCCTATCAGGCAAATGATGGCGAATCTCTCTTCCTCTTATTCTTGTTCTCTTCCACTTGCTCCGGCTCTCTCTCTCTCTCACACATCTTTTCCTTTCAGAGAGGATGCATTAATTAGGAGGCACAATCATGGCTGACAATCTTCTTCTTCCATATTCCAGCTAACATTAGGCAGGACATCTCTTCAGTCCGTCGCTTAATTACCCTTGCAAAGGACGAGAGAGGGAATAAGAGGAGAAGAATTGAGAGAGAGAGCGAGAGAGGTGCACACAGAAGATAAAACCCTTTTTCATTAAGTGTATACCGTGAAGGCCAAAAAGGCATGTGTGTGTGTGTGTGTGTGTGTGTGTGTGTGTGTGTGTGTGTGTGTGTGTGTGTGTGTGTGTGTGTGTGTGTGTGTGTGTGTGTGTGTACTACAAAAATGTGTATGCAACATTGTCAAGCATGGATAATGAGACATACATGGACAAATCTGCAATCTTCTATTGTAGACACACACACACAGACACCAGTGGCGGCATGCTGACCACATTTTTTGGTGAAGCACAAATTATTATATTATATTATATATTAAATTATATTTTTAAAACATCCCCCACTGTGTGTGTCAGTGGTCAGTGGACACAGATGAAAACATATTAACATTAGGTGACGGCGCACCTGACCAGACACAGATGCAAAAAATGACATAATCGTTGACGGCGCACCTGACAAGACACAGATGCAAAAAACGACATATTCTGTGACGGCACTCCTGACCAGACAGATGAAAACATATTAGGTGACGCGTGACGGCACACCTAACCAGACACAGATCAAAACATATTAGGTGACAGCTCACCTGACCAGATCAAAACATATTAGGTGACAGCGCACCTGACCAGATCAAAACATATTAGGTGAAGGTGACAAGGAAGCCACAGACTCATACCCCCCCGACACTCAACTAACCGCCTCGGACAGTCCTTCATACCAGCGGCCATCAGGCTCCACAACAGTGGGCAGGGACTGCTGCCAGACATCGACCTAGAACTAATAAGAACCCAAGTAGGACAATAACACTACCTTATGCATACTGCACCTTATGTGGATACTGTGATACTGTGAATAATGAATAATGTATATTTCAGTTAGTTAGATAGTAAATTATAACACTACCTTATGCATACTGCACCTTATGTGACACTGTGAATACTGTGAATATATATTTCAGTTAGTTAGATAGTAAATTATATTGACCTATTTGTTTACACTGCTTGTGTTGTTTTCACTACCTGTACCCCCCCCCCTTCCCCATGCTGCTATGATGCCTGAATTTCCCCAAGGGGATCAATAAAGGAATATCTTATCTTATCTTAAAAGGAAAGTTGAAATTACCTACCTGGGTTCCATCCTAGAGGCTAATCTTTCCTGTGACAAAATGGGATCCAATGTAATAAAACTAAGTCAACCAACAAACTAGATTCCTGTACCGGATCTCCTCTCTGGTAAACAAGAATACCTTGAAGACTCTAACAGGAGCACTCATTCAAGGGTACTACGACTATGCTTGCACCTCATGGTACCAAAGCACCTCAAAGGCACTAAAAACAAGATTATTTACAAACATCACAAAACAAACTGGTCAGACTACTGCTTGACCTTACTCCTAAAACCCACCTCACCCCTGCCCACTTTGACAACCTAGGATGGCTTAGAGTAGACGACAGAGTACAGCAAGTTGCAATGGGCCTGGTCTACAAGATACACTATACCACTAAGATACCCATGTGCATGTCGAAATACTTCCCAAAGGTCAGTGAATACCACGACCACAACACCAGAGGGAGTTCCACAAATCATGTTCAACCCAGATAAAATCATTTAAAAAGTAAAAAAAAATATATATATAATTTTTTTATATATAAAAGAAAATCGTCATAACTTAGAAATGAGATTGCATAGGTCTATGAATCGATATCGCGATTTTGTTTCGATTAATTGCCCAGCCCTACTGTGTACAGTAAGTTAGCTTGGTGATCATAATTGTGATGTAATATAAGCTAAGCTAAAGGAAGCTAACAAATTGGCTAGCTACTGTTAGCATACAAGCTTTTACAAACACTGTACTTACTTTTTCATCCACAACTTTTTTTCTGATCCAGATGCATAAGTCCTCTCCATGTTGATAATTTATACTTCGGTCCTTTGGTGCAAAGTTTCATTTAGCCTACAGTGCTACTGCCTACACAGTAATGTTACTGACTGGGCTCTCCAAGCCCTCTCAAAGCAGGTGCAGTAGTATTTGGTAACCATAGATAGACATATTTTTCCTAAAACTGGTGTTCAAATCAAAATCATGTGTTCTAGTCTTGTAGAAACAGTCAAAGTGGAAAGATTGCCAATCAAATATAGTTTAAACCTGATTTGACTAGGGTGACAAGCTTAGAGAGTGTGTGTGTTTACAGAGACCGGGGGCTCACCACAGGAGGTGATTTGCATACAACTGTTGGCAGCTGCAGACAAAAGATCAGGAGTCAGATATCCTGTGTTATCTGTTAAACTGGTCCTGTGGCCTGACTACATCACAGGAAGTCGTTATCTCATGCCCCGAGGCCAGGCCATCTGGTCTGATTATTACATGTTGAGACAGATGTAGGGGAGGAGAAAAGCGTCACCATTCTCAGTAACTCAAGTACACTTTCAAATGTCTGTTTCTATACCTAAATTAGTTTAAAATGAACTACCACTGGTCCTGTTATATTGTGGTAACAAGTCTGAATCTAATGATATAAAATATGCCATGTATATGAATAAGAATCACAGAGTTTGAAATTAGGCCACTTCTGAATCTACATTGGAAAATACTTAAATGTGTTGAATAATAACTGTATAAAATAGATATTGATTTAAGTTAAAAGAACTGGAAGTGGGCTTAAATGATAAAACTACTGTGATTCTCATTTAGCATCACAAGAAACGGTTCAAAAATGATATCTCTGTGTTTATGAAATCAATCTCAATTCGAATATATATATCTTGGGTTCAACAACCAAAGTATTATGTTAGTTAGACGGTATTTATTCTTTGATTGGAAAACAAAGGAAATAGCTGGTGGGCCTCAGGGGACGGCCCCTCTTTTTCAAATACTCTGTGAAGGCTCGCGATTGGGTGGAAATCCTATGCGTGAGGTCACTTGGTGACGTCACGCCCAGGGTCTCTGGCTCATGGATAAAATGGGAAGGTGGGGGGAGACTAAAGACATAACCGACACAGGACGACACCCACCTTTTCACACAGCGGAGGGCGCGGGCAGAGGAGAACCAACGGAAAAGAGCTTGTGGAGGGAGAAAAGACTATTCTTTGTTTGTCAGCCAGACAACAAAGAACATCAACAACGGAACAACTATCATTCTTTAATCTGCTTTCTTAGTAGGACGAGCGGCATAGTGCTCCGGTACCTTGAATATTATAGTGTTCTTTATTATAATTGAACCAGAACTATTGTAATTACACTCTTAACTTTGAATTAAAACAGATGCTGGTACACCTTCTCCTTAATTTCTCCTGCTTAGCTGCTGTCGAACCAAGACCAGTTGGTCTTTTGAAAGTACAAGGGTTTTTAGGAGACACAATTTCACAACGCAGAGTAGGATCAAGTCGGTTCTGATCTCATCAGAACCAGAACATAGACCTTTGTGACTTCAATTGGTGCCGTTAACCCTGAACGAGAAGCGTCCTTGTGTGTCCTCGCGGGAAGGGGGGCCTCGCAAAAAAAAATAATAATAATAATAATAATAATAATAATAATAATAATAATAATAATAATAATAATAATAATAATAATAAAAAAAAAAAAAAAAAAAAAAAAAAAAAAAAAGGCCTCCCTTCCCGCGAGACCGCACTGCTCGCACACCCCCTGAGGCGGCCCTGCACACACACACACACACACACACAAAACCTCTCTCTCACATACACACTGTGGATGTATAATAATGAGATGTATTGTATGTTCATTAGCCAAAGATGCACGTACATGTGTGTGTGTGAGAGAGAAATAAAAAGGGAGAGAGAGTCAGAGAGAGAAAAGAGAAAAAAAGAGGGGGAAAGAGGGTTTAAAAAAAGGGAGGGAGAGACAGCGAGAGAGAAAGGGAGTGAGAAAGAGAAGGAAGGAGAGGGGGATAGAAAGAGAGAGAGAACGAGAGATACAAAGAGAGTTAGATAATAAGAAAGAAGGTCTTTCAATAATCGTGCAGGCAGTATGATGTTTTTCATGTTGGACTTGGTGTCACGTGTCTTTATGTGTGAGGCAATGTAATGTGTCTTGCGTGTTAGAAAGGTGTTGATATAATGAGGGCAAACAGGTCAGTGTGTAGGTGTGAACATGATGACAGGAACCAAAGGCGTATGTTAAAGGAAAAAAATGTAATAAAGTCACTTTCTTCCATTCTGCTCTCCCTAAAGCCTGACAGGAAAGGCAGGATAGACTGTTTGCAGATAGATTTTCTCAGATAGTAACACACTCACCCCACAAGGACGAGGTGGTGTTGTTTGTTGGTGAGGAAAATATCACACGACTGAAAGTCAAAGTTTGTAAAAAATAATGGACTAGGGATATAACTGCAGCTCCCTGGTGTGAATCTATGTATGTGTAGCAGGTGTGTTGCTGTTCAACAGATCTGTCCTGGTAGAGAAGGGTTAATATACTCTTCAACACCTTGTATCTTCAAAAACACTGACTAAGAAAATATAGCTGAATTTCTAATTAGAATCAATACATTTGAGTTTTAAATGGGTTCCGTTAGTAATGAGATGATGGGAGTTAATCCACATAGACTCTAGTATTCTACAGGCACGCATACACACACAGACAGGGCCGCCTCAGGGGGTGTGCGAGCAGTGCGGTCGCACAGGGCCTCGCGGGAAGGGGGGCCTCGCACAAAAAAAATAAAAAAAAATAAAAAGAAAATATTTTTTATTTATTATTTTTTTTATTATTTATTTTTATAATTTTTTTATTTTTTGCGAGGCCCCCCTTCCCGCGAGGCCCTTTTTCATCACAGACCTAAAATCTAGTTTTGCTTATATGCTTATATATTTCACATTAGACACGTTTGTAGAATGTTCCTGGCTCTGCGGCTCTGCAGCAGACATACTCACTATTGGAGCTCTGGGGCTCTGCAGCAGACATACTATTGGTTTCAACGAAGGGAGGGGTTACATCATGTGTACGCCGGCGTGTGCATCAGCTGCGTTTGACTATTTCGCGCGTGCAGCTTTGGAGGTTATGCTTAGTTATGCCAGCCAAAACGAAGAGGACGGTCATTCGGCAGATGGACTGAAGATGAAAGTTGTTGTATGTTAGACAGTTCAGTCAGGCTTAGCTGAAGGCAGGGACAGCTAGTTAGCTTTAGCTACGTTATAATATCGAGTGCTAACGTGTGGTTCAGTCGGGATAGCCATGATGATGTCGGCTAGTAGCTAGCTTAGCTAAAGGCTAACTAGCGTTAGCTAACCTAGAGAGAGCGTGTCCAGCATTGTTATGCCAAGATGAAGAGGACGGTCATTCGGCAGATGAACTTCGTCAACTCCACGCGGTTGTCTCCATCCTCTTGGACGTTTGGTGAGTTTTTAATGCACTCTATTCTATTCCCGCCGTGGATATCTCTCTCTCTCTCTCTCGGGAGCCAAACGGGCCGGCTAGCTGTTGTAGTAGCTAACGGTGTGTGACCTGGTGTCAGTACCTGGCTACTCTATTTGCAGTTAGCCTATTTAGCTGATGTCAGCCATTGGCTCCTTGCTACTTTGTTTTATCTGGTATAGACCCTCTTCTCTTTGGATTTAAGTGTTGATCTTTGTCCTTTTGGATCTATGTATATTCATGTTGCCTTTGTGAAGTTATCTTTTCCTTCCGTTTTGTTCTTCCATTAAAAGTTGAATATCCTTTAGGGGCTCATCTTTGCTTATCTCTCTCATACATGCTCTCTCTCTAACACACACACAGACATGCTCTCTCTCTCTAACACACAAACACACATGCTCTCTCTCTCTCTCTCTCTTTCTAACACACACAGACATGCTCTATATCTCTCTCTAACACACAAAATGACATGCTCTCTCTCTCTATATTTCTCTCTCTTTCTAACACACATATACATGCTCTCTCTCTAACACACACACAAACATACATGCTCTCTCTCTATCTCTCTCTTTCTTTTTAAAACTTTGACCAGTCACCTGGTTCTTTTAGCGTTTATCGCTTTTTCTTCGCATTCATACTTGGTCAAGTTCGACCGACAGAAGCAGGCTGAAAGGGTTCAGATGGGGGGGGTAGACACTCTGGGAAAGGCACGGCTGCCGTCCGGGATTCGAACGCGCTCAGCCCCAGATCCGCGCGAGCGCGGTTGTCCACGGCGCTGAAATAGCACTCGCGGTACGTGGTGAGCTACTGGAGCTCCCTATCTCTCTCTTTCTAACACACACAGACATGCTCTATCTATCTCTCTCTCTTCAATTCAAATGGGCTTTATTTCACATTCTTGTATTTCTCCCAGTAGGTATGGGAGTTTTGAGTTATTGTCGATGTTTTCAAAGTCTCTTTGGGTGTTTGCAATTTGTGGGAAGTATGTCTTGGTATAGTGGGCAGGTTGTTTCCACCTCATCTTGTGTGCAGTGGGTCTGTCTTCGCTTGGGAGCCAGGTCTGCCTATGGCGGCCTTTCTCGATGGCTAGGCTGTGCTCGCTGAGTCTGTACCTACAGTAGTCAAGGATCTTCTTAGTATTTAGTCAGTCACAGTGCTCAGGTATTGTGCCACTGTGTACTCTCTGTTTAGGGCCAAATAGCATTTCAATTTGCTCTGGTTTTGGGTTGCTTCTTTCCAATGTGTCTCTCTCTCTCTCTCTCTCTGGCCTTGCTCTGGTGGAGAGTCAGGGGCATTGCCGGGTCTGTGCAGCGATAACACTGTATATTGACTGTAGAACGGGAGCTCTCTCTCGCTCTCTCTCTCTTGCTATATGTTGACTGTATCATGCCCAGCCTCGGGCAGCGCTATTATTTAAGAATATGTTGACTGTATTAAAAAAAAAAATAATTATTATTATTATATATATATATATATTTTTTTTTACCTTTTAGGGGGGGGGGGGGGGGCCTCGCGTTTAAATCTCGCACAGGGCCTCGCATTTCTCCCAGGCGGCCCTGCACACAGACACACATATTTGTGTGCCCCCCCTCTCTCTCGTTCTCTCTCGTTCTCTCTCTCTCTCTCTCTCTCCCCCTTCTCTTTATCAGGCACTTACCACTATGCTCTAACTTCTCTCTCTCTCCACATTTCACTCTCTATCACACACGCACACACACACACACACATACAGTAAATACACATTAGCAAAAGCATACAAAGACAATTACGCACCCAAGTCAAACACAAAAGTAATCATACAAGTCATCATACGCCAACACACCTGCACACACACACACACACACACACACACACACACACACACACACACACACACACACACACACACACACACACACACACACACACACACACACACACACCTCTCCTCTCCCTCTATTCTAATGGCATCCTTTCATGGCATATGGGGGAGATGCAAGGACTCACTTTATACTCTTACTGAAACATCCCTAAGCATCTCGCTCTTCTGGTGATGGTGGTGATGATGGTGGTAGTGGTGCAGAGGTGGTGGTGATGATGATGGTGGTGATGATGGTGGTGCAGAGGTGGTGGTGATGATGGTTGTGGTGGTGATGATGGTGGTGGTGCAGAGGTGGGGAGGTGGTGGTGATGATGGTGGTGGTGGTGATGGTGATGATGGTGGTGGTGATGGTGGTGATGATGATGATGATGATGGTGGTGGTGGTGATGCAGAGGTGGTGGTGATGATGGTGGTGGTGCAGAGGTGGTGGTGGTGGTGATGGTGAAGGAGGTGGTGGTGCAGAGGTGGGGAGGTGGTGGTGCAGAGGTGGTGGTGATGATGGTTGTGGTGGTGATGATGGTGGTGGTGCAGAGGTGGGGAGGTGGTGGTGATGATGGTGGTGGTGGTGATGGTGATGATGGTGGTGGTGATGGTGGTGATGATAATGATGGTGGTGGTGGTGGTGCAGAGGTGGTGGTGATGATGGTGGTGGTGCAGAGGTGGTGGTGGTGGTGGTGATGGTGAAGGAGGTGGTGGTGCAGAGGTGGGGAGGTGGTGGGGAGGTGGTGGTGCAGAGGTGGGGAGGTGGTGGGGAGGTGGTGGTGCAGAGGTGGGGAGGTGGTGGGGAGGTGGTGGTGCAGAGGTGGGGAGGTGGTGGGGAGGTGGTGGGGAGGTGGTGGTGCAGAGGTGGGGAGGTGGTGGGGAGGTGGTGCTGCAGAGGTAGGGAGGTGGTGGAGGTGGTGCTGCAGAGGTGGGGAGGTGGTGGTAAAGCAATGCCTGTGAGTAAAGGATGTACGAAATACATGCTGAAACTGAAAATAAGGAAACACTTGGCCGAATACTGAAAGCGTTCATGCAGTGTGCATGAATGGGATGTGGTTGGGGTTTGAACGCATAATCAATAGTCGCAGGAGAGCAACGACACAGCCATAGAGATAATCTAATTATTTGGAAACAGAAAAGGTCACATTTATATCTATACAGAATGCCGAATGTGTAATTAATTGCTATTTTCAGACGAATATTTTCGGTGACCGAAATTTCGGTGCATCCCTACTGTGAGCCACCACCAGTGTTGAGCAAGTTACTCAGGAAATGTATTAGTTACGTTATTAGTTGCGTTACTTGTTACTTTCCACCACCAGTGTTGAGCAAGTTACTCAGGAAATGTATTAGTTCAGATTCAGATTCAGATTCGGATTCAGATTACTTTATTCGCCATTTTATACAGGTACAAAATGGAACGTGATTTGACATTACAGTGCATACTTTTTTCACAATTAAGAACAATACAACAGTAAATAAATAATTTTAAGTAAAGTGCAAGACAGGACAGAACAGTGAGACAACAATAAGACTGTGAAAGTGCGGTGGTTGGGGACATGGATACAGTGCAACACAAAGTTCAAGTCCAGAAGTCCAGCCCTAGCAGCTCGCCATCGAGGGGGGGGGGGGGGGGAGCAGGGGGACACCTGACTCGTTTACCAGGCGAGCTGCTTAGGGGAAGAAACTAGTTACGTTACTAGTTGCGTTACTTGTTACTTTTGCTTACCCCCTGATCTTAGATCCAGTTTATTTTATTTTGCCAGAGGATATCCATCACTGGCACTGGTAGAGACTGCCGTGATGCTTCAACAAATTAGATGTCGTATTTTTTAGGTTGCAGCTATTGAGCATGTACCGTTACCTCTCTTCCTCACCCTAGCTTATTGGCTAGTAGCCAACGTGACCTCGTTCTGACCTGCCAGCCTGTGCGCACGCGTCATCTACCGAGGGCCGCATATAAACGTTATAGGAGGACAAAAATAACACATTGCAATCAACATACAGCCTTATTGTCACCACTAGATGTCTCTGTCTGACCACTAGCTACAGGCAGGCAGACACACATTCCTAAAAAGTAAATACTGGTAAATACACAAACCGGAAATAAACGAGCTTGTTGGTCTAGGGCAGGGGTTCCCAATAAATGTTCTGCCTGGTCCACTTTCTAGGATTCAAATGACTTGGTGGGCCAACCCCGACCCCCTCACCCCACCCTCATTCAAAATGGAGACATAAGCTGTTCTGTTCTTCTCACGTAGTAGTACTTTCTGTTGCATGCCATTCCTTTAAGTTACATGAAATGCAAGTCCAAATGTAACATTCAATAACCATTTTAGTTTTTTTGTTAGCCTATATGAAGGAGCATCAAATTTGCGCAATTATAGCCTACTGCTGGAAACACTTTAACCTCTTAACACATTCCCGCCCAACAACGTATATATCCGTGTTTCGAATCCACCGGTTGATGACAAGGTTGTTTTGGCTTTTATTCCATTTTAATAACCTATTCAAGGTCGCCGAGTGGCACTGCAGATGTACCCTACTCTTTGAAATCGAAAAAGTGCATTACCGGCCAGATCCTCTTAGGGGCGCTGTCGTGATAATGCAGTGTGCCCTGTGGCATAACAGTGCCTTCTTTTTTTTGACTTTCAATAGAGTTTCCAGTTAGCTGGATTCTGGATGTGCAGCCTGTAGCTTGGAATACGTTTTGGATCGCGGATTTCAGTGTGCAGTAAAGGAATTTATCATCAGCTAATGGACATATCGATCTACCAGATGGCGATCGATAACTGGGAAATGGTCTGGGGGATCCAACCGGCTCACGGTAAGATATTTTTGACGTAAATTACACAATGATCAGGCCTTGTTATCATACTCAACCAGCTGATCAATGAATGTGGCTACTGAGGCGAACACAGTTATTGGTAATCAATAATCAGAAACGACGTCCCCCGCCCCCCCCTTTCATGCATTCATGGTTGAGGATCGTACGGATCATATGCACTTTGAGTTTTAACTGTAGCTTCTGTATAACCGAAATGCCATTGGCTATAACGTTAATAGCTATTAGCCCTTTATCCAGCCTTCCAGGAAATATACTAGACCAAATCCCTTATAATGCTTATATTCAAGACGCTATAAAATGAGAACGTATTGATGAAAAAATTATTTCTTTAAGCCATTTTGAAGGGACGGTTTATGGTCTCAATTGACAATGAGAATGGACAGATAGCAATACTATAAAGTATAGATTTAGCTCTACAAACAGCCTCACGAACTATGCAAGTCTGTTTTGATATGCTGGCCGTCTAAAGAGTGATATTAGACGCATCCAAGTGGCCGGGAAAGTGTTAAGCCCGACGGGATCGGTACCGGTCCCAAAATGACATCACGTCATAAATCAAGCTCTCCAGACTGTATGACATAATTATATATTTTTTTATATTTTCATCAATACGTTTGTTTACCAATAGGTTAAAGTGTTATTAGTGAGATTTTAGTTTTAAAAATGTGTTGTTGTTATCGTGGAAATCGGCCATTTTGAATTACCGGCCGTCGGTGAATGTCATTGTCATTTTGAGTCATTTTGAGAAGAGGACATCCAGAACTTTCAATGAGTGTTGGAATTTTTCAAAACTACACTTCCCAAAGGCTTCTAGCTTTCTGCAAGCAAATTACTTCCTGATTATTATTATAATTTTTTTTATTACTCAGGATTATATACCACAAAACTGAATGTTATTGGCATATATTGGAGCGCAGTTAGTTTGTCTCCCCTATTTTGAGCATTTAGCAACCATCCGATTTGAAATCAGTTTAAAAATGGCGGAGCTCTTCCAAGAATAAAAAACCTACCATACAGTAGATTTCATTATCTGTTCTTCATGCACGCCTGGTGATACTAAATCCAAATTGAACTCTGCCATTTGAAAGAGAAGATTTGGCCCAATCCATAAATGTGCGAATTGGCTATAATAAAGTAATTTCTAGGCCTGCTATTCTATATTCTATAATAATATTTCAAATTGCAGGACGGCTAAGTGGCGCAGTGGGCAAGGCGCTCGCCACTAACGCAGGCGATGCTGGGTTCGAGCCCAGCTCTCGGCGTTGCTTCCGGCTTGGCTGGTCGTTCATACTAATACAATTGGCAGTATTAGGGGGTGGGAAAGCCGGTGGGTGGGGATTGGACATTGTAGACAGCGACTCCTACAGGTCGGTTGGTGTGCCTGTACAGCAGAATCAGGAAGCAACGGGGGCAGCGTGAGCCTCCCACGTGTTACTCCTCGCCGCTGAGAGATCGCACTGTACAGGTGAAAAGATGCGACAGCTGCCTCCTTGTGTACCGGAGGGGACACGTGATGCAAGGCTTGGTCCACATTGCATCCGACCATTGGGAGGCATGGTCTAACAACGTTCGAGACAGGGGAGGGTAGAATTGGATAACACGAAATTGGGATGGGAGAAAAATAGAAAATGGGGAGAAAAAGTAGATCAAAAAATATATATTTCAAATTGCATTGGTCCGGATGGGAGAATTCAGTACTGTATCTACAAAACCTTCTGTTTAATCATCTTCCCTTTATTAATTTCCTTAGATTTCTTGTACACGTGATATCAAGAAGGGACTGAACGAGCTCAGTGGCAGTTTTTCATGTCTGGTCATTTTTATCAAAGATGCGAAGAAAAATCATAATTCATATTCTCCTTTGTTTCATCACAATTTAAGCAAGCCTAGTAATAGACATAATATTTCTGACACTGGGAATACATTGACTGAGGTCCATAGATGTCCCTAGATACCAAGAACATGCAAATGGACCTTGTAGAAGTTGAGCAATATTCCATTTATGTATTTTAGGCGGATTTTCTGAAAAATAGGGCTCCGGGCTTAACACTTTCTGCGCCATCCACGTATATATACACGTGTTTGCTCGCCGTATATATACACATTTTTGGATCGTTTTAGCTTTTTTCCGATTTTAATATTCTATTCAATGTCACGGACCTGTATGTTGCCGTTAACACATTCACTGTGCGTCACCTTGTTTGTAGAGCTAAATCTATATTTTATATTATAGCTATGGATACAATACCATGGTAATTTAACAGTAACTATCTTCGGTTCAAGATGCAAAAAAGAATAAATTTTTTCATGAATACGTTCACGTGTTATCCCGTGGTGAATATGAGTATAATTTCGGAATGATCCAGGCTAATTCCTGGGAGGCTGGCTATAGGGCGCAACGTGAATTCTACTAAAACCATTGGCATTTCGTCCCTGGACTCGCTACTATTTTCAAATCAAATGCATATGATAGGTATTATGTTTCATCATGAATGCATGAAAGGGGGGGGGGGGGTCGTTTCTGATTATTTGATTGCCAGTAACGTCATTCGTTATTACCACAACACACGCTGATCAGGGGGGTGGGTATGATAACCTTGCACGATCAAGCTGAAATTCGCGTCAGATTGTCCTTACCTGTGGTCGGTGGTATTCCAAAAAGAATATTCCAATTATTTGATCGCCATCTGGTCCATCCTATGTCCATCTGGTCCACGACATAACCCACCACAATATATGGATCGGGGGTCCCGAAAACGATTCAATGTGATCGGGTGAAGCCCTAGGTTTCCCATTACTAGAAAAGTCAGTCCGGAGACATTTGAGTGTAGCACCCAGTCTGGAACAGGGTTTACTGCAATCTTGATAATGCCTACTAGCAGGATCTGGCCGATACTGCACCTTCGGAGTCCCAGTATGCCTTTTAACGGCAACATACAGGTTCCTGACATTGAATAGGATATATATACGTTTTTGGCTGTTAACCGCTGGCGCCCAATAACGTATATATACGTGGATGGCCCCGAAAGTGTTAAAAGGCATACTGGGACCCAGAGGGTGCAGTACCGGCCAGATCCTGCTAGGTGGCAAGTATCGAGAGTGCAGTAAACCCTGTTCCAGACCGTGTGTTACATTTAAACCCCACCGGGCAGAGATTTGTCCAGGAAAGCCTAAAGGTTCACTCGATCACATTGAAATGTGTCCAGGACACTCGATGCATGTGTTGCGCCGGACTATGTCGCGGACCAGATGGACACCAGTACTGGAAATCGCAATCAAACAATTTGAATATTCTTTTTGGAATACCCCCGATCACAGGTAAGGACTATCCAACGTCAATTCCAGCTTGATCGTACAATGTTTTCATATCAATCCAGCTGCAGTGGCGTCGCGTGGGTAAAATAACAGGGGAAGCCAAAAAAAATTTATAAAAAAAAAGTTTATTAAATATTTTTATTAATATTTTTTTTTCTTTTTTTTTTAAGTCAAGCAGTCACCATGTACACTACAGTATGGCTCGGCGGCCAGTCAAACTTTATTTTTATTTATTTAACAGATTGCAGAATGGGTACAATACAGTACGGCTCAATACACACAATTGTATAAGGGGATGCAGACCAGAGAAAGACGTTTGTCTTGTTTACATCAGGGTCCCCCATTTTCAATTCATAGTGACATTTATGACATAGGGACATACATGACATACAGGTATTTAGTATGGTTACATTTGTGACATATACGATATTCAAATATACAGTACTGTTACCCATAGATCCTGACAGAGTATATGATGGGGAGGAGACTGTACATTAGGAGGGGGTGGGTGGGTGGGAGAGAAATATACATACGGCCGGGAGAGAATATGACGTCTAGAGTCTAGACAAACAAGACTGATTGATTGATTGAAAACTTTATTAACAGATTGCAGAATGGGTACAGTACAGTACAGCTCAATACATACAATTGTTAAGGGGATGCAGACCAGAGAAAGACTTTCGTCTTGTTTACATCAGGGTCCCAGACAAGACAAACGTATTTCATTCATTCATTCATTCATTCATTCATTCATTCATTCATTCATTCATTCATTCACGTGTCTGTTGCGCGGCGCGCCCAGCCATCAGAGCGCTCCTACTGTAAAATGAGGAAGCAGCCATTTCAGCCTCAGTTTTACTCGTTTATAAAAATGATTTAAAATGTTTATTAGCAACGCCGAGCTTTCAAACCCCACCGCATCTGTGTGTGAAACCCTAATGGAACGCTGGGTACCTTTGACATTTATATCCGATATATTTTGGACCCACCGCTAGCTTTTAAGCAGTGCTTGATGGTGCACATTAACCTGGCTACTACGAGGAATAAGTGACTGCGTATTCCAGCCCCTGGCTTGCATTGCAGTCATGAAAGGGTCTACAAGCTTGCCTGGTAACGTTAGTTAGTCCTTAGTCAGGCTGCTCAGTGCTTACCTGGTCAATAATGTGGTCCTCCTCTTGCCAGATAGATTTGTTAAATCATAATATCCACAGTGGTGTGCTCTGCTGGTCCTCAGTAAATGTCCCGCCGGCGAAAATAAGTTGCTATTAAAGTGCTAAATGTTAGATACACAGACACTAATAGAGGATTCGAACGTGCCCGCTCTGTTAATAACATTTTCAATCAATCCCGCGAGGGTTTGACATTCAGACGTGTTCTGACCTGCCCCGCCTCCAGGGGGGGAAATATGCTGAGTGCAAAGGGGAGGCCACACTCATGTGTCTTCCTCACAGCCCCGTTTTAAACTTTTAGGGTGTGGCAGTCAGCTCGAATCTGATTGGCTAGGATCGGATTTGGACTCTAGATACATGAATCACATGCTGGAAGCCTGGAGAAAGAGACCTACCCCCTGCCTCCTCTCCTCTATACTAGCTGCAGTGAGCATAGTGAGGCTGACAGTGTGTTAGAGGGAGTGAGAAGGAGAAGAGGGAGACATTAAAAAAAGAAAAGAAAAAATATAACACAGATGCACAGATGAAAAAGAATGTAAACTATATTAAAAAAAAATTATATATATATATATTTTTTTTTTTCATATTTCATATTTGATATGAATTCATATTTTAATAGGGAGGCATGGCTTCCGTTGGCTTCCATAAGGATTCGCCACTGTCCAGCTGATCAGCGTGTGTGGTGTTCAAGATGAATGCCATTACTGGCCATCAAAGCATAACCCCCCCCCCCTTCATGCATTCATGATGAAATATAATACCTGTCCAGGCAAGAAACGCCAATGCGTATAGTAGCGTAGCACGTAGCGCTAAGCGCCCTATAACTCTAACTCAGCTTTTCAGGAATTATCCCGGATCACTCCTAAACTATACAATATTCACCACGGGATAACGCGCGAACGTATACATGAAATTTTTTTATCTTTTTTGCATGTTCGACGGAAGAAAGTCACTGTCAAATGACCATAGTATTGTCTCCATAGCTATAATATAGAATATAGATATAGCTCCACAAACAAGGTGGCGCACCCCTATCTTTAAATCGTGGCCTAGCTAGAACGGGATTAGGCTAATCCCTGGCGCTGAATGAGTTAAAAGGTTGCAGGCCTAGACTTTCATGAAATAAAACATGTAATTGTCCATGGCAGAGAAGCGTAACACTTGTTTGTTTAACACAAATTAAAAACAGGCTATTAACTCATTCAGTGCCAGCATGTACCCCATAGATTTGAGGTCCCTAGATGTGACTTTTTTGTGACAGCCGGCCTTTTGTTTTAGCTTTTTGGGAGTACAGAATATCATATAATGATCGCTTAACCCGCATGCTATAACCCCTTTATTGGAGATCCTGGACTTGTCAGAGGTCAGAATGAGATCAATGGTAGTTTTTGCTCGCTGACACTGTGCAGATCACAAAACCTACTGAAGGACTTGGAAACGGGTGCTTCTTTTCGTTGCATATCCCAAATCCTGTCTCAAAACCTACCTGTTCTCCCTAGCATTTAACCTTCCCTACCCATAACCACCCTCCTCCAACCTATCACCCCCTTTTCCCCTCCCTTACCTTCTCTCCTCTCCTGCCCCCCCCCTCCCCCCCTCAGTTTCCCTTACTTACTTCCCGACTGCCTCCCCTCCCCTACTGGCTCCTGTATTTGTTGTCTGTTACTCGTGACTCTATGTTCTTGTGTATTCATATTGTTCCATTATGTTTCTTTGTTTTTTTTTGCCTATTGTCAGCGACTTCGGGTCATTGAGAAGCGCTATATAAAATAAATGAATTATTATTATTATTAAAATTAAATTGTCCCTTACTCCCTCTTGTCTGAACAATACACAATTGCGGTGTCAGCCTTCCATTTTTTGTTGTTGTTGTTGTTGTTCAAATCGTAACTTTATGAAATCGTTCACTATCAGAAACTCATCATCCATAGTTTAGCTAGCTAGAACGAAGGCTATGATGACGTTTAGCTTTTAATGTGATTTGATTGGTCTGAAGCCAAATCTCATCTGCTGCCCTTGGTGGGGCGTTTTGATTGTGTAACTGATTTCCTGTTTCACAATAAAGGTTTTCTGCGCTACGATGTTCATAATAAAAGCAGCCGCTATTGTCATAGGAGAAATGTCCATAGTATTTATTTAAAAAAAAAATGTAAAATGCCTTGCATTGGGAACCCCTTGTCTAGGGCATAGGTCACTAACAGGCGGACCGTGGTCCGAGTCCGGACCCAGGAGCTGTCCCATATGGACCCGGACCTACAGCCAAAACAGAAGGTTATGATTTGAAACCTGACGGGGTGCTTCTATTATAACCGGTATGTCTTTGCGGTAGTGGTTTAGTGGATGAGCAAATGCACAGACCAATTGCATGCAAGTTATAGACATCCCACATGATATTATTCAGCCAATCAAGTCTGTGCATTCCAGGTGGTAAACATTGTGATTCTACAATGCAGACAGTTGAGAGAGTTAGAGGCAAGTTACAAATGAAAAGACGGTAGAAAGAAAAAGAAGATAGTGATCCAGGTAGAGAAAACAGAGATATACAGACGACTGAGCTGGATAAAGTTGAGAAACAGGGGAGTGAAACGCAGAAAGGGAGAGATACAGATGACTAGGGATGTGTTACGAGTTGGAAGGTGGGTTGGACCTAGCCCCTTACGTGACTGCGGTGTGCAAGCCTGGGGCTCTAGTGACCGCAGTCACTCTCAGGTGTGCCGCGACCAGGCTAAAAAGAAAGTACCAAGCGTGATCGGGGGGCTGGGGGTGGGTCAAAAATATATCAGATATGAATTTCAAAGATACCCAGCGTACAATATGGGTTTAACACAGCTTTACAGTGGGGTCTGGAAGCTCGGAGTTGCTAATAAACAGTTTAAATCATTGTTACAAAGCGAGTGGTACTTACAGAGCGAGCCGTGTATTTACGCCATTGGTGTCACCGCGCATGCGCACCAGCCTGGTGCGCATGCGCGGTGACACCAATGGCGGAAGAGAAGATATTCACTTACAGTGTAAAACAACTACAACTACCCAGAATTCATTGTAATCCATGGCCCCCCTCTCTCTAGGGCAATTAACACCTGGCAGCTTTCCAGTCTGAGGTTCTTTGTTATTACAATGACTTTGTCTTGTAATACTGCAAACTGGGGAAACCCATTCTCCGCCACCACTTTGATTCATCCTAAACCGTCCTCTGCCAGCTCTATTTGTCTATGGAGATGTTCACCTTCTTTGCAGGGCTATAACGTTTTAAATTGTATTGCTAAATTGACATTACTATGGCCCATTCAACATAAATTATCTATCGTTCAGGATGTAGGAACGTTTAACTTTTTCATTCACACATTCATACTAAAATACCGTCCAGAGTATAAATATGTTTTTATCGTTTTCTGCTGTATTTCATAGAACGTGAGTTATAGGCCTAAATGCATATATTAGATTATCAAATGCCGTTTGATACCGATCAACGTTATATAAAAAATTTCAATTGTACAAGGTCCTAAACGTCATGACTCATCATCTGCTGGTGACCGGAGGGGGGGGGGGGGGGGGTCGTTTATAATGCAATGACCGACGTTAAATGATTCATGTAGCATGGGTGATATATAGATCAGAACAGTTTGTATGGATAATAATAATCAAAAACGCTATAACTCACGGCAGCTTCCTCGTAGCGATGGGGGATGATACTGGAGCAAAAAGATCGCTATTATGGGATGTTGATCTATGCGATCCATTTCCAGGTTGTATAATACTATATACGTCCAAATAATGTTGTTTATTGAGTTATGGCAACGGATCGATATCCAGTGTGTCAAGATGGAGTCCCGCGAGCGATAGCGAGTGGTCGGACGGAATTGCGTGCGGACCAAGCATTTCCGGTCACTTCCGGTTTTGGCAACTCAATTGGCAGAGTTAGCGGGTGGGAAGTCGATGGGTGGTAATCTGGACGTTGTAAACAGCGACTCCTAGAGGTCGGTTGGGGCGCCTGCACAGCAGAGACAGGAGAATGGCGGGGGCAGTGTGAGCCTCCTACACGTTACTCCTCGCCAAATGAGAGTCCGCGCTGGCAGGTGAAAAGATGCGACTGGCTGCCTACACATATATCGGAGGGGACATGTGATGGGCTTCTATCCTCCCTACAACCGGCCAGTGGGGGGGCACATGCGAGCAACATTCAAGATAGGGGAGGGGAAAATTGGCACGGCTAAATTGGGATGGGAGAAAAATAGAAAAAGAGAAGAAAAAGTGGATAAAAAAAAGAACCACATTGTGGAGAGTTCAGTGTTCAATGTTCTGGAAGAGTTGAGCTGTTGGTAATTGTTAGTTTTACCTAGGATAGCAAGCAGGGCTGGACGGTATGCGGCACAAAGTGAAAATAAAAACGACAGCAGGATAGGAGGTTTCTTTCCCTCAAACAACTCAAACACAATACAACGTCAACATAACTTAACTTTAGTGTACATGTTTGACAACGTAGAGAGAGAGAGTGTGATGTAATAGGTTTGAGTTTGAGCGTGCTGAGATGCCAGAGCTGATGATGGCACACCATGATTGTCAACACAGAGTTGGACACGGGAGCAGCCCCGATGGATAAAGCAATATAAAGAAACGAATAGCCAAATAAATGTGAAGTTATCTTTGAACCTCTGTTGTCAAGCCTCATCAATATACCCCCCCCCCCCCCCCCCCCCTCTTTCCTCACGAATAGAACTGGTGCCGCAGAGTCACGTTAGAATGTTAGCTTAGCGGCCATTGCTGTGCTAAAGCAAGTCTCTCAGCCTCCTTAGCCAAATTGAAATGCCAAAACTATTTATGGCAAGGACCGTGAGCAAGTGGAGAAAAACTCAGTACAATTAAACACTATGCAATGGATTATGTAATTGGTTTGTCATGACAAACTAATAAAAAATCGCGATTTCCGTTCATTGTAAACAATGATGAATGTAGTCACTGTGTGTTGTTGTAGCCACCGGGTAAATCGTGATTTTTTATTAGTTTGTCATGACAAACCAATTACATAATCCAACATATGTGTAAAGGCACAACATATTCCAGTTAACGGTATATTTTTTTAATGATTCGTTACGGCGCAATCAATACTTCCATGCGTTCGGGACCTCCATGTTTTGGGGGTATTCATCAGAAAAATCGGATCCGGGATTCGCCTCCCATCAGTCGGGCAAGAACTGCAGGTTTTCAGCCTCTCTCCTCTCTCCTGGAGCTTAAGGGGGAGCTTAGTATTCCTGCCTCTGAGGAGCGCGTCGCGGCTCATGCGCATGCGCGCGCTCGGCCAATCAGAGCAACGCAGAAGCGCATGTTGGTTGTCTAAAATGTTCACGCCAACGGGATACCAACTGGTGACAATGAAGGCATTTGAGACACTCACCTCCGGTTTTGGGGATATTAGCCTCCGGATTCTATTGCCCCCTTCCCTCTGGACAGTGTCCCGGCGATACTCCCAGTGTATTCTGTTATTATAACAAACCGACCCTCTGATTCAGTTCTCAATAATAGTCGGGCCAGACTTGCTGAAGAGGCGCTCCTCTGAACAACTATACGTGACGTCCCCCTCTCCTCCATGGGTGATGGTGAAGCTCCTGTGGCAGATCCTGCATTCTACCTTTTGGGGATCATCTGAAACGGATCTCAGCCACGTATACTTCTTGTCCCAGTCTCTGTTATATGAGCAAAGTCTCTTTTTTTGCCTCCATTTCCTTGTTTTTCTTAGCTAGCTAAACAACTTGTATCAGTAATATTGGCGGTCTTTCTTCTGACTACTCGAGTGACTGACGTCACACACACAGCTGCCCCGGCCTCGCTCGGACAGGTGACAGGCAGCGCAACTCGCGAGACTCGAGTGAGCTGCTCCGCTGGCTGCGCAAATGCATTGGTTTGTGATGTCGCCCGATTTTTTTATTTTAAATATAAGAGGGTATTGGAACGAGGCATTAAATTAACAACATTTAAAAAAAATTATAATAATAATAATAAAAAATAATAATAATAATAATAATAATAATAATAATAATAATAATAATAATAATAATAATAATAATAATAATAATATATATATATGTGACTCGACGTGACCAAACCCGATTTGATCCGGTGAGAAACAAGTGCCAGAAAAGGAACAATTGTCTTGCTCTTCAGAAAATCGAAAAAAATCGAAATCTGTTTTTTTTTACATATTTGAAATGTCAATAATGTGTTCTCTTATTTGCTCTTATTTGCAAACTTAAATACAACTTGTAAATGAGGTAATTATTGTTATATAGTTCGACAGTATTGTCTCTCAATACTGTGGAAAAACTACAGGTGAGGGGATTTACGTGTGGGTCTGTCAGCTTAACAGGTACTTAAGAGGTGTTGAAACACACAGCCAAACGCTCTCCTTTCTTAGCAGGGAGAAGAACAATGTTTATACACTTTATCTTAATGTTATAAGTTATAGCAACGCAACAAACGCAGTGTCCTGTCCATATAAAAAAGATTAAAAAAAACGCGAGTCCGCGCGGGTGTATTGTCATTAAATTAAACAACGTTAAAACACATTTAGAATGTCACGAATTTGATGAGCGAACGAATTTAATTCGAGTGAATTTATTGCAACCTAATGGTATAAGAAGTAAATTCATTCAATAGGGAAACTCAAAGAAAATAACAAACAAGTTATTATTATTATAGGACGCGTTGGTTGTTGTTGTAGACGAACGCGCGCTGGCAATTCATTTGATGACAAGACAAACGTCTTTCTGGGTCTGCATCCCCTTAACAATTGTGTGTATTGAGCTGTACTGTATTATTGCAACTTGGCTTGAATCCGCAGCAATAAGCCAGATAAACAAAATTGTATTAACGCGCCTCGTTAAATCCTCCACCGTTTCCTCTCTCTCAGTGCTCCACTGTCCGGCTGGCTGCTCTGCCTGTCTGTCTGGCTACTCTGATCCAATCACATTCAGCGTTTCTCCCCCCCACCCACAGTCTGCGAATCAGAGCAGAGTAGGGCGGGTTTTCACGGAATGGAAAGTCTCTTTGCTTGTGAAGAGTGGCAGAAACCTTTCACTACCACACTACAGAAGGTTAACCCTTTCACTGCCACACTACAGAAGGTTAACTTGATTGATTGATTGAAAACTTTATTAACAGATTGCAGAATGGGTACAATACAGTACAGCTCAATACACACAATTGTTAAGGGGATGCAGACCAGAGAAAGACTTTCATCTTGTTTACATCAGGATCCCCCATTTTCAATTCATCATAGAAAATAATGTTATGAATGCCCGAAAACATTTGTGATGTCACAGTATGATGTCATAATCAAACATTCTAGAACATTTGTGTATCTATTCAACAATTCTCTCACAGCTACAGAAGGTTAACCCTTTCACTGCCACACTACAGAAGGTTAACCTTTAAATCTAAACATCTAAATGCTTATTGATGTAGCCTTTCCTTCAGCCAATACCTTGACCCCCAACATTACATGGCTTATGTGAGGCTTCCAACAAACCTTTCACTACCACACTACAGAAGGTTAACCCTTTCACTGCCACACTACAGAAGGTTAACTTGATTGATTGATTGAAAACTTTATTAACAGATTGCAGAATGGGTACAATACAGTACAGCTCAATACACACAATTGTTAAGGGGATGCAGACCAGAGAAAGACTTTCATCTAGTTTACATCAGGATCCCCCATTTTCAATTCATCATAGAAAATAATGTTATGAATGCCCGAAAACATTTGTGATGTCACAGTATGATGTCATAATCAAACATTCTAGAACATTTGTGTATCTATTCAACAATTATCTCACAGCTACAGAAGGTTAACCCTTTCACTGCCACACTACAGAAGGTTAACCTTTAAATCTAAACATCTAAATGCTTATTGATGTAGCCTTTCCTTCAGCCAATACCTTGACCCCCAACATTACATGGCTTATGTGAGGCTTCCAACAAACCTTTCACTACCACACTACAGACGGTTAACCCTTTCACTACCACACTACAGAAGGTTAACCTTTCCTTATAATACATTTACATTTAGTAATTTAGCTTTTAGACTTACAAGGCAAATACTTCAACTGCCACAACAACTTGCCACAAGACAGAGTCATTGCCATAACAAAAGAGCCTGATGCAAGGTGTTAATGTCCCCAGAGAGAGGGGGGCCATGGAATACAATGCATTCTGGGTAGGGTTGTAGTTGATTAAATCACAGGTGTGAACCTCTCCACAAGTTCGAAGACCATTCATCTCTGAATGCGTTTACTGATATCTCCATGATTCATAGGATGTAGCTTGAAAAATATCCCACCAAAATGTTCAAGTGATGGCTTATTTTTAAGGTATGAATCTGTACTTTCACAATATGTAAAAAAAAAAAAAAAAAAATGAAGATCCCTCAACATGACCCTGAAGTCCATACCTGGTCACATTATTATATATATATATATATATATTTTTTTTTTTATCTTTGACTTGCGGGACATTGTTTTGTTGTAGCGGGACGCTACAATATCGCGAATCGCGGGACAGGTGGGCACGCTAGTACTGACTATCAAGGCAATCCTATAGAAAATGATTCTAGTTAATAATAATAATTATCATAAATATATAATAATAATTATAACAATTTTTTTTCTGTTGTACCGAACTTGTACCGAACCGTGACCCCAATACCGAGGTATGTACCGAACCGTGGCTTCTGTGTACCGTTACACCCCTAATTGCCACCCCTACTGGCAAATATTTTGTTGCACTTGTGCTCTCTCCGCCATGATGAGCAGAGCTGTCTGTGTGCTTCAGAACAACTATCAAGTACCCGTATGTGTGTGTGTGAGCAAGTGTGTGTGTGTAAGAGCACAGCCCGCCCCTTGCACAGAAAGAGAGAGAGACCGAGAGAGAGACAGAGAGATAGAGAAAGCGGCAAACAAGATTAGTTTGCGACGTTTAAATTCCTTGAAAAAAAGTCCATAATTTCTCGAGTACCTACCAATAACAGAACCGATAACGTCGGATCTTATCAATACTCTAATCTTCAGAAATCGTTATTAAAAGTTTTTGTTTTTTTTAAAGACAAAACAAAGGTTTTGAACAAACATACCCACTCAAATGTGAAGTGAGATCACAGAAAATAAGTGGTCTCAGAGCCCAATATGACCAGTCCACCAGGATCCTGAGCCACACACTCACTGCCCAATTTTTAAGATGTGGCTACATTGTCCACTGTGATCGATAGGTCGGTCAGCGGGGAGGATTTGGCCGGCAAGTGAAGTAACTCTGTTTAGCTTAGGTTCAATTTGCTTAGGCAGGCAGGCCGAGATCTAGAAGCAGCTGGGGATGTTCTCTACCTTTTTCTCTCAGGGTCTGTCTTTCTTCCCTCACTGCATCTGACAGCCATGGTCTGGGTATGGAATGGCGAGAGGGCTTCTTGGCGAGGGGACAGAGCTTGTCAAAGGAGGTTGAGAGGTTGTATGTGTGTTTGTGTGTGTGTTTATATGTGTATATGTGTGTTTGTGTTTGCGTGTGTGCATAGGCGGCGGGTGAGCCGAACATTAGGGGAGGCTATAGGTGCGAGCCGTGCATAGCGCGCAAAGTTTTTCCTTTTTTCCTTGCACACGCTGCGTGCACCTGCAAACGGTTGATTGATTGATTGAATTGATTGAAAACTTTATTAACAGATTGCAGAATGGGTACAATACAGTACGGCTCAATACAGACAATTGTTAAGGGGATGCAGACCAGAGAAAGACTTTCATCTTGTTTACATCAGGGTCCCCCATTTTCAATTCATAATGATTGCTGTGCTGTCCATGGTTCTGAATTCATACAATACACACACCCACTAGGCTACCACAGCAAGCCCCACTCATTTAATATATAGTGCAAATTAAGTGTTCAAATGAAGGCATCCAATATGATTAACCATTGTCTTACCTTAATGCAGAAAAATGCAACGTTTCGTCTTGGCATCAATGATCTTTTCTGCTTTAAATTTGTCTGTGAGATCACTTTCAATGTGAAGCAGACTCAGAGTTGACTGTCTCTCCTGGCGCATTGTTGTCTTAGCCAGTTTCGGATGCGCCTCATTGCTGAGAAAGACCGTTCACAAGTTGCGGTGCCGACAGCAATGAAGGAAACGTTTTTCGTCATTTGGATCTCATCATGCTTTGAAAACAATGTACATACAGTAGCTCTAAAAAGTTTCCACGATTTGTTGAACTCTGACTCATCATGCCCTCGTAGAGCAAGTATGCCAAGATAAAGCAACATACAGCCTCAGGTGATCCGTAGTTATGCCCAGGGGCAGCCCGGTGCAGCTTCTAAATTACTTTGTTTATATGTTGCCTTGGAAAAAGACCGTATATCCATTTTGCTTTTCGAAATTTTACTCAAAATAGCGCCCTGGTGTTTGCTGGTGGGCGGAAATTCAGAACGCAGATGTTTACAAAACATGTATTATGCTTTGCTGCGGGATCAGGATGTGATTGGCTACATTATTTAACCTGAGCCTACCCATTGTCACCAGTGGGCTGCAGCGACAACACACACACACACACACAATATAGTAGCCTATATAATGCTGCACACATATATTATATATCATTTTCAAAATTCCCAGCATAACATGTGGGTAGGCTTAGCCTACCCTAGACTTAATTACCCCCCGCCTATGCGTGTGTGCATGTATATGATAGACTCCTCTTTAGCTCTGACGTAGGGGCTCCCACCGGTGTAAAAGTATCAGACCAAAGTCCAGCCCCAGCTCCATACCCTGCCCCTAGCACATTTCTAGTTGTAGTTCCCCTAGTGGTCTTCTAGATATTTCCATGTGGACTTCTCCAGTTGGAAAGAGCGCTTGTTGAGTGCCTGTGGCTCGTGTATAAGACACAGAAGTTGGCCAGAAGTATTTGTTCACCCCATTGCTGTTATGGGAACAGAGGAACGGGACCCGAATAAGAGAATGCAAACAGTTCAACAGTTTAAACGCAACAAATAGCGTATATTTATTTACAACAAAAATATCATAAGACAAGCAGAGTAATACAAACACAAACAAGGTGGTGGTGTCGTGCGAGTAGGCCGGGAGGGGCCTGGGTTAAATGAGATGTGTAGTTACTCCCAAATGTGTGGTGTAGGAATAATGACGATGTGTGTGTGTATTTAATATCTATATCTGTAATGGGGTCTTACTGTGTTGTATATGTCGTGGAACAAGATTGCCTCAGCAACGCCAGGAAAAGATATCGGGAATACCCCCGAGGGCATAACACACGAGTAGAGATGTTCCGATACCATTTTTTCCTTTCCGATCCGATTCCGATACCTAAGCTTTGGGTATCGGCCGATACCGATACTTATCCGATACCAGTGCATACATAAAAAAATAAAAATAAAAAATATATATAAATTATATATTCGCTGCTGTCGGGACAAAACCTCATAACTCCATTTTTTGAATTTTTTTTTATTATATAAATCAACTCCGTAGATCATCCTCCATATGTGTGTGTGGGTTTTACAAAGTTTAAACAATGGGAAAGCATTAAACCGATCATCTGTCTAAACCTCCTAACTCTATTCACCCTCAAATCTGTGTTAGTTTTTTTCATCTGCTGAAAAGTTGGGTTTTTGGAGTTATGAGGTTTTGTCCCGACAGCAGCGTATATATATATATATATTTTTACAGATACTGTTTTATATATACTGTTTTTTAGTAATAACTAGAAAGTAATGGTATTTATTCAACAGGTGATTGTATAGATTTGTATTAGTATCATTAATCAATGAGTAGATAGATAGAAGATAGAAACTTTATTGCCATTTCAACACTGTTGATTGGGATTTGTCTTGGTGCCACGTACAGTACAGACAATGTTAAAAACATACAATATAAAAACACAAGAATACAATATAAAAACACAAGAGTACAATATAAAAACACAAGAATACAATATAAGAACACAAGAGTACAATCCCCACAATAAAGAGTTTTACACAAACAATTAAAAAGAAAAAAATGCTACAATACCTAAAATAAATTGCTCAGTGTACCAGTTTTAAAGTGCATATTGCCTTAAAGTGCATGTTGGCTGGTGCTAGCCCTTGTTGTGCAAAGTGCCTGTACATTTGTACTTGAGTTCAGGTGACGGACAGCCTCGGGATATGTACTGTTTTTAAAACGGGATGTTCTGCACCTGAGACTTTGGAGTCTTCTGCCAGAGGGAAGGGGGTTAAAGAGGTCGTAAGCAGGGTGAGAAGGGTCCCTGATCACCTTTTCCCCTTTCCGCCGTATTTGTGTGGCATAAATGGAGGCCACAGAGGGGAGCTCACAGCCAATGATTTTTGACGCTGTGCGTACAGTACGTTCTAAATGTCCCCTATCATGGACGGTGGTGTTTCCGTACCACACAGTCAATGAGAAGGTAAGGACACTCTCTACAGTGGCTCTATAAAAACTGAGCATCGCCTCCCTGGACACGCCAAACTTTTTAAGCTGGCGCAGGGAGTGGAGCCTCTGGTGGGCTTTGCTAATTATGAGGCTGGTGTTAACTTCCCATTTTAAATTATCACATATGGTGATGCCGAGGAATTTGAAGCTGTCCACCCTCTCCACCTGCTGGCCGTCTATGTACAGAGGAGGGTGGACTACCTCCCCGCGCCGGAAGTCAACTATGATTTCCTTTGTCTTGGAGATGTTCAAAAGCAGGTCGTTCTCCTTGCACCATACAGCAAAGCTATCGACTTCAGCTCTATAGGCCGATTCATCCCCGTTCTTAATTAGTCCCACTACTGTTGTGTCATCCGCATATTTAAAAAATCGAACAGAATCAGAGTGGGAGGCACAGTCATTAGTGTATAGACAGTAGAGCAGAGGAGAGAGAACACAGCCCTGGGGGGCCCCGGTGTTCAAGGTCCTGGAAATAGAGAACAAATTACCTACTTTAACCACTTGTTCTCTGTCTGAGAGAAAATCTAGAATAAAATAGCACAGAGACTCATCAATTCCGAGCAATTTAAGTTTTTCAAATAATTTAAAAGGCACAATCGTGTTAAAACGCTGAACTAAAATCAATAAACAAAATTCGTACATAAGTGGCAGAGGCCTCCAGGTGCTGCAGGATGGTGTGTAAACACATAGATACAGCATCCCCTACAGACCTGTTGGGCTGATAAGCAAACTGATAATTTAACCATACTAGATAAATGATCACAGACAAGCCGCTCAAACACCTTCATAATGACAGAGGTCAGAGCGACGGGCCTGTAATCATTCAGACAAGCAGCGCTAGATTTCTTGGGCACAGGTATAACTATGGCAGATTTATAGCATGCCGGGACTTTAAGTGTGCTGAGAGACCAATTAAAAAGATCTGTAAAAACGGTAGCGAGTTGGCCCTGCAGCCTTCCTAACATTTTGTTTGCGGAGTAAGGCTCTGACTTGGTGTTCCTCGACTACAAAGGGGGGGGGGGTTACAGGACCCATTCTATCAGCTACCCTGGGTTGATCACCTGAGTGCGCATCAAATCTGCAATAAAATTCATTGAGCTTGTCAGGGAGTAGGGGGTCCCCATTCTGAGCTGACTGTTTATTCTTGTACCCAGTAATCATATGTAGACCCTGCCAGACCCCTTTTGCATCCCCAGCTTTCAATTTGTCCTCAAGACTGTCTCTGTACTTAGCCTTAGCTGTTTTCACACTTCGTTCAAATTCATACCTGGCAATTTTATAGAGATCTGCATCTCCACTTTTGAAAGCCTGATTCTTCTTAACCCAGAGACTTTTAACCTCTTTATTAAACCATGGCTTATTATTGCCATAGATAGTCTGGGTATGGGGCTGCAGCACTGCAGATATACCCTACTCCAATGATCCACTCGCTTTGCACTCGCTACCCAGTGGCTCTGCAGATATACCCTACTCAGTCTACAAGGCTCCGTTGGAGAGGATCTGTTGTGATTTTTGCACAATAAATATTCAACATTCTCTTTTGAGACTCCGCCTCAGACTCTTATCATTTGGCACTAAAAGCTAAACATTGTCGCCGATATGGCTGTCCACAACATGTCATTAATTGTGTACGCGAGGTGGTTCAGTGACGACGCTAACGTGAGCTAGGTTAGCTAGCATGGAGCTACCGGCAGATGGGAAGACCATAGAAGACTGTAACGTTACTGGTGACATTGTGATTTAACTTGGAATACTCCTTTGCCAACTTGGTGTACTTTGCTTGCAGGTCTGCAGCCATTATTGCTGGATTATGAATAGCCCCAACTTTAGCCAAGGTAACGTCAAAGCTAGCTTTCGGTTAGCTGTTCAATGCTAATAACACCAGCCACCAAGCGAACCCATCAGAGCTCCCTGTCAACAGCGCTCTGTCGGGACGATGGTATTTTAAGAAAGTATCTGCTCTGCTGTTAAAATGACAAATGGCAATTGACACTTTAATTCACGGTCGATTAAGCACACGTTTGTTTTATAATGCTCACTCAGCGAGTAGGGTATATCTACAGAGCCCAACGTCCGCAGTGTTGTTGATAAATTACGTCATATGGTATCGGAGCGCAACATTAGAGGGTACTCGCCGATACCGATACCAGCATTTTAGGCAGTATCGGCGGCATTTCCGATACTGGTATCGGTATCGGAACAACTCTACACACGAGGGACTTGGCGAGGTAAGGGAGAAAAGAACCAACGGGGGAAAACGAGTGAACTTGAACGTGACGTGCGCGGCACGGCTACAAGGGCGACGTCTTCCAAAAGCAGAACTAGGCACAAGAGAAAAAAAACACGAGATTAGTAACCCAGCCAACATCTACCCAAGCTAGAAGGAAGAGAAGGTTAGGATTAACAAGGCAGATAACACTTGCAACCAACAACGAAGGTTAACACTAGAATATAGAATGAATCACAATGACTTGGAGATAAGGACAAAAATAGTCAGAGGTAAAATATTAAGACGCAACCTACTGTTCCAACAGAACGAACTCGCGTAGTCCACTGGGCTAATCAGGAATTTATAGTCCGGGAGAGAACAACAGTCTCTGATTGTAGATCAGAAGCAGCCGTGGAACGGAGGTGTCTAGTGAGACGCGCGGGTTGGGGCTGTGTAACAGCGCCACGCGACCTCTGGGGGAAACCGTCAGACAAAGGGACCTGCTCAGATGCAGCCCTCACAACAGTACCCCCCCTCTCACGGGAGACACCGGGCGACCTCCCCAAGGCCTCAGGATTCTGCCGATAGAACTCCTCCAGGAGAGCTGGATCGGCCAAGTACGAGGGGGGAACCCAACTGTGGTCTTCCGGGCTGTACCCCTCCCAGTCCACCAGGTATTGGAAGTCCCGACCCCAACGGTGGACGTCCAACAGCTTCTTCACCGTCCAGACCGGGTCGCCATCTTGTAGGACCCGCGGGGTGCAACGACAGGGGCTTGAGCAGGGAGACATGGAACACGGGATGGACCTTGAGGGAGGGGGGGTAATATCAGACGTACCGCGGAGAGGTTGATGATCCGCTCCACCTCGAATGGTCCCACGTAACGAGGGGCCAACTTCCGGCACAGAACTTGAAGCGGTAAATCCTTCGCCAACAACCAGACGCGCTGGCCCGGGTGGTAGACGGGAGCTGGAATACGTCTACGGTTTGCGCTCCGCTGGGCCTGCTCCGTAGCCTTGACCAGAGCACTGCGGGCAGTCTCCCACACACGGAGACAATGCTGGAGATGGGCGTGAGGAGACGGCACGGCAATCTCCAACTCTTGGGAGGAAAACATAGGGGGCTGGTAGCCCAACGAGCATTCGAAAGGGGACATACCCGTAGCTGCGCTGGTCATGGAGTTGAGGGAGTATTCCACCCAGGAAAGGTGCTTACTCCAGGACGCTGGATTGTGTGCGGTGACGCAGCGGAGGGCAGTCTCCAGACTCTGGTTGGCTCGCTCCGCTTGTCCATTCGTCTGAGGGTGGTAGCCGGAGGATAAGCTGACGGTAGCCCCCATCCCTCAACAGAAGGCATGCCACACTTGGGAGGAAAACTGAGGGCCCCGGTCGGAAACGATGTCTTGGGGAATACCGTGTAGGCGTACCACATGGTCCACAAGGAGCTCCACGGTCTCGGCGGAGGATGGTGACTTCTCCAACGCGACGAAGTGGACTGCCTTGGAAAAATGTAGTTAGGATAACAGTCTTACCCAAGGAGTCCGGAAGCCCAGTAACAAAATCCAGTGCAATGTGGGACCATGGACGGGTGGGCACAGGTAACGGGCGTAGGAGGCCGGCGGGGGGCCGATGAACGGCCTTATTGCGGGCACAAACCGGACAAGCAACCACAAACTCCCTAACATCTCTCTCCATGGTTGGCCACCAGAAACTCCGCCGCAGGAAGGATAGAGTTCTCTGGACGCCGGCGTGGCAGGATAACTGACTGGTGTGCCCCCACTCAATCACCTCCGACCGCATCAGGTCGGGGACAAACAAACGGTTAGGTGGTCCATTACCCGGGGTCTGGGTGAGCGTGTTGGGCGGTTCGGACTCGGCTCTCCAGCGCCCACGTCACCACACCTATCACCCAGGAGGGAGGAAGGATAGTGTCGGAACCTGCCTCAGCGGGGTTCTCCGGAAATAACCTGGAGAGTGCGTCAGCCTTAGCGTTCCGCGACCCCGGGCGATAGGTGAGGGTAAAATTGAAACAGCTGAAGAACAGAGCCCAACGCGCTTGCCGAGAGTTTCCTCTCCGGGTGGACTTAACATAGGTGAGGTTCTTGTGGTCTGACCACACTAAAAATGGATATCTGGCCCCCTCGAGCCAGTGTATCCACTCCTCTAAAGCGGCGTGAACCGCCAACAGCTCTCGGTTACCGATATCGTAGTTTCGCTCTGCCGGGGTGAACCTACGAGATAGGTAAGCGCAGGGGTGGAGAGTTCAGTCCTCTGCGGATCGTTGGGAGAGGACGGTTCCAACCCTGGTATCCGACTCGTCTACCTCCACAATGAAGGAACGGGTCGGATCAGGATGAGCTAGCACGGGTGCCGTGACGAACAACTTCTCAAGAGCAGTAAATGCGGCTTTCGCCTCCTGAGTCCAGACAAAAGGTTGGAGCGTCAAAGTGAGCGCGGTCAGGGGCACAGCCACCCGACTAAACCCCTTAATATACCGGCGGTAAAAACCCGCAAACCCCAAGAATCTCCGCATCTGGGTGCGGGAACTGGGCTGGGGCCACTCCTCCACCGCCTGTATCTTACGGGGATCAGCACGCATCTGACCTCGCCCCACAATATGACCCAAATACTCCACGAGGCGGCGTGGAAACTGCACTTCTCTGCCTTAACAAAGAGCTTATGCCACGGTACGGGTGTGCTCTGCCACGGTACGCGAGAACACGAGTATATCGTCGAGGTACACAACGACGAACACATTGATTGTGTCGCGTAAAACATCGTTGACCAATGCCTGGAACACTGCAGGGGCATTAGTAAGTCCAAAAGGCATTACCAAATACTCAAAATGCCCCAGGTCGGTACGAAACGCAGTCTTCCACTCGTCGCCCTCCCGAACGCGGACGAGGTGGTAAGCATTACGGAGGTCAAGCTTGGTGAAAACGGTGGCCTGGGTAAGCGGTTCAAAAGTAGAGCTCATTAGCGGTAACGGATAACTATTCCTCACCGTGATAGCGTTCAGCGGTCGGAAATCTATGCAGGGGCGGAGCCCTCCGTCCTTCTTCTTCACAAAGAAAAAACCTGCTGCCACAGGGGAGGAAGAAGGACAGATAAGCCCCGACGCCAGAGACTCACGGATATACTCCCGCATTGACTCCTTCTCAGGAATAGACAGATTATACAAACGATGAGAGGGAAGACGAGCCCCAGGAAGGAGCTCAATGTTTATGTCATAAGGACGGTGAGGAGGCAGGGACAGAGAGCGCTCCTTGCTAAAAACGGCGGCAAGGTCATGATACTCCGGGGGAACACCCTGGAGATCCGGAGATGTGGGGTCGGGTTTTGGACCACGAGGTGGAGTCGAGGCTGAACGTAAACAGTTGGCGTGACAGGCCACACTCCAACCGAGAATCCTCCCAGTGAACCAACAAATATGAGGGTTGTGAAGTTCCAACCAGGGGCGACCCAAAATGAGGGGAGTGGACGGTGCGGAACAAATAAAAAAACTGATACTCTCCGAGTGGTTACCTGACACAGTGAGCGAAATGGAGGGGGTGCCATGGATCAACAGAGCTAGGGCGCGTCCATCGATAGCGCGCACATGAACGGGAGCCTTTAATTGCATGGTGGGGATCCCCAGCTGTCCAACCAGCGCTGCGTAAATGATCACATCCGCCCCGGAGTCAATCATAGCGCCTATCGACAACGACTCCTGTGCCCACGCCAGCGTGACTGGAAACAGTTTATTTAGAGGGGTCCTCCGCAAATTGGATACTACTTGGCTCACTAACACCCCTCGAGTTAGTGAGCCGGATCTTTTGGCCGCGCTGGGCAAGCGCAAACCAGGTGCCCCATCCTCCCACAATAAAGACACAACCCCCCTTTAACATGAAACTCGCGCTCCTCAGCGGTAAGGCTCCAACGACCCAATTGCATTGGTTCCTCCTCTCGAAGTGAAGAGGAGGCAGGAGCGTTACCGGAGGCGGACCTGGATAATTCGGCCGACGGTGACCTGGTGGTGGTGCCAACCGCAGGGTTACGACCTGACGAGGTGGAGAGCCGGGACCCCCGCTTACTGCGCCGTTCGCGCTGGTCAACCATCAGCGCGAGAGAAATGAGCTCGGAATAACTATCGGGCGGTCCCTCTGGATCCCATCCTTAACGGTCTCACTAAGACCCTGTCGGTACACGCTTAGTAGGGCCACATCGCCCCAGCCACAACCCGCAGCCAACGTGCGAAACTCGACCGTATACTCAGCCACCGAGCGAGCCCCCTGTTGTAGGCTATGAAGACGAGCCGCCGCGAGTGGGCCGTCCCTAGGGTGGTCAAACATAAGACAAAACTCGTCACAAAATGCACCATAATCGGTAGCCAATACATCGCCTGGTGCTACCGCTGCAGTGGCCCATCTAAGGGCTCTCCCCGTTAACAGTGCCACCACGAACCCCACTCTCGAACTACCAACCTGAAACCTGCTAGTCTGGTTCTCAAACACGAGGTCACACTGACGGAGGAAACCTTTACATTCCTCGAAGTTACCGTCATAACGCGGAGGTAGGGGAAAATGAGACTCATGACGGGCCAGGGATGCGGTAGCCACATCACTCGGCGGGGGGCTGGGACCAAGGGAGGACCTGGCTAAATCCAACCCTGCCAGCCTCCCGTCGATGGAAGAAAACGTGCAGTGTAACTGAGTGACCAGCTCAGTAACAGTGGCGTTTAATTCCTCAACCGAGGTAGTTCTAATCGTTGGGCCTGTTGCATTCTCAGGGTCCGACATGGCGAGTTCGTACTGTTATGGGAACGACAAAAAGGGCTTTCTCTTAGGGCCATTTGAGACCTTTTCGGGTAAGACATGAATATAGACAATATATTTTATAATATAATATTAATTATATATGTTTTATTGGGACGGTTGGTAAATCCCAAAATCGGCCCGAAAAGGTCTCAAATGGCCCTAAGAGAAAGCCCTTTTTGTTGTAAATCCTTGGTGAATGAGACCAGATGTGTGTGTATTTAATATCTATATGTGTAATGGGGTCTTACCGTGTTGTATGTCGTGGAACAAGATTGCCTCAGCAACGCCAGGAAAAGATATCGGGAATACCCCCAAGGTAATAACACGCGAGGGACTTGGCGAGGTAGGGGAGAAAAGAACAAACAGGGGAGAACGAGTGAACTTGAACTTGAACGTGACGTGTAGGCACAAGAGAAAAAGAACACGAGATTAGTAACCCAGCCAACATCTACCCAAGCTAGAAGGGAGAGAAGTTTAGGATTAACAAGGCAGATAACACGTGCAACCAACAACGAAGGTTAACACTAGAATATAGAATGTATCACAATGACTTGGAGATAAGGACAAAAATAGTCAGAGGTAAAATATTAAGATGCAACCTACTGTTCCAACAGAACAAACTCGCGTTGTCCACTGGGCTGATCAGGAATTTATAGTCCGGGGGGGAACAACAGTCTCTGATTGTAGATCAGAAGCAGCCGTGGAATGGAGTTTTTGATTGATTGATTGAAAACTTTATTAACAGATTTCAGAATGGGTACAGTACAGTACAGCTCAATACATACAATTGTTAACAGTTTCAGTGCCGACCTTGTTTACATTTTTACCCCGTTGAATGCCATCATCCACTTCAATGTTAGCGTTAAAAACGCCTAATCTATGTTTTAAATTATGGCTATGTGTCTAATCTGCCTGTCGCTTATCAATGACTCGTTTGCAGTCAACATTGTCGAAACAGATTGTTTTTTAATCGGTTTATATCCTTTTTATAGCATTTCGAAAAGCTATCGTTCTCTCGAAAACGTTCGGAAAATTGAAAGATTCCCCCATAAACTGTATTTATTGGAATATTCTCGAATACACTAGACACGTTGTCATTTGTCTGCCTATTTATGAATCGTTTTCAAATAAACGCTAGATTATCGATAGTATAATTATGTGTACTTATGCACGCTATAGACGCGAGCTGAAAAATCGATTCTCTTATTTCCTCATCAGCGATCACAGCCAAACAGCCACATCACACCGGGCAACCGCTGAAATCTCCGTGAAAACAGGTCTGATTATCCTAAGACTGGTAAAATAGATTCCTTACCTGGGATCAGATGTTATCCAATAAGATTATTCCAATTCCTGATCGCCATTCCAAATATCGATCACGCTTATTGATTACAGTGTTGGTACTGTAAATACATAATCGGCGATCACTTGGTCTCTTCAGATGCCTTGGGGGAAAAATAAAATTAGGAAACTGGCCACCCCCCCTTGTATCAGTCTGAGATGATGGGGTGCAGTTACACAGGGAGAGACGATAGGGGGCGGTATCTTCCCAATTGAGCTCAGAGAGACTCTGCAGCACTAACCCATGGCTCGATTGATGAAATATGAATTCAAATCGCCAATAAAAAGAATACGGCAAACAAACAACATTTCGCGTCGTCTGCACTCAATGGGGGGGCTGATAAAACGAGATATGATGTCGCTGGCACTCAATGTGTTAAGGGGATGCAGACCAGAGAAAGACTTTCGTCTTGTTTACATCAGGGTCCCCCATTTTCAATTCATCATAACATATATGACATACATGACATACAGATAGACAGTACTGCTACATCTATACATTTATGACATACCAGATTTGCAAATACAGTACTGTTTGTGATACAAAAAGAGTCTAGAAAAGAGAGTATATACATTTGATGTAGAAACTGTACATTGGAGGAGGTTGGGTAGGTGGGGTGGGGGGGGGGGTTGGGTGGGGGGGGACTGTACGGAGGTGGTTGGGTGGGTGGGGTGGGGGGGTTGAGTAGGTTGGGTAAGAGGGGTGGGTGGGGGACACTGTACAACTGTACATTGGAATATTGACAAAACCATACTTGGTCATTTACTGTACATTGTAGGGGGTTGGGTTAGGACATTTACAGGGGCCAGTCTCCCGTAGGTGTTCTTTGAGAGTGGTTTTGAAAGTGGGTAGTGATCCACATTCCTTTACAGCTTTGGGTAGGGCGTTCCACATTGATGTGGCATAATTGCGAAACGTGTTTAGTCCCTTATTTGAGCCGAATCTGGGTTTAACATGATTTGTGGAGCTCCCTCTGGTGTTGTGATCGTGGTATTCACTGACCTTTGGGAAGTATTTTGACATGTACATGGGTACCTTGGTCGTGTAGTGTATCTTGTAGACCAGGCCCATTGCAAGTTGCTGTACTCTGTCGTCTACTCTAAGCCATCCTAGGTTTTCAAAGTGGGCAGGGGTGAGGTGGGTTCTAGGAGTAAGGTCAAGCAGTAGTCTGACCAGTTTGTTTTGAGATGTTTGTAATTTTGTTTTTAGCGCCTTTGAGGTGCTTTGGTACCATGAGGTGCAAGCATAGTCGTAGTACCCCTGAATGAGTGCTCCTGCCAGAGTCTTCAGGGTATTCTTGTTTACCAGAGAGGAGATCCGGTACAAGAATCGAGTTCGTTGGTTGACTTTTTTTATTACATTGGATGCCATTTGGTCACAGGAGAGATTAGCCTCTAGGATGGAACCCAGGTAGGTAATTTCATCTTTCCTTGTGACAATATTGTCACCCACTGTAACTGAGAAGCCGTCGGTCTTGCTGAGTTTGTTATTTGAACCGAAGAGAATGGACTCTGTTTTGCCCATGTGTAATGATAGTTTATCAGCGAGCCATATGCAGATTCTGCCTAGTTCCGAGCTGAGGGTTTTTTCAACCTGTAACTTGTTCTTGTCAGAGACCAGCAGGGCTGAGTCGTCCACAAACAGGAACAAGTTGCAGTCACAAGCTGACGACATGTCATTTGCATAAATTAAGAACAGTAGCGGTCCTAGTATGCTTCCTTGTGGAACACCACAGCTCACTGTGAGGGGGGGGGGATAGGGTACCGTTTACCTCCACCATCTGTTCCCTCCCCTCAAGGTGTGGTGGAAGAGTTTAGTACAGTCACACAACAGAACACCGCTGTAGTACAGTCACACAACAGAACACAGCTGGTTCGACCAGCGCTTCTGCCGCGTCTCTCTTGCCGCAAGGGCGTGTGCTAGTGGATTGATTGATTGGCCGTGTGGCCAATCAGAGAAACACTGAACACAAGTTGGTTGCCTTTAATATTCACGCACCCTGGCCAGGTAGAGTATCTAGAGAGGAAGTCTCACGCGAGCGAGACTTGACGTCACGTGTGTTGCACTGTTGCCGTCTGTTTGAATGGAAGCACAAGTTATCCGTGCTGCGTCTATACTTTCGCTTTTAATAAGGTATGGGCAGGTTCTATTCCATCATTTCCGACCTACAAACAACTCTTATGTTGTGTAGACGTTCGTGTCGATCAGGGCTATTCAACTGGCGGCCCGCGGGCTGATTCTGACCGGCCCGCCAAAGATTACACGATAATAATTTTTTTTTTTTTTTTTTTTATGTCAACGTTAACACGCACAATTGAGCCAAAATCCACTCAATTAATGACAGATTTCATTGATAAATTGAGGGAAAACTTTGCAAGTCGATTTGATGAATTTGACATGTCCAGAGAATTGATGCATTTTGTGAGCAACCCATTTGCCAATGTAGCTGCTATTTCCACAAAAGGACAAGAGTTCCTTGCATCACTTCACATTGATGAAGGTCTCCTGCAACTTGAAATAATTGACATGCAAGCATCATCTGCTCTGAAGCAGGCACTTGAGAATGAATCCACCACAACATTTTGGATAAAGTGTATTCATGTCAAGACATTCCCCAAAATAAAAACGCTGGCAATATCTGTGCTAACAATGTTTGGCTCAACATACACCTGTGAATCCAGTTTCTCTCACATGAATGCCATTAAAACAAGCAACCGTGCCTCCTTGGCAAATGAGCATTTGCATCACTGTTTGCGGGTAGCCCTCACTTCCTATGAACCCTCTTTCTCTGCCATTGCCCAGTCAAAGAAGTGCAATCGCTCTCATTAGATGTGTGTATGTAGGCTAGGCCTGTCTGCCCCCCACCCCCCTGATGTTTGAGAGTTAAGAGTGGACAATAAGTGCTAATAAGATGCTGTGATTTGCTGTTGTTGCACAGACATGAAGCACTTTTTCATAAGCTCAGCTGCACTATAAATGTGTTTTTTTGTTCAAGTGTTGATGTTAGAATGTTCAGATGCACATCATGCACTTGTTTGTTTTTTATTTTATTTTTATATTGAAATGTTGAAGAGGAGATGTTGCAGTTGTTGCACAGTCATAAATGAAGCACTTTTTGCAGGAGATGTTGTAGATGTGGCACATAAATGAAGCACTTTTTTTGAAAAGTATACTACTTTTGCAATGTAGTTAAATAAAAGTTGTGAAAATGTGGTTGGGTGTTGTGTCAAGTGTACATATATTCATAGCACGGGGAGGCGCCGTGGCAGTCCGGCCCCTGGCCCCTTGGGTTTCTGACAATGTGGCCCCCTGAACAATTTAGTTGAATAGCCCTGGTGTAGATGTGGTGGGCGCTAACGTTACATTTGTTCGACACGACACACAAGAGTAATAATTATTTGTGTCGTGTCATCATCACTGAGCACACTGAGCACACATTAGGAACAAATGTAACGTTAGCGCCCACCAGTGATGCCGGTAACGCGTTACTAAGTAACGCGTTATTGTAATCTGATTACTTTTCCCCGAAAATAGTAATCTAACGCGTTAATCTTTAAAAGCCAGTAATCTGATTGCAGTTACTTGTCCAAGTGGCTGTGCATTACTATTTTGTTACTATCTCATCATAAATTCATAATGCAGGCGGAATGCAGTATTTTATTTCGTTTTCGACAGTCAAAAATACATTTTGAGCTGTTTTTCTTATTATTATTATGGAGTGACGTGGTGTGGCAGTGAAAGGGTTACACAAGAATGTGTCCCCGCGGCGTGACTGGACTCTCTGTCTGTGAGTGACTCTGCTTTGGCCCAATCACATTCCCCATCCACAGTCTGCGAATCAGAGGCAGAGTAGGGCGGGTCTTCACAGCACGTCATGTGACATATGCGCCAATCGTGTGACAGCAGGGCTCCGTTGTTATGTTCGTCTGAGAATTCCACCCCAAAAGTAAAACGCTTGTCTAAACGAAGTGAAACCGCAAGAAGACGTTTTGCGGTTTCTGTTCAGACTTCCACTCCAAAACGCTCGTTTAAACGTAGCCTCAGTCAAAATACTGTCTACCGCTAAAAACAGCACATCCAATTGCATTGAAAGCATCTGGAATCACAACACTAGGCGACGCTTCGAATAGGTACAGGAGGACTCGGAGGCCAGCCAAACAGCAAAAGAGAGATTGATTGATTGATTGATTGATTGATTGAAAACTTTATTAACAGATTGCAGAATGGGTACAATACAGTACAGCTCAATACACACAATTGTTAAGGGGGATGCAGACCAGAGAAAGATTGTTTCTTTCCCTATTGATTAATGTATATTTGATGGTGGCAGAGCAAAAGCTCTTATTTGCCAGATTTACAGTTCATTTACATGTTAAAGAGAGACTGATTGTATGTTTATAGAGAGACATTTATAAAAACAATTTAATAGTTACAGTTGATATAATTGAATAGTTCAGCCTGCATTTGTTAGATGTGAATAGATACACTGGTGTTGTACAACCACTGGCTGGCTGCTCTAATGCTGTGAGCATCATAGACTGTTGCTTTACCATACTTGATGGTACAGAAGCTGAAGCACTAGTTTAACAATTTACGTTATGTGCAGAGAAACAAGTTAAAAACTATTTATGCACTTTCAATAAAGCGTTTAAAAAAAACTGTTGGGGGAACGACGACGACTTCGTAACCTAGTTACTTTCAAAGTAACTAAGTTACTCTGATAATCAAGTAATCAGTAAAGTAACTTGGATTACTTTTTAAAGGAGTAATCAGTAATCAGTAATCGGAAGTAATCTGTGGCATCACTGGCGCCCACCACATCTACACGAACGTCTACACAACATAAGAGTTGTTTGTAGGTCGGAAATGATGGAATAGATTTACCAACAAAAAAAGGTGTTTAACCTGCCCATACCTTATTAAAAGCGAAAGTATAGACGCAGCACGGATAACTTGTGCTTCCATTCAAACAGACGGCAACAGTGCAACACACATGACGTCAAGTCTCGCTCGCGTGAGACTTCCTCTCTAGATACTCTACCTGGCCAGGGTACTCCTGGGTCCTAGTGCCCCCCCAGTTACACTATGTCATGCACATGTATTTTATGTTAATAAAATTGCATTTATATTTAGTCCTAATTCTGTCACTGTTTGATGTCACAAAGAAGGGTGTATCCGAAAGCTGCCTACAACATTTGTAACATGTGATGAAAAAGTAAACAAATAATTAACTGTATTAGACATTTGTTAATGATGAATAGGCTTCACTTCAGATTGGCCCCCACGATAGCATCTGCAAATGATTTATAAATGTTTTATGAATGTCTTAACAAATCATTTGTTGAACATGAAAAATAAATGGAGATACACTATAGTCGTTTTTTCATATCTATTTTTCAAAACATCTACAATGTGTTACTACACATTAAACAACATTATTTAATGATGAACAAATCAAGTACAAACAATGTTGATAATGAGTTATAAATAATGTAGAACTAATCTGTAAATGTTATACAAATATAGTTATAAATGATTTAATAATCATTTATGAATGTATATAAATGGTTTGTTCATGATTAGTTCATTATCTACAAATACCTTATAAATGTATTATAACAGGGTGTTATTATAAAGTGCTACCGAACATTGTCCCCCAATCAACATACAGCCTTATTGTCACCACTAGATGTCTCTGTCTGACCACTAGCTACCGAGCAGTAATTGGACACCATAAAAGCAGGCAGACTCGTCAGTCACACATTCCTAAAAAGTAAATACTGCTACTCCATGCATTGGAAGCAAGGCTCGTTGGTCTAGGGGCATGATTCTCGCTTTGGGTGCGAGAGGTCCCGGGTTCAAATCCCGGACGAGCCCTGGTTTTGAACCTAACAATAAGGATTTTAGAAGACAGACGTGTACCAGTACAGCCTATAGGTGTAGCAAACTGGACACATGTAAGGCACCAAAAAGACATACCTAGCTGTCCTACCTGTTAAGTCGCTTATGAAAATATGACAAAATGGAAATATCTGCACTCTTGTCTCATATATATACCAGTTGTCCATGCAGTTTAGCATTTTGTATAAAAGTATTCTGTACTTCTGTATGACAACTATTAAAGAAACTTTAGTAAATGCCAGTACCATATTAGAATCAGTACCTATGTTCAACCACTAGGGGAATAGTAGAGCATAAATCCAACCCTGCCATTATCCACAAATTACTGCTGCCAGGAATGCGAGGAGCCATGACTGCAGTCTGTTTATTTTTTCCACAGTGGAAAAGAATCCCAGTAAATGATAGACTCTCCTAACAGGGTGAAGTGGCTCGTTGGTCTAGGGGTATGATTCTCGCTTAGGGTGCGAGAGGTCCCGGGTTCAAATCCCGGACGAGCCCAAATCTTTTGGGATCATCCCTATGTTCCCCGGGTCCTATGTTCCCCGGGTCCTATGTTCCCTGCTTTGATTGATTAATAGATTGAACATTTTATAAATTTTTATTATTTGATTAATTATTAATGTCCGCCTTGTTTCGAACGGTTAAAGGCCAACCTTCATGTTGTATTTTTGTTCAATGAACAATGTGGACTAGGCCAACGGTGACTTTCATGAAGAAGGGAAAAAAAAGTATTGAAATTGACCCAGTTTTAGCGTTTTTATCAAACATTTTGTCTGCCCAACACAATCACCACGCACGTGGATATTTTAATCAATGGTTCATAACGTGCGCGTGTAATCGAAATGATGTCGTCACAACAGGTGCAGGGCACCAGGGGGCTCACCAGGGGGCTCTGAGAGTCACACACAGCTAGTGGCAGGCACTGCAGGCAGAGAGCCTTGCTACTACTAGCCGAATGAAAATGTATCTGTTTCACCTAACAACACTATTGCTCCGTGATCATAGCCATCCATCTCTAAAGCTATTTGTAAAAGCCACAACCACGTTACCATATTTGTAATAATGTAAATCATTGTGTCGTTGTACATATTGTGTATACACCGTTAGAAGCTAACATAGCTTAGCTTGGTAGCTATTGTGCTAACAACATATCCCGACGTCCGGCTCGCTGGCCGGCAAGAACGCCCGACACAAGATGGTTCTCTCCTCTCTGTACACCCTCGTCCCCACGGGTATCCTGCCGGGGAGCCCAAGGACGCGACAACGGCGGCAGCCGTAGGGTGCTCGAGCCCGCCGTAACGCTAGTGGTACACGATAGCTATGAGCTAACTAACGCTACAGGCTCAAACACCCTACGGCCGCCGCTGTTGTCGCGTCCACAAGCTCCCCGGCAGGACACCCGCGTGAACGGGGGCACACAAAGAGGAGAGAACCACCCCAAATCGAGCACTCATGCCGGCCGACAAGCCGGACACCGCGGTTGTTGTTAGCACAATAGTAGCCCACTGTGATGCACCGAGTGGGCCACCATTGATCAACATGCAGCGACGTGTAGCTTGCATGATGCGTGTGCAGTGCAATTGCCACACAGGTCTGAGAAGAGGACCTGCACATGATTTTACTCGTTCCCCAAACTCCTCTACATGCCCCGATCTCAAATGGTTCACGACAGTAGACATAATGCTAACGTTAGCCAGCGCCATATATCGAGTAGTACTATGACCCGGACGGGCATAAGGCATACGTTTCCTGAAGTGACGTCACGGCCGTGCTCCTGAAGTGACGTCACGGCCGTGCTAGCGTCTGATAAGCTTTTAGATTTGCTCGTGCATGTTATTCGTGCATGGACCTTTTTAACCATTTCTGAGTGAAATTTCCGGCGTCAAATGGAAATAAATAAATAATTGAATTAGATACCAATGATGTAAACTACCCATAATTGCAGAGTAGGGTTTAACCTGGAGGTTGGGCTTTAAGCTTAGGCCCTCGTTCGAACTGGTTAAGGTTAGAGTTTGGAATCAGGGCTTGTGGTCTAAAATGTTCAATCTATCAATCAATCAAAGCGGGGGACATAGAACCCGGGGAACATAGGACCCGGGGAACATAGACATGCTCCCCATTTTTTATCCTAAAGGCACAAAGGTAAAGGGTATATATTTTGGGTTTAAGTATCTGGTAGTACAGCAGCACGACAACAATAATATAAAATGAAATACAAATTAAATACTCGTTAATACACATAATGTGCAACACACAGACTGAAACAACATTTTATTATTTTCTTACTTCCTGAAAAGCAAGATTTCTTTGTTTTGGAAATACACATAATTTTCTTTTCAGCTGATAAAACAGCCATTTGATCCACCCGGAATTTCTTTCTGATCTTCTGAAGTCACGTCTCATGCTTTTTCATCTCTGCCTCATTTCCTCACTGTATCACTGCACTCCAACCTTCCCACTTGATTGATGTTTTGTTTTGTTTGTGATTTGATTTGATTTGACATTAAAGATTCCAGAAAAACGTCAAGGATGCTACACAAAAAAAATCAAGACTTATTTCCATTGTGGTCCTTGGTCTCAGACAGACAAGCAATACAAAACATGACTACAAATAACAATTTCACAGACAACAATGTATCAACATTTTCATGCATTTTATAATCTAGTTTTTGACATTGTCGAGGACCCATGATTTGACTATTTTCTTAAAATTGTGTTGGCTACTAATGCATTTTAGCTGTGAAGGTAGCAAATTCCAATTTGTGGCTCCCCAGAATTTAAAAGAACATTTGCCCATATTTGTTTTGAACCTTGGAATACACAGGTCGGCAATGCTGGCTCTGGTGTTATGGGTATGCATGTCCCTGTTCCACTGAAAATAATTTGTAAGATAAGAGGGGCCCTATTATTATAAATGTCTATATTGAGCTGAAGTTACACAGAGTTGTGTGTGTGTGTGTGTGTGTGTGTGAGAGAGAGAGAGCCCTCTGTCACTATAAGCACCACAGTCCCTGTGTGTGTGTGTGTGTGTGTGTGTGTGTGTGTGTGTGTGTGTGTGTGTGTGTGTGTGTGTGTGTGTGTGTGTGTGTGTGTGTGTGTGTGTGTGTGTGTATAAAATAATGTACATCGCAAGGCATGACATAATTGGTTATTAAGGACATAATGCCATATGCTCCATCTTCTGTTAAAGTGTACAAACACTCTTGTGTTTCAACTACTATGTTCAAACTGCAATACTGAATATGATGTATTTTAAAATCTTACAGCTAATACACCAGATGTGGTTGTAGAGGACAGTAGAGCAATCACCCATTTAGAAGTAGAGTAGGATGTACTTTTGATTACAGTTTGGAAGAGGCATTTCTTACCAAGGTTTTAAAGTACCACCTGCTCATGGATGCTATATTACACAGATTGGGTACAAATGTAAATAGCTGGTGTTTATATTTGGAAGCCTAGATAATATCCACAGACTAGTTGTGAGGGGGCTCCAGATGGCAGGAATGTCCAAGCCAAGAGCTAAGGCATTGGTAAACTATGTGATAATTTGCAGTCGCCATATTTGGAGGAGACGCTGCTTCCTTATATCCATAGATTCAGGGTGGATACATGTGTTGAGATGTCAAAGGTTTGTTTGTGTTCATGGAACTTTGTCTAAATGTAAACACAAATAAATATATTAAAATGTGGCTGAAATCAATTTCATCTATTTATTCCTAAAAGATTTGCACTACCTAATTTTTGCATTTTGTTCTGCATTTTGTACATTTTAGTTTTGTGTTTGTGTGGTTTAGTGTTTGGTCCTCATTATTTTACTTTGTACTGTATTAAACACAATTTCAGGAGGCTCATACAGAAGCCTTTCATTATATGTGACAAATAAAAAAAGATATTACTTGTGTGTGTGTCCTTGTTTTGCTATCCTTGTGGAGACTAACTGACCATGGATGAATAATATTTCATGGTCGGTTGTTTTAGGGTTAATAGTTACGATTAGGGTTAGGCATGTAGTGCTTATGATTAAGGTTAGGAAATGAATGTAAGTCAATAGAATGTTCCCATAATGGCGGTGTGTACATCTGTGCATGTAGAATACACAAGTAGAATACGCTTTATATGGAGATTAACTCCCATCACATCATTACTAACAGAACAGAACCCATTTAAAACTCAAATATATTGATTCTGAAATACATGGGCATCAATTAGAAAATCAGCCTGATTTTCTTGTCAGTCAGTGTTTTTGAAGATACAAGGTGTTGAAGAGTATATTAACCCTTCTCCAGGACAGATCTGTTGAACCGCAACACACCTGCTACTCATACATAGATTCACACCAGGGAGCTGCAGTTATCTCCCTAGTCCATGCGCATCTGTATTTGTTTACAAACCATGACTAATTTAAATGTGCAACACTTCAGTCGTGCACAATTTTCCTCACCAACAAATACCAATACATCCTCCTTGTGGGGTGAGTGTGTTACTACCTGAGAATTTTTTTATCTGCAAACTATCCTGCCTTCACAGGCTTTGGGAAGAGAGCAGACAGTTTTTTAACGTTTTGTTTTTGTTATGGTTTGTAACCGACCCCAATCGCACAACACAAGACAGGTATGAGGGTAAGCCAAGAAACGGGCATTTATTGAAACAGAAGGAAAAAACGGCACTGTCCCTTTAAGGGAGAAACACAAAATACTGGAATAACAAGAGGGGGAAGGTACAGTGCCTTTAAGAGGCGAGCTGGCTTAGGGGAAGGCAAGGGAAGGCTAAGGGAAACAGGGAGGAACTAGGAGGACCGGACGGGAGGAACTAGGAGGAACTAGAGAGGGGAGAACTAGGGACAGAGGCCCGCGGAGGCGGGCTGGGGACAGGGAGGACTGGGAAAGCAGGTGGGAACATCAGGGCCGCTCTGCAGACTTCTCTCGGCAGATCTCCAAGGTGGGTAGACGGGGCCGAGAGGGAGAGAGGAGAGGGTTAGAGTACAAAGGGGGAAAACAGAGCAGGTGCAGGAGAGGTGACTAGTCCAAATACAAAAGTTATCCAAGTAAAAACAATCTTTGTGTAAAATACACAATGAGCAAAGTTCCAAAAACAATCCAATGAAAATACTATCTTCGGTGTGAACAAACACACAGTGGGAGATGTAAAGTCCAAAAATAAATATCCCAGTGAAAACAAACAAAGGCACACGCTGGGTGAGTGACTGTCTGATTAAAAAGGTGGTAATCTTCAGTGTTATAGAAACACACGAAAAACGGAATTGATCAAGACAGTCAATAAAAACTCACCCAGACGTAATGCGTAATGGTGCTGGAACAGCAGCGGGGCGAGAGCGTCGCCACCGGGGAGCCGGCTGTCCGAGCCGAGGTCAGAGTGGTGCGCCACTGCTTGGAGTGCGTGCGCGCCGGTACAGAGAGAGCGTGCCAAGCTCGGAGGTCTGGATGATGCGCGTCAGCTGGGAGTGCGCGCTGGTACGGAGGAGCGTGCCAAGCTCGGAGGTCTGGATGATGCGCGTCAGCTGGGAGTGCGCGCTGGTACGGAGGAGCGTGCCAAGCTCAGAGGTCTGGATGATGCGCGTCAGCTGGGAGTGCGCGCTGGTACGGAGGAGCGTGCCAAGCTCGGAGGTCTGGATGATGCGCGTCAGCTGGGAGTGCGCGCTGGTACGGAGGAGCGTGCCAAGCTCGGAGGTCTGGATGATGCGCGGGCGTCTGCAGCGCGGAGGTCTGGATGTGCATCAGGACGACTGCTGCGCGGGGGTCTGAAGTGGATCACAGGAGTACCTCCCGTGGAAGTCTAGGGAGCGCAGTCCAGTCTCCCCCTCAGGCAACGGCGACAGGAGGCGAAGGCTGGAGCAACATCTTTACGCCGGAGATAAAAACAGCATAGACCGAACAGAGGACCTCCCAAGGGAGTCTTGATGAAAGAGCATATGATACCGAATGTTACGGCATGTTACAACACGACCCCACGAGGAACAGAGTGGAAGAGCCAGGTATTTAAAGCCCACAGGGGAACTAATTAGAATGCACCAAAGGTGCGGGAGGTAATTGATAATCGAACTAAAAGTGTGAGTTCGGCACCAGACCAATCAAACACATAATGACAGGTAGTCCAGGTGTGGCTGCTTGAAGAGAAAACGAGAGTAAAGAACGAGAGGGTGGGGGCTAGTGAGAGTGAGTGAGAAGGGAATTCCTAAACAGTAGGCTAAAAGGAAGGAAAGAGTAGGTGAGCAGCGGGCAAAACCTCACAGTTTTACTTTTAACATACGTCTCTTTGGTTCCTGTCATGTTCACACCTACACACCAGTGGAGGTTTCTCTATGACAACACGTGAAACACAAATTCACTCATAATTCATAATTATTATTCATTTACATATATATATTTTTTTTTTTAATTATTTTTTATTTTTTTTTTTTTATTATAAATGTTTTCCTCTGTAAAAAAATGCCAGTGAATTTTTCTTTCTTCAAAAATTGCCAAAATTGCCATCTCTGAGCAGGCCTGCACTGCAGTAATGACTGCAGTAAATATTCGTGCAGATGGCTGCACAGGTTGACCCAGGATTAAATAAATAATAAATAATAGCCAATCAAAATAGGCTATTAACGTCATCTAAGCACGGTCCGTGCATTTAAACTCTTGCCATTGAATGGGGGATTGAATGATTGACAGCCTTGAAATCCAATCAGAGAATGTTGCCATCTCTGCTGCTCTGCAGCTACACGGAGGTTGAATGATTGACATCCTTGAGATCCAATCAGAGAATGGTTCCTACTCTGCAGCTCTGCAGCTACACGGAGGGGCTGCGTCTCCCCTCGCGGGATTGATTGATTGATTGAAAATTTTATTAACAGAGCGGCCACGTTCGAAACCTCTATATTAGTGTAGACACAGTGTGTGTTAGTGTAATCTAACATTTAGCACTTTAATAGCAACTTATTTTTTGCCGGCGGTACATTTACTGAGGACCAGCACAAAGTGTGGATATTATGATTTAACAAGTCTATCTGTCCAGGACGATGACAACATTATTGCAGGTAAGCAGGCAGCCTAGCCGTTTCTAACTACTAACGTTATCACGCTAGCTTGGATGCTAACTAACATAATTAAGCTGGTCATGGTTCATGGTGAGCTGTTTGTGTTATAACGAGACAGCAAATGAATGAATGAATGAAAACTTTATTTAAAGGGGAACTATCTTATAAATGGCCTTTTTGAGTGTTTAGCATTGTTTCCTAGCTATGTGAACTTATATTAATATGATCTATGTCTCAAAATTCTCATATTGGCGCATTCTTCCAATTCTCCTCTCACAATATTCACCCTCACTGAACTGAGTCGTTTGAAAATGTGCCTATATGTGATGTCATATAGTCACTGCTGCATGTTAATGTTCAGGCGAAGACGACGCTCCGCAGTGGTTTAGGAGCCGCCCTGCAGCCCAGGCTCAAAACAGCTCGAGATCTTGAGGTAGAAAAATGCTGTTTTTGAGGACTTGATTAGAAATACAAAACAATGAATAAAAAAAAATATATATATTACAGAGGTGTTCCATAGACTCACAGGAATTGTGTAAAATTGCCCAAATAGTGAAAGAAATAGTAAAATAGTTCCCCTTTAACAGATTGCAGAATGCGTACAATACAGTACGGCTCAATACACACAATTGTTAAGGGGATGCAGACCAGAGAAAGACTTTCGTCTTGTTTACATCAGGGTCCCCCATTTTCAATTCATATTGACATTTATGACATACACAACATACATGACATTTATGGCATATGAACTCAATAGCCCGCCGTGGCATTGCCTGTTTAATACACCAAGAACCATGTCGCGGGCAGCGGGTAGATTGCCCCCTGCTTGCGTTTATAATCAAATATTAATATCGCCGCGGGGAGGGGGCATAATCCCACGGGACAATGGGATTGACCGATATGTTTACCAATATTCCAATGTACAGTTTTTCTGTACCATTGACTCAGAATGGTCTGTTTTATTGAAATCGTCACAGCAGTATAGTTTGTTTATACTGTGTGTGTGTATGTGTGTGTGTGTGTGTGTGTGTGTGTGTGTGTGTGTGTGTGTGTGTGTGTGTGTGTGTGTGTGTGTGTGTGTGTGTGTGTGTGTACTGGAATGAGTGCATGTGGGATTGATGTGGTGATACTTCCTGACTTGTAGCCTATTGTGTCTTGGCAGTAAAGCTGTGAGTACAGTGGTGAGTCCAGGGTGGACATTTACCATGCATTTATAAGCTCTTTTTGCATGAAATTGCAAAGAAATTGCATGTAGATGTGTTTGAAACAGTGAGGATGAGAAATGGTCTGATCTTGCTGTAAACAAATAGTTTTTGATTTGCCTTCTTGACTAAGCTATTGTTGTGATGTGTGTAAGTGAGGTGTGTGTCAAGAGTTACTCAAAGGTATAAATTACTACCTGTTGTCAGTGTCTGTCTGCTGTCTTCATAACCACACTGTGTCTGTACTTCTTTATTAAACATTTTTATCTCCCGTCCTCCCCAATTTTTGAACTCACCAGCCACTACTGACACACACATTGGGGGATGTTTTATAAATATAATATAATAATTTGTGCTTCACCTAAAGATTTGGTCAGCAGCCTCCACTGATAGTGACCTAGCTTTCACCTCCATAGCCATGAAGTGCTTTGAGAAGCTAGTAAAGGGCTACATCTGCTCCTCCCTCCCCATCAACATGGACCCCCTGCAATTTGCATACCGCCCTAACAGGTCCACGGAGGACGCCATAGCCCATGTGCTGCGCACAGCAGCATCACACCTGGACAAGAGGAAGGGGAACTATGTGAGAATGCTATTCATCGACTACAGCTCGGCATTCAATATCATAGTCCCCTCCAAACTCATAGCCAAGCTCAGGGACCTGGGCTTGAACTATGACCTCTGCCAGTGGGTCTTGGACTTCCTGACGGGCAGACCCCAGGTGGTGAGAGCAGGCAACTGCACCTCCTCATCCATCACCCTCAACATAGGGGCCCCCCAGGGCTGTGTTCTGAGTCCCCTCCTCTACTCCCTGTACACACACGACTGTGTGGCTCAGCGGAGTAGCAACACAATCATCAAATTTGCTGACGACACAGTGGTGGTGGGCCTGATCTCTGCAAACGACGAGAGGGCCTACCTGGAAGAGGTCAAGGTCCTGGCGGGATGGTGCCAGGAAAACAGCCTCTCCCTGAACGTCAGCAAAACAAAGGAGATGATTGTGGACTTCAGGAGGTCGGGGGTCAAGGACTACAGCCCCCTCAGCATCGACGGGGCACCGGTTGAGAGAGTGAACAGCTTTAAGTACCTCGGAGCCTACATATCTGAGGACTTGACATGGACCACACACATTGACAGTGTTGTGAAGAAGGCACGACAACGCCTCTACTTCCTCAGGCGCCTAAGGAAGTTCCAAGTCAGTCAGAAGATCCTTAAGAACTTATACTCATGTACAATAGAGAGCATCCTGACTGGCAACATCACCTCCTGGTTTTGGAATAGCACTGCACAAGGCCGAAGCAGACTCCAAAGAGTGACACGTTCAGCCGAACGCACAATTGGAGGGGGGCTCCCCACCCTCCAGAACATTTACAACAAGCGGTGCAGGGGCAAGGCTAAGAGAATCATTAAGGACTCCAGTCACCCGAACAACTGCCTCTTTGAACTGCTGCGGTCAGGCAAGCGATACCGGAGTCTCAAGGCGAGCACAGAAAGACTCAGAAGAAGCTTCTATCCCCAGGCCATCAGGCTGCTCAACGAACAATGAACACTACACAACAACCATCAAACGCACATAGCACACACATCCACACGCACACACTCACTTTAAACAAACACACTGTAGCACCCACTCCCCACACTTTATATTTATTGATAAAGGATTGCACTACAACTCGTACACCTTACTGTAAATTGTACCTAAATTGTACCTCATCCCATTTCTGCTTTGCACTATATAGTATTGTATATTAGTACACTGCATAGTATTGTATATTATATGGTAACTCAGTTACGTCTATTCTGCATCGAACATTGTACATATGTCTATACTGAACACTGTGACCTCTTTTTCTACTTCTAATTTACATGCTATACTATGTTATTTGATACTTATCTTGTCTAGCACAGTCTCTGGAGCGTAACAGTAAGAAGCATTTTGTATAAAAGTATTCTGTACTTCTGTATGACAACTATTAAAGAAACTTGAAACTTGAACTTGAAACTTGACCTGCTTGCCCTCATTATAGCAACACATTTTTTTTGAATGATCTTTTTCCCCATTCTTTTTCCGTTTTTCTCCCCTCCCAATGTTAGTCGTTATGCCAATTCCCAATCCCCTTCCTGGTCGTTGCGCACTCTACCCCCTACCGTTGGTCTGGGAGGGTGGAGACTATCACATGCTTCCTCTGACACATGTGTACCCAGCCCACCACTTCTTTTCACCTGGCAGCGCGGACTCTCACTGGGATGAATGAATGAATGAAAACTTTATTTAACAGATTGCAGAATACAGGCTCAATACACACAATTGGTAACACTTTCGGGGCCATTTGGATCCGTCTAAAATCACTCTAGACGGCCAGCATTTCTAAACAGACTTGCATAGTCTGTGGGGCTGTTTGTAGAGCTAAATCTATACTTTATAGTATTACTATCTGTCCATTCTCATTGTCAATTGAGACCATAAACCGTCCCTTCAAAATGGCTTAAAGAAAAAGAAAAAATCATCAATACGTTCTCATTTTATAGCATCTTGAATATAAGCGTTATAAGGGTTTTCGGCTAGTATATTTCCTGGAAGGCGAGATACAGGCCGCTAAGCTAGTAACGTTAAATCCAATGGCATTTCGGCTATACAGAAGCTAGAGTTAAAAATCAAACTGCATATGATGGATATGATGGTCCACCATGAATGCATGAAAGGGGGGGGGGGGGGCGGGGGACCTAATTTCTGATGATTGATTACCAATAACCGCGTTAGCCTCAGTAGCCACATTCGCTGATCGGGTGGATGGCTATCATAACAAGGTCTGATCAGCATGTAATTTACGTGAAAAAGATCTTACCGTGGGCCGGTTGGATCCCCCAAAGGATTTCCCAGTTATCGATCGCCATCTGGTAGATCGATATGTCCATTGGCTGATGATATATTCCTTTACTGCACACTGAAATCCGCATCCCAAAACGTATTCCGTGTAACAGGCTATAGGCATCGCTTCATGTTAGCAGAAAACTACATTGGAGATCCAGAAAAAACAAGACAACTTCTGCCACAGGGAACACTGCATTATCGAGATAGCGCCCCTAAGAGGATCTGGCCGGTAATGCACTTTTTCGAATTCAAAGAGTAGGGTACTTCTGCAGTGCTGCTCGGTGACATCGAGTAGGTTATTCAAATGGAATAAAAGCCAAAACAACCTTGCCACGGACATGTCCGTGGTTTGTCCTCAACCGTTGGATTCGAAACACGGACATCTCTGTGGCCGGGCGCCATTGTGTTAAGGGGATGCAGACCAGAGAAAGACGTTTGTCTTGTTTACATCAGGGTCCCCCATTTTCAATTCATGGGTCATTCCAGAATTGGAGGACAATTAGGCATCAATACTTTTGAAAAATGGACCCTTTATTTGATAATTTTCTGTTATGTATTTCATAAAAACAGGTATTAAACCATCAAATAATTGGATTCATCCAGCTCAGGTATCAAAGGTACACTTTTTATGATTTGTTTTATTTGTTGTGTGCTATGTTTGCCGCAACCCTGTTACAAATACTCAGGAAGCTGAAAAAAGTACATTTTAAAATATTTTCAATAAATCCTTTACAATTAACACTTTCTTCGCCAGGCTTATGTTCATCATTATACCATCCTCTGCCAGCTCTATTTGTCTATGGAGAAGTTCCCCTTCTTTGCTGAGCTATAACTTTTTAAATTGTATTGCTAAATTGACATTACTATGGCCCATTCAACATCAAGTATCTATTGTTCAGGGTGTAGCAACGTTATACTTTTTCATTCACATATTCATACTAAAATATGGTCTAAAGTATAAATATGTTTTTATCGTTTTCTGCAGATTTCTGCAGAACGTGATTTATAGCCCTAAATGCATTATATTGATGATTGTATACAGTTTGATAGCGATCGGTGCGAGATAAAAAAATTCTAATGGACGTGCTTCTAGAAGTTACTACTTATCATCTGATGTCGACCGGATGGGGGGGGGGGTCGTTTATAATTCCGTGGCCAACGTTAGATGATTCATCTAGTGTGGGTGATATGATCATTAGAGCAGTTTGTATCGAACTCGGTAAAAAAAAACGCTGAAACTCACCCCAGTCTCCTCGGGCCATTGGGCGATCAGCGTGGAGCAGAAATATTCCTATTATGGGATGTTGAAATATGCGATCCATCTCCAGGTTGTATAATAGTATATACGTCCAAATCATGTTGTTTATCGAGTTATTGGTAACGGATTGCTATCCATTGTGTCTAGCTTGAGTCCCGGGACCTATAGCGAGTGATCGGACCGAATTTGGATGAGCACCAGTTTCCGTTTCCGGTTTCCGGTTTGGGCGATCCGCCGATCGGCCACCAGATGGCGCTCTTGAACCGTTGGAGAGTTGAGAGGGGATCAACAGTAGATCTCAAGTCTCCGCGGGAGAAATATGATTGCGATCACAGATTTTTGAAATATTGATCTCAATGATGTGTTACGGCGTCATTGGCAGAATTAGCATGGCAGGGAATGACGAGTTTAGGCGTCCTTGGCAGAGAAAGTGTTAAGTAAAGAAAGTCACATGCTTACTGAATACTGATTTAATTTCAGATAAGACTTCACTTATATTAATTTAACACTTTGATTGCCTAAGGCTAAATTCATGATATACCATAGGTTGCCAGCTCTATTTGTCTATGGAGAAGTTCCCCTTCTTTGCAGGGCTATAACTTTTTAAATTCTATTGCTAAATTGCCATTATTAGGGCCCATTCAATGTCCTATATGTATTGTTCAGGGTGTATGAACGTTAAACTTTTTCATTCACATATTCATACTAAAATATGATCTAAAGTATAAGTATGTTTTCATCTCTTTCTGCAGCTTTCTCCAGAACGTGATTTATAGCCCCAAATGCATTATATTGATGATCAAATACAGTTTGATAGCAATCGGCGCGATATAAAAAAAATCCAACTGGACGGACTTCTGGAAGTTACTACACGTCATCTGATGTTGACCGGATGGGCGAGGGGGCGTTTATAATTCCGTGGGCAGCGTTATACCATCTAATGTGGGTCAAATGTTCATCATAGCAGTTAGTGTCGAACACGGAAATATTACACGCTAAAACTCACCCCAGTCTCCGTGGGCCGTTGGGCGATCAGCGTGGGGTAGACAGTTTTCCATTATGGGATGTAGAAATATCCGGTCCATTTCCAGCTTGTATAATAGTATATACGTCCAAATCATGTTGTTTATCGAGTTATTGGCAACGGATCGCTATGTATTGTGACGAGCTAGAGTGCCGGAACCTATACCGAGTGCCCGGAAGTAATATGGGTGAACAGCACATCGTCCAAGTAACTTCCTGTTTGGCGATTGCGCCGATCGGCCACCAGATGGCGCTCTTGAACCGCTAGAGGGTTCAGTGGGGCTTTTTGGTGGGTCTCAGGCCAGCGGATGGGAAATATGAATCCGATCACAGATTTTTGAAATATTGATATCAAAGACGAGTTACGGCGTCTTCGGCAACTTGAGCATGGCGGGGAAGGACGCCTAAACACGTCTTCCGGCAGTTAAAGTGTTAAGCAACTTTGAAATCGATCTTGCCCAACTTTTCAATAGTCACATCTTTGTGAGGGTTCGCCTGTCCCTGGGACCTTCTCTCCTCAACAGCCCCCACCCTTGCACATACTTTCCTCTACTCCTCAACAGCCCCCACCCTTGCACAGACTTTCCTCTCCTCCTCAACAGCCCCCACCCTTGCACAGACTTTTCTCCTCTCCTCAACAGCCCCCACCCTTGGACAGACTTTTGTTATTGGCTTTTGTATTGTCTCCCATGTGTTTTAACCTTGTGTTATCTTTAGTCTTGTTCCCTTGTTAATTGTTTTATTTGTCCCTTGTATGGTGGTTGTTTACTCTGTCTAGTGTTCAGTCTTTCTTGTGTGGTTAGTTTTGTTTATTTCCCTGTTTATTTCCCCAGAGTGTTTGGTCTTGTGTTTCTCCCCATGTGTGCCTCATTGGTAATTAGCCCTCCTGTGTCCCATGTCTTAATTAGTCTGTCTATATATGCTGTGTGTTCCCTACCCTCCAGGGTCGGTTCATTATTGGAGTTCATTGTTGGAGATCCCTGTCTTGATGTTTCCTGAGTATCCTGTCCTTGCTGTTACCCTTGTCCTTGCGCTGTCATTCGTTCCTTGTCTCCCTTTTTTCAGTAAGTCTAGTTTTTCAGTTTGTATTATCATCTTTGTTTTCGTTTTTACAGTCTCGTTTAATTAGTGTTTATTTTGTAGATTAGTTGTGCCTTCCCCTACCAGCTCTGCTGTGGTTCCTCTGTTTGTTTTTGTACCTGCTCTTGTTTATGAGATTCTTTGCTTGCTACCCTTTTTGAAGTAAAGACCATTTTTACACTTCACCCCTGGCTTCACGTCTCGTTCCACTCGTCTGCCTGTTCTCTCCTCGTTCTGTTCCGCGATTGGGTCCTCAGACAACACTATCCATAACAGAATGAACCAACCATGTTTGGACCCAGCAAACAGAACGAGGGAGGCTTTGAGCGCCTTGGAGGCGTTTAGACTGGGGGATTTTCCTTCTTCCTCCTTGGAGGAGAGGAAGGATATGTTGCGTCTGCTCTACTCTCTCAGGGAGTGGCACCCTGAGCTGGCCCCACAACTGGAGGAGATGGGCAGACACTGGATAAAGTGCCTATTCCAGCCTCCAGTCTCCAGCCAAGCCTCTACTGCTGGTAAGGTCTCAACCACCAGCATGGCCTCTACTGCTAGCGTAGCTTCGTCAGCTAGCACAAGCCTGATAGCTAACCCTGCCCCTGTGGTTAGCCTAGCCCTTGTAGCTTCAACAGCTACCCCGTTAGCTCCTACTGTCAGCATGGCCCCAGTCGTTAGCATAGCTACTGCTAGCACCTCAGCCCTGTCTGCTAGCTTAGCCCCTGCAGCAAACCAGGCCTCAACAGCTAGGACTGCCCCGTCAGCTAGCTCGTTCCCTATGGCCCCTGTTTCTCTGGTCTCGGTTCCTTGGTCTGGCCCTCCAGCCAGTGTTAACTATCCTGCTAGAACTGCCCCGTCAGTTATCAGGATGGGTTATTTCCGTGTTACTCCGACTAACACCTCAGTCTCGTCTGCTAGAGCCCCTGCTGCTAGCACCTCAGTCTTGTCTGCTAGAGCCCCTGCTGCTAGCACCTCAGTCTCGTCTGCTAGAGCCCCTGCTGCTAGCACCTCAGTCTCGTCCGCTAGAGTCCCTGCTGCTAGCCTCTTAGTCCTGTCCGCTAGAGCCCTTGCTAATAGCGTTTCAGTGTCGTCTGCTAGAGCCCCTGCTGCTAGCCTCTTAGTCCTGTATGCTAGAGCCCCTGCTACTAGCACCTCAGTCTCGTCTGCTAGAGCCCCTGCTGCTAGCACTAGCCAGGTAGCTAACCCGGTCTCTACTGCCAGTTTAGCCCCTGCTAGAGCGGCTCTTGCTGCCCCTGTTCCTCCTCCACCTCCCGGGGAGGTCCTGACGTCTGGTCCCGGCTCCTCATCTGGTCCCGGCTCCTCATCTGGTCCCGGCTCCTCGTCTGGTCCCGGCTCCTCGTCTGGTCCCGGCTCCTCATCTGGTCCCGGCTCCTCATCTGGTCCCGGCTCCTCGTCTGGTCCCGGCTCGTTATCTGGTCCCGGCTCCTCGTCTGGTCCCGGCTCGTCATTTGGTCCCGGCTCGTCGTCTGGTCCCGGCTCCTCATCTGGTCCCGGCTCCTCATCTGGTCATGGCTCCTCGTCTGGTCCCGGCTCCTCGTCTGGTCCCGGCTCCTCGTCTGGTCCCGGCTCCTCGTCTGGTCCTGACTCCTCTTCTGGTCCAGTCCGACGCCGTGGTCTATGCCGTGGTCTACGCCGTGTTCTACGCCGTGGTCTTCGGTTGCAGGGAACCCCGTCCGGGGTTCTGCGTCCGGTCCCAAGTCCGGCGCCTGGTGGGTCCCCCGTCCGGGGTCCTGCTCCAGGCCTGTCACCCTCGCCCCTTTGCCCTCAACCCCCTCATCGGCCCTCTGTCCCTGCTTCCAGTTCCCCTTGACCCCCTCATCGGCCCTCTGTCCCTGCTTCCAGTTCCCTTCGTCCCCCTCATCGGCCCTCTGTCCCCGTTTCGAGCCCCCCTCACCGTGTCCCTGTTCCCATCTCTAGCCCCCCTCTCCTGGCCTCTGTCCCCGTCTCCGGTCCTCCTGATCCCGTGCCCCGTTCTCCCCTCTCCAGCCCTGTTCCTCTGCCCCGTTTCTCCTGTGCCCCTCCTGGGTTTCTGTCGCCGCCCCCCTGCCCCAGTGTCGCTCGTCCCGGCCTTGTCCGTTCTGACTTTTTCCCCCGGACTCTCCCTGTGTTCCCCTTCCCTGGCTCCCGGCCCCCTGTCCTGCCCGTTCCCGGACGGTCCCTTTTGACGTCTGGGAGCCGTCCCTGGAGGGGGGGGGGGGGTACTGTGAGGGTTCGCCTGTCCCTGGGACCTTCTCTCCACAACAGCCCCCACCCTTGCACAGACTTTCCTCTACTCCTCAACAGCCCCCACCCTTGCACAGACTTTCCTCTCCTCCTCAACAGCCCACACCCTTGCACATACTTTTCTCCTCTCCTCAACAGCCCCCACCCTTGGACATACTTTTGTTCTTGGCTTTTGTATTGTCTCCCATGTGTTTTAACCTTGTGTTATCTTTAGTCTTGTTCCCTTGTTAATTGTTTTATTTGTCCCTTGTATGGTGGTTGTTTACTCTGTCTAGTGTTCAGTCTTTCTTGTGTGGTTAGTTTTGTTTGTTTCCCTGTTTATTTCCCCAGAGTATTTAGTCTTGTGTTTCTCCCCATGTGTGCCTCGTTGGTAATTAGCCCTCCTGTGTCCCATGTCTTAATTAGTCTGTCTATATATGCTGTGTGTTCCCTACCCTCCAGGGTTGGTTCATTATTGGAGTTCATTGTTGGAGATCCCTGTCTTGATGTTTCCTGAGTATCCTGTCCTTGCTGTTACCCTCATCCTTGCGCTGTCATTCGTTCCTTGGCTCCCTTTTTTCAGTAAGTCTAGTTTTTCAGTTTGTATTATCATCTTTGTTTTCATTTTTACAGTCTCGTTTTATTAGTGTTTATTTTGTAGATTAGTTGTGCCTTCCCCTACCAGCTCTGCTGTGGTTCCTCTGTTTGTTTTTGTACCTGCTCTTGTTTATGAGATTCTTTGTTTTGGTTGCTACCCTTTTTGAAGTAAAGACAATTTTTACACTTCACCCCTGGCTTCACTTCTCGTTCCACTCGTCTGCCTGTTCTCTCCTCGTTCTGTTCCGCGATTGGGTCCTCAGACAACACTATCCATAACAATCTTTCTTTTTACTAATTTCAGTATTTCATTTCAAATATTTGTTCAAATACATTATGCATTTAATCATGCAAACTATTACATTTACAATAGGTTAAACCACTGTGAGCTGAGAAAATCATGTACGATTATTTGAATAAAAATTATATGGTAACAGCCTTCAAATTAGAGTAACAGGGTTGCGCTAAGTAACAGTTACTTTACTTTTGATTATAGATAATGACATATGTGACAAATACATACTCAGGACCACAGGAATGGTGTTTAATAATATTATTTTATTTTGGGACTCAACAGGATGAGTAGGAATGATACAAAAGAAACTAAAATAAATAAATGTCAACAAAACCCCAAACTGGATCAGAATAGGCCAACAACCTGGCATTCTTGCTGCATTCCTCACCTGAATAAGCATATCAACAATAGTATTTAACTGATATATTGAGAATGATACAAAATAAACATGTCAACAAAACCACAAACTGGATCAGAACAGGCCAACAACCTGGCATTCTTGCTGCATTTCTCACCTGAATGAGCATATAAAAAATAGTAATGAACTGATCAATCTTTTAGAAAGCTGATTTTATGTTCAAATTTCATTTTTCGTGGCTGGCCAGAGTATCCCATACCTCTCTTGCTATAGCCATGTGGCGCAAGGTAACGTTCTCTGGGGGAGGAATGAGGGTCAGCATATCCTCTGAGGGATACCAGTGGAGATCATCCCTCAATGGCCAGAAAAAACGGTTTTCCCCCACTCTATGCATACATTTCACCTGGCAGTGGGTCTCATTCACCTCCTGGATGATCCCAGGGTAGATGGTGTGGTCGTACAGCAGGGCACACCATTTCCCCACAACGCCTGGACTGAGCCACTGCACTTCTTCACATACATGTGTGCTGTGTATCGGGTCTTCTGTGTGGTCATCTGTGGGATTAAAGCTGAAGCTCTTGGTTTTTTGGCAATCACACTCCAGATTCCCTGTTGCAGAACATATGCAGCTGACATCGTGGTAGAGCATTTTCCCAGGTGAAAGAGTGACCACCTGGTGGAGCCTCATAGTGGACGGTACGGCTGGAAGGTCAGCTGGCATTTCTTTCACTGCATTATCCACAGCTTGCTCCTGAATGTAAAACAATTTCACTTTTGATTGTTCCTTACTCAGAGCTTGGTACAGGGACAGTGCCGTAGGGATATCAACTCCTTGGGCGACAAGCCTGTCGGCCCTCCTCTTCAATGTGACACCCACACCATCTGGGGCACCTTTTCCATGGCTGGGTTCAAAGTAGTTCCATGATCCTCTTGTAAACCCCCTTTTGAAGATTTCAGTACAAAACAGGTAAAAATTGCCACGCTGCTTGTACTGTGTGCAGGGTCCGTCACTAAGAAAATGGATGGTTTTCACATCTGGGAGTTTCTCTCTGATTTCCCTCAGGATGGGCTGCAGGTGTTGCCATATGACAGATGGTCCCTTCATTCTGGATGCTGATACAGTGCAGAAGGAGGTAGGGGCAGATGCCTCCCCCACATAGTAAACCCCAGTGTGCAAAGTGGCCTGTTGGTGTGATGCACCAAAATGGACAGCCTGTACTTCAGTGCTGTACTTGCAGCTGTAGTTATCTGAGAAGTCGATATGGACTGCACATTCATTTGCAGGGAGGTTCAGCTTCAGGGCCCGTGAGAAAGCATATTGCTGCCTGATGTTGTAGAGATGGCGCCTGAACTTCTGGAGCAAAATCTGAAAAGTTTCCACCAGCTCTTCTTGGGAGCATTCACATTCTTTTTTTAAAGTGACCTTTGAGGCTGCTCCAGGAAAATGTTTGTGCTCTTTGTCCACAGTGGCTCACTGAAGGTAGGAGACACGATCGGTGGCTCTGTAGTGGCTTGTGAGTGTATAGGTATTGTTGCTGCAGTTCTCACATTCGCCATACATACATTGCTTGCTTGTGGTGTCACACATGATGGCTTGTGTCAGGCTCTCCAAATTGGATGTGTCAATGATGTGCATCTGGTGAAGCCTTTTGGCAATAAAGCCTAGATTTTCATTTTGTTTGCACATGCAGGTTTCACAATCTGCCAATGTTGGATGCACAATCCAGTAGGGGCGAAGCGTGAAGAACAGTGAGTATGATAGATGGAGGTTGGTGTGCTCAGCCAGGAACTTCAAATGGAGGTGGTTCTTCATTGAATCCATCAGTAACCTTTTCTGCATTTTCTTTTTTTCTTTTGTCAGCGTTTGCTTTTTTCCAGTTGTGATCCTGCTGACATCGTCACGTGAAAAGAACAATCTCACCGTTGACCTCAGTGTAGCAGCCAGTGGCGGCCGGCCGATAGTGGGCGCTAGAGCGCCGCCCTCCCTGGTTAAAAGAGAGAAGAAGATTCTTTTTTTTTAGCCCTAGAAATAAAATAAACATGTTTAAAATGAATAATATTTACTCATTTTAAGTATGTTTGTGTTTCCAATGCACAATATAACGTTAATATATCAAATATAAATAATTGTTCTCATTAACACTTTGAGTGCCACGAGGTGGTGCCAGAGGTAGCGCTCCAATGCCACCATCGGCGCCAATGTTACGCTTAATATCGCCTAATCTATGTTTTAAATTATGTGTCTAATCTGCCCGTCGCTTACCAAAAAATCCTTTTCCAGTCAGTGCTGTCAAGGCAGATTGGTTTTTTATCGCTTCATTTCCGTTTGAGAGCATTTAGAAAAGCACCCATTTTGAGGTGAAAAACAGTTCATTCTAGACCATTCTATGATAATCGTCTTTTACTGGAATATTCCAGAACGTTGATATTCGTCTGCCTATTTATGAATCGTTTTCAAATAAACGCTAGATGATCAATATTATACGTGCACGCAAGCACATTCGAGCCGCTCGCGGATAATCGCAGTGTTCATTTCCTCTCTGACTTTTACAGTCAAACCGATAGAGGACATTTCACAAAACAGCCTATATCTTCATCAAAATTTGTCTGATTATCCTAACACTGATAACATAGATTCCTTACCTGACATCAGATGGTATCCAACTGGTATATTCCAATTCCTGATCACCATTCGAAAAAATCGATAAGTGTATGGATCCAACGTGTGTACCATGCAGTACATGATTCCGCGGGGCTGAGAGGCTCCAGAATTAACTGTGGTAACCCCGGCTGCATCAGTGGACAGGAAAATGTGGAGTACCGGATTTTTTTCCCCATCCATTTTCATTGAGTCCATTCCAAAATCCCTTATGTCATCTGGGAGACGATAGGGGGCGCTTTTTTCCACATCTGATCGCCGGTGGCGCTCGGGTATACTCGGGTAGGCTCGCGTGATGCAATATGATTTCAGATCTCAAAAAAAAAAAAATAATAATAAAATCAGAGAAATCTCGTGAGTGGCTTTCAACATAACATGTTAGACACTGTGGGTTTGGGGGGTGCACGTTTTGTGGGTGGATGCAGTAGTGATTTGGGGAGTTTGGTTTTAGTTTATATTAATGTTGGTTTGATGGGACTGTTGTCCCGTCTGGGGTTATTGTGTTGGTGTGGTAATGTATGTGTGTGTGCTTGGAGTGGTCTGGGTACCGTATGGGTGGACTGATTTGTTTGAGTGTGTAGGGAAGCGTGGAGTTTGTGTGAGTCTTGAAATTCCTTATGAAGTAGAGTCGAAGTGACTGCTTTCAAGTTGTGCGCGTGACTGGGAGTGAGACGTTTTAGGCTGGAAGTAACGGGCCTTTGATGTGTCAAAAGGGCTGTGGGGAATTCAAGGGGGTGTGGTGTTTGGCTTCTGTGGTTTATGACACGGTCGGCTGGACACTGCACAAGAAGCGGGGATTTTGAGGTTATGATGCCTCTAAAAAAAAATCTCCTCGTTGGATGGTGTGAGGAATTGTGGGACTCCAGGCTATGCTGGTGTCCAGGGGGGTCGGTTGGAATAATTATAAATAAATGGTAATAAGGTGTTATGTGAAAAGAAAGATGAAATATTAAAATGTAAATGTTAATTGTGATATTAAGGTGGGCCCCTACTTGACATAAAAGTTTAGTGTTAATGCGGCCCGCGCGCAACTGTTTGCCGAGTCGTTGCGCGAGAGTTGGAAGTTTTATTTATTTTTATCACTTGTAGGCTACCATAGCGCAGGCTCATGACAGCAACGTTATGTTAGTGACTTGGTTGAAACGTGATTCCGGAGTGATATCAAGTAAAGTGGAAGGCAAATGCATCCTCGCTATCTCCTCTGACTGCAAGCAGTGCTCTGCATGTCCAGCTGCACTGCCACTGTCTGTGTCTGTGTACGGGTCTGGTCCAATCACATTCAGCATCCCGTCAGCGTTTTCCCCCCTCACCCACAGTCTGCAAATCAGATGCAGAGTAGGGGAGTAGGGCGGGTCTTCACGGAATGCAAGTGTCTCTCTCTTTCAGTCCGAGTCAGTTGACAGCGCATCTACAGTAAACTCGCTCCCAGTTTTATCTCCGTGAGATAAATGTAGCTACTAGTAGCCTAGTTTCGCCAGCAGGCAGCCAGCAGAAAAATATGGCATTTTCAAAGATGGTCAGTAAAAGAAAAGTCGACTGCAATTCAAATGTGAATGGACTGAAAAATATGCGTTCATCCTGAGTCCCAGCACCAAACCAATGTGATTATATGCCAAGAAACGGTAGCTCTTGTGAAGGGTGGCAATTTGAAAATAATGTATGACTGAGTGATGGAGACCATGTTTGAAGGCAAACAAAAGCAAATCCCCCTCAGATCGCACAGCAACCAGAATAACTGAAATACTGGCTGGTGATTTGATTAAACAGCTTTGTGATAGAATAAAAAAAAATGCACAGTGCATTTCCATAGCTGTGGATGAGTCAACTGACACCACTGAGAAGCCTATGTTCTGAAGAACCATTCATGTTCTGAAGAACTGTTCATGTTCTGAAATGTTATTGCTAAAGATTGAGAAGATTGGATCAGTTGTACTTTTTTTTTGAATACTTGAAACCCTTTTTTTGTGGAATATTTGATGCGGCCCAGCCTCTACCTCCAGCGGCCCCCAGGTAAATTGAGTTTGAGACCCCTGGTTTATTAGGACAAGTGCATGATAGAATGTTAGGAATGATAGGTCTCTGTGACACTAACAGTGATTGTCTTTTAAGGATGACCAAAAGCAATACCGAAGCGGGCAGAGAGATTAATGCAATGTTTTGTATTCCTCTGAGATTCATGTGAGGGATCCACGACAAAGTGATTAAAAATCCAGAGTTTTCCAACTGGACAGACAACGGAGACTAAACGAAGCTAAGGCCGTTTGCTATGTTCAAATAAATTACAAAATCTCTCTATAGTTTTATTAGAGTAGAAAAGCCCAGTATTCTGAGAAACTAAGACACTAGAACGGAATAAAGTAGGAAGTGGCACTGACATTAAGTGCATGTATTTTTCTTTTGTCTTGGCAGGTTCTTGGTGAGGACAGGAGAGATTCTGATGACTCCAATACCAACCGGTGCATAAAACGGCTAAAAGAAGCCTGGAGGTATTGTATGAAAATAAGAAGGTTATCAGTTCCTGTCTGCACCAGTAAAACCTAAAAGTGTGGGTGACTTTAACCCAAGTTGATAGATAAGTAAACACAGAGGAACTTGTTTTGACAAACGGTAAAATTACAAGGGTGTATGGAATGGTGAGAATGTCGAATACAGAGCAGGTAAACCTTGTTAAGACCGTGTTAGAGGCGACTGGAGATTTGACTTTGATATGCTTATTTACACAAGTAGAGCCAAAACAGAAAAAGAAGCCACGATGGGCAAGAGGCCGACACAGGGCCAATGGTGGGGGACAGCCAGTGACCTCTGCAGACACTCCCCAGACAGTGTTGTCCAGTGAAATTAACCTGATCGATTTAGACATGGCAGACTCCCATCATGAGACAAATACGGTGGAGAGTATTGAAGTGACTACTTTGACTCCGACACAGGGGGTCAACGAGAAGGGGCAAGCAGGGTTAACGGTTTCAGTCCAACTGGTGTCCGTCGAACAAGGGTCAACTGGACCGGTCCAGACTGGATTAACTGCTTCAGGTAACCACAGAGTGACAAAGAAACAGAGAAGGGCTGCATTGTTACAGCAGTCAGAGCAAAGCCACCCTGGCCTTACGGCTGGAACAGAGACGAGACGGGAGCTGGGGAGGCCAGTGGAGTGGCCACTACAGCGAGATCCTGAGCCACAGGGATATGGGGTCGACAACAGGTATGGAAATATGCATGAGGAACCACCTCAGCCCATAAGTTCCCCTTACCCAGGTCCCTCCCAGCGACAGAGCCAGGGCGGGGCGAGAGGCCCAGCGACAAGGAGCCAGACAGCCAGCGCCAGGGTGGAGGAAGAGAGGCAATCATGTCTCTCTCATGAATGACAGAGGGCGCTTGTGGAGGCATCCGAACGAGGTGAGGCAGTCCGCAGAGACCTGGTGGAGGTTGTGCAAGCCGTGTATACAGTTGAGGAGGGGACCAGGCTGGCCGCCACGGAGCCAGAATGGAAACCGGCGGGGAGGACAGAATGGATACCAGCCACAGTCTGGATACCAGCCCTAGCAGCCGGACTGCTGGAGCTGTGGAGGACGAGGGCACGTGGCCAGATCCTGTCCCCAAGGAAATATGACCCCCTATCGAGGAAATCAATTCCAAGGACAGAGGGGGTACGTCGGGGGCGGAGGAAATATGGGGGGAAGTAGTCATGGACAGCGATGTTGGAGCTGTGGACAATTAGATTACTGGCAAAGAGACTGTCCGCAAAGATTGTGTCTGCAGAGGCACCAGGCTAGAAGGAACGATGAGGCAATGCAATGGAGGGGCTATGCCGCTCCGGAGAATAGATATAGGTATTAGATATTACATAATACATAATAAGTGAGTAAAGAATTGAAAAAGGGAAAAAAAATAGTAGGAAAAGAAAATGGAGGGATAAATAAAAAATATGTATATAGCTAAATTGGCTGATTGGATTATGTATGCAAGTGAATATCAGTGAATATCATTGGTCTAAATAAAAAAAAAAACCATGCAATGGAAATATATATATATATAGTTTTATTCTTTCATTTCTTTCCTAGTTTTTGCAATGAGAATTACGCATATCTCCCGATAGATATTTGCTTTTTATTTGATGAGTATATTACAAGTTGTGTTGCATGATATGAGATTCACATTTTGTTTGTTGTTTTCTGATTTTTTCTGTTCTTAGGCACCGGCAGGCTGGGAGAATGCTCTCATCTGTCGGGCAGGATGATGAGTGACACAACGGGGCTGATAGAGGAGTCTGTATGATGAACTGGAAACTGAAGAGTGAACTAGAGCAGATTCATAATTCTATTTTTCCGCTCATTAGATCCAGATGTAGCATCTGGGCGGTTGTGTCACCTTTTGGTGTGTGTAAGGGTTGGGAAAACAAGGTTCTCTGTACGTAGATAAGCTCTGGTATATGTCGTGGGGGGTGGGAGTATATTCACCCCGCGTATAATTTTGGTCGCCATTGGCCAAATGGTTGATGGATGTAGGGTGCAGACATGTGATACTGATGATTGTCTTATGAATGGCTCTGCGGTAGCTTATAAGAGGCTGGCAGAGTGTGTGAAAGACGTGGGATAAAAAAAATGGTTTGTAACCGTACGCAGGGTTTGGTTGGTGGAGGATGCCGTCGGAGAATCGCCTGTCCAAGCCGAGGATCTCTCTGGATAAAAGGTATGATTGTGTAAAAGATATTACACATTCAAAGTGTGGAGGTGATGTTGTGTTAGACTTGAGACATTGGTCCAGTAAAAAAGTACAGTACAAAAGAAATGAGAGAAATGTGATTTGATTGAATAATAGCATACAGAAGCCAGAAAAATACATAGATAGTAATTTGGAAAATAAGTTGTCAACTCGGAACAGTAAAAAATTTGTCTGAGGGAGAAAAATGTGGAGTTCCAATCAATTGTTTGTTGTAATAACAGTAACCTCCACAAAAGCGATAAAAGGACGGAGGGGAACAGGGGTTCACTTCCGTGGATTTAAGGGCAGCACCAAGGCTGGTCCCGATGTCCGAGGTGGCGCTTAGCGCAGATCCAACCAGAGGCATGACCACAACGAATCAGAATCAGACCGCAGAGGTTTTTAGAGAGATAATTGCTCTCGTTAGGATAATCATAACCAAAATGACTTTGACGCATCCCCTCTCTCTTTCTCTTTTTCTCTTAGTATGTGTAACAATCTTTCGGTTTCAGATGGGTGTACAGGTGGAGAAGAGCACAAAATAGACACATTTGATTTAAAATACCACGATAGCTAAAAGAAAGGATCTTCCTAGTAAAAATCAGGAAGGTTCTATTAGTTGAGTTGTCTTTTGATACTGATGGTGTTTATAAAGCGTTTTTAAAAGGGCTAGAGGGGGAAATGCTAAAACATTTTAAGGGAGGGGGGAGTCAAAGAAATGTACAGGGGGTGTGATTTGTGTATATAGAAATGTTTTTTTGAATTTTTATGTTGCATACAAGTAAAATGTGTTTTTAAGTTTTTGTATTTTATACAGGTAGTGGTAACTGTGATTAACAGAAATTGTTCTGTAAATACATAAGTGTACCAATCTCTATATTGTTAGCTGGCTGGTAACATTTGGGGGGCAGCTGAGGATTCCAGCAAAGCCCTTAGGATAACAGATAGCAGGTCGTAACACGGCCGTGTTATCTGGTGGCAGTATTTATCTTGAGGCAGGATACAGGCATTAAAGCGTTCCGTCTTGGGACGGATATCCGTCCATTTGATTTGGAGATTCCGTCATTTGATTTGGAGTCGTGACGGATTTTAACCTGAGCCAATCAGAGGCGTCAAATATCCTTTTTTCCCCTACCGCGGCCGCACCAAACAGTCATTTGCGAGCAATCGGCAAATTCTCAGGCAAATGCAACCAACCAGAAGGCGAGATTGTTCTGAGTTTACAGCCCTTTCACCCGCCTCCGCTGTGCTCAGCACCAATGGGAAGCGCCCATTTTGAGACTCTCTAGCGTCTAGCTCTACTCGCGAGTAAACTTGACTCATCAACACCATGCGGCAACTTTTTACGAGACCGTAAGTTCATTTGACTTATTCTAGTCTAAAGAAACATATATATTACTATTGCTATTGATAAATCTAGGTAACGTGAATGCCACAAAACGAATGCCTTTTGTTAATCAGAACGTTATTTACGCGACAAGCAGTGTGTTGTTGTCGTTGTTGTTGTTGTTGGTGGTGTTTCGTGTGTGTGCTTGCGCCGCTCGCTTTCTGATAAATGTATGAATGTTGATAAATCTAGATAACGTTAATGCCACAAAACGAATGACTTTGTTAATCAGAACGTTATTTGCGGTATCAATTGTTTTTAAGCTCAATAAACGTCTTTCTCCCATTTGTCCGGGAGATCTCTGGGTAACAGTACTGTATATTTGCATATCATATATGTCACAAATGTAACATTACTATATACCTGTATGTCATGTATGTCACTATGAATTGAAAACGGGGGACCCTGATGTAAACAAGACGAACGTCTTTCTCTGGTCTGCATCCCCTTAACAATTGTGTGTATTGAGCTGTACTGTATTGTACCCATTCTGCAATCTGTTAAATACAGATTGCAGAATGGGTACAGTACAGCTCAATACACACAATTGTTAAGGGGATGCAGACCAGAGAAAGACTTTCGTCTTGTTTACATCAGGGTCCCCCATTTTCAGTTCATCATAACATATATGACACACATGACATACAGATAGACAATACTGCTACATCTATACATTTATGACATACCAGATTTACAAATACAGTAGCCTATTGTTTGTTTGTGATACAAAAATAGTCTAAAAAGAGTATATACATTTGACGAAGAAACTGTACATTGGAGGTGGTTGGGTGGGATGGGGGGGGGGTTGTAACTATACATTGGATTATCGACAAAACCTTACTTGGTCCCAAGAAGAGGGTCTCGTGTATTAAATAAAGTTTTCATTCATTCATTCACTCTGGATCTTGTAAATCCAGTAGCAATACACACAATTGTTAAGGGGATGTAGACCAGAGAAAGGCGTTTGTCTTGTTTACATCATCAGGGTCCCCCATTTTCAATTCATAGTGACATTTATGACATACACAACATACACATGACATCATGACATTTATGACATAGGGACATACATGCCTTACAGGTATATAGTAATAGTACTGTTACATTTGTCACATATACGATATGCAAATATACAGTACTGTTACCCAGAGATCCTAACAGTAAATATATACATATGATGAGGAGGAGACTGTACATTAGGAGGGGGTGAGTGAGTGGGTGGTAAATAAATATATACAAACGGTGGGGAGGAATGAATGAATGAATGAAAACTTTATTTAACAGATTGCAGAATGGGTACAATACAGTACGGCTCAATACATACAATTGTTAAGGGGATGCAGACCTGAGAAAGACGTTTGTCTTGTTTCCATCAGGGTCCCCCATTTTCAATTCATATAGACATTTATGACATACACAACATACATGACATTTATGGCATAGGGACATATAGGTATTTAGTACTGATACATTTGTGACATAGGCGGTATTCAAATATACAGTACTGTTACCCCTAGATCCTGACAGAGTATATACATATGATGGGGAGGGGACTGTACATTAGGAGGGGGTGGGTGGGTGGGAGGGAAATATACATACGGCGGGGAGGGAATATATACATGCGGTGGGGAGGAGACTGTCTATTAGGAGGTGGTGGGGGTTTTGGGCATTTACGGTGGCCAGTTTCGAATTGCAGCCTCCCGTAGGTGCTCTTTAAGGGCGGTTTTGAATGTGGGCAGGGATTCACATTCCTTTACAGCTTTGGGTAGGGCGTTCCACATTGTTGTGGCATAATTGCGGAACGTGTTTAGTCCCTTGTTTGAGCCGAATCTGGGTTTAACATGATTTGTTGAGCTTCCTCTGGTGTAGTGGTTGTGGTATTCACTGACCTTTGGGAAGTATTTTGACATGTACATGGGCACCCCGGTCGTATAGTGTATCTTGTAGACCAGGCCCATTGCAAGTTGCTGTACTCTGTCGTCTACTCTAAGCCATCCTAGGTTGGCAAAGTGGGCAGGGGTGAGGTGGGTTCTGGGGTTCAGGTCAAGTAGTAGTCTGACCAGTTTGTTTTGTGATGTTTGTAATTTTGTTTTAAGCGCCTTTGAGGTGCTTTGGTACCATGAGGTGCACGCATAGTCATAGTACCCTTGAATGAGTGCTCCTGCCAGAGTCTTCAGGGTATTCTTGTTTACCAGAGAGGAGATCCGGTACAAGAATCTAGTTCGTTGGTTGACTTTTTTTATTACATTGGATGCCATTTTGTCACAGGAAAGATTTGCCTCTAGGATGGAACCCAGGTAGGTAATTTCGTCTTTCCTTGTGACAATATTGTCACCCACTGTAACTGAGAAACCGTCGGTCTTGCTGAGTTTGTTATTTGAACCGAAGAGAATGGACTCTGTTTTGCCCATGTGTAATGATAGTTTGTTATCAGCGAGCCATATGCAGATTTTGCCTAGTTCTGTGCTGAGGGTTTTTTCAACCTGCAATTTGTTCTTGTCAGAGACCAGCAGGGCTGAGTCGTCCGCAAACAGGAACAAGTTGCAGTCACAGGCTGACGACATGTCATTTGCATAAATTAGGAAGAGTAGCGGTCCTAGTATGCTTCCTTGTGGAACACCACAGCTCACTGTGAGGGGGGGGGATAGAGTACCGTTTACCTCTACCATCTGTTCTCTCCCCTCCAGGTAGGATTGCATCCAGCTCACTGATAGGCTATCAAAACCAATTGCTTTTAGCTTGTCCATTAGAATGGAGTGATTGACAGTGTCGAAGGCCTTTTGTAGGTCCAGCATGACCATGCCGCAGTATTTGCCAGCGTCCACCTCTTGTTTGATGTGGTCGTTCAAATAGAGGAGGCATGTGTCAGTGGAGTGGGACGTTCTGAAGCCAGATTGGAATTCGTAGATTAGGTTTTTTTCCGCCAGGTACTTTTCGACCTGTTCGTAGACTATTTTTTCCATGACTTTCGAGATGGAGGTAAGAATAGAAACAGGGCGGTAGTTGCCTGGGTCTAATTTGCTGCCCTTTTTGTGTAGAGGGGTCACTCTCGCAATTTTGAAGTCCTTGGGGACGTGCCCCTGTCTTATAGAGAGGTTTATTATGTGTGTGATGACTGGGGTGATGGCGGCTGCTGCGTCTCTGAGGAATTTGGAGGGGATGTTGTCATGGCCAGTGGCCTTGTTAGGTTGGAGGGCGCTCAATTTTTTGAGTACCTCATCGGTTGTTACCATTTCAAGTTTGAAGTCGTCTTTGTGGACCCCTAGGTTTTTGTAGTATGCTACTATGTGTTCTACCCCATAATGCCCTGAGTGGGAGGGTAGTTTGTTTACCAGTGTTGTGGCTATGTTTGTGAAGAAGATGTTTAAGTAATTGGCTACATCCAGCTTGTCTGTGATGAGCGTGTTGTCCGTCTTTATGTTTATGTTTGAGAATCTGGTTTTAAGTTTTTTACTGCAGCCTAGTTGATTATTGAGTAATTTCCAAAGTTCGCGGGGTTTGTTTTTGTTTTCCTCCGTTTTGTCGTTGATGAAATTTCTTTTTGCGGTTCTGATCATGATGTTTACGTCATTTCTTAGTCTGTTTCTTTGGATTTTTAGTTCAACCACGTGGGCTTGGAGTTCACTGTTTGAGCTTTTGGAAAGGTTTGTCTGACTTTTATGAAGTTCAGAGCATTTTTTGTCTCTGGTTTTCATAGCGGCCAGTATTTCAGTGTGCATCCATGCCTCAGCGCGATTTTTAACCCTGGTGGTTCTTATCGGTGCCATGTTGTTGAGTATTGCTGTGAATTTGGTTTTGAATCCAAGCCATGTTTCTTCAACCTGTGTACCACTGAGCTCATCTGACCAGTCCAAGCTCCCCAGTTCTAGGTTAAAGGCCTCTCTAGAGTAAGTTTTGAGGTCTCTAGATGTGACTGTTTTGTGACAGCCGGCCTTCTGTTTTAGCTTTTTGCGGGTACAGAAAATCATATAATGATCACTTAACCCGCATGCTATCACCCCTTTACTGGAGATCATGGACTTGTCAGAGGTCAAAATGAGGTCAATGGTGGTTTGTGTTGAATCGCATACCCTTGTGGGTTGTGTGATTAGCTGGCTGAAACCGTGCAGGTCAGAAAATCTACTGAAGGCCTTGAAGACGGGTGCTGATTTACGCAGCATATCCGTGTTCCAGTCCCCAATAAGAATTTTTTCTACCCCCTCCACCCCAGCTAAACACCCATCAAGTGTGTCATAAAACCCACTCTGTTCTGGTGGTCTATAGATTGTGCCTACTAGTACTGGTTTCGCCCTGTCTAATAAGATTTCAATCCAAACAGTTTCAATTTCATCATGGTTAAGGTCAGTACGGTTGATGTATTTGGTATCCTTGTGTATATACACACAGACGCCACCTCCATACTGGTTCCTATCCCTCCTGACTATTGAGTAGTTTTCAATTTCAATCTCTGGATCCTGTACAGATGAGTCTAATTTTGTTTCTGTGAAACACAATATGTTAGCCTTACCGTTTAAAAACAACTGTTTGATTTCAGCCAGTTTCGGTCTCAGGCTATTTGTATTTAGATGAAATATGTGAAGTCCATTTTTGCTTGTAATAAGATTGACGTCGTCACAGTTGAGGTAACTCTGTTCAATTGTGTCCTGTCCTGTGGTGGGGGGAGGGGGGGCGTTGTTGCTGTTTGTGCCGTGGGTGGGGAGGGGGGGAGGGGGTGATGCTTTGTCCTTTGCTGGAGTCTGTATTCCTTTGTGTGAAAGCCCGCGATGTGGGGGGGGGGGCTGGTTGATTACAGATATGTCTGATTGTACTCCATTGTGGGGGAGGGGGGGTGCCTTTTGTCCTGGCCTCGGCCCGGGTAGACTAGCTGGCATGGCAGCCTTGGCGGGGCCAGCCAAGCTAACCGTCGGGTCCTTGGTGACCTTGATGTTCCGCGCCGCTCTCCCTTTAGCCACTCGCCGAGTCCGCTGGGGCTTCTGTGAGGGTATGTCGCCGCTTGCTGGTCGGCTGGTGCAACTGCTGGCTGAAGCGTCAATTGCGTGGATGCTGTTGATCTCCGGCGCCGGTGTGAGGAGCGATGCCTCGCTGTTTTGTCCCTGCGACGTGCTGGGCGCCTCGGTTGTGAACCCCGGTTCCTTCCCTCTCGCTGTGGCCTCTCGTGGGTTCTTTTGCAGAGGTGGCAGAGGAGGAATGTTGCCGTTGATCATGTCGTTAGCCGCAGTATGTGTGGGTAGCCGTTGATCAGTTGTGCTGGCTGCTGCTTCTTGGGTCAGCAGATTTGACTGTAGTCTCTGGTTCCGTGTCATTACGGGACCAGGGTTCTGATGAATGTCACCCGACATGAGCAGATATAATAAAAACATTGATCTCTTATTACACTTGCCTGCCGGGGGTAATTTCTTTCGTTCCGGATTTGCAGTAAGTACTGTGTGGATGGTCGTGGCTCCGAAGGCTGGATGTTTCCTCTCCGAGCCCGTTAACAAATAGAAGTCGCAATGGGACTGCTGTTTTACGTTTTCGCTACCCTCCACTTCTGTCTGGAGTTGCTGCTTGAGTTGTGAATTCAGGTACAAATCCATAATCCACAGGAGGGAAAGTAGAAAATGCGCAAAGTACTTTTTTGTTGTTGCTCTGTTGCGTTGGTTACGGGAGCTACGTAAAATGCGACCGTCCATGTTGAAGCCGGATGTTGCAAAGGAGACTGTCCATTGTTGTTGTGGCATAATTGCGAAACGTGTTTAGTCCCTTGTTTGTATGATAACAAGCCATTTAGTTCATGGTTCAAAGTGGGGAGGGGTGCTAGCTCGCCATCAATCAGAAGCTAGCCACAAGACTTGCATTCACGCTCTCCAGCACACAACAGTAGGGTCTCTATAGTCACAGTCAGGACAGTAGGCTCGCTCTACAAGTAGGCTCCCTTAAAACGCTAACGCTATTAAAAAAAAAAATACAGTAGAGGTTAAAATAAGAATATGACTTGGCCAGAAAAAAAGTTCAGTCAGGAGATTTTTTTTGCTTTAATCCCTGGGCAGGATAACAATCAAGAGATCCTGGGAACATAGAGTTCACAAGGACGTGTTAGGACAAAATAGCAGCTGAGAGGAACCAGAGGCTATTTGGAGAAGCAGGACTGTGTTTAAGATTAACCTCTATCTCTCTTAATATACAAAATAACTGGTTTACCATGTATTTCATAACTAAATAAAATAACAAGTGATTCACACATTAGAACCTTTGAAATAGAACTAGTTTAAATCCAGATACAGAGAAAAACAATACAATTAAGAAATTACATGCTTTAAGGCAACAAGTAGGTTTGAACTAATCAAGATATTATGTGACAAACAGTTGCTTCTACTTAGAAGGAGTGGAACCAGATGGGGCCTATTGATAAGAAGCTTTATCAATGGTCTGCTAGCAGCTGTGAAAATCTACATACAGTAGAAAAATATATGACTTGATAGTTTCTAAAAGGATCAAAGGACCCTGGCTATCTGGCCTGTGGCTGCCTCAGACAGCTGGGGAAACAGACTATCTGATGAGATTGGACCCTCCCACGTAGTTTCAGTAATTCAAACTAGAAAGTCTAATAAAGGCTTAATCTAGACGGAAAGTGCACAAGAGAATAATATCACTGTTTAGTAATTTAATAGACGAACCAAGGGATATCAAACTGCAGTTTTCTAGTACCTGGTAACACGGAATTCTGAGAAAACTACTTTTAAGTTTAAGCTAACTCTGGTATTGTGCTTAGAATGGAACAGGCAAATGTCTGATAAATTAGATCACAATTTGGAATGATACACAGTAAGACAATGATTGCAAAATGCCAAATTGTGTTATCTCAGTTATAGTTACACTACAAATATTACAAGAAAGACTAGGTTGTGTGTCTATAACAGATACAAAACAAAATCTAAATGTTAAGTTAACCCTTTCTCTGCCACGCTTATATCCATCAATGTTTGATCACTGCCAGCTCTATTTGTCTATGGAGATGTTCACCTACTTTGCAGGGCTATAACTTTTTAAATTGTATTGCTAAATTGACATTACTATGGCCCATTCAACATCGATTAGCTATTGTTCAGGGTGTAGGAACGTTTTACTTTTTCATTCACACATTCATATAAAAATACTGTCTAGAGTATAAATATGTTTTTATCGTTTTCTGCAGTAATTCCTAGAACGTGAGATATAGCCATTTATGCATATATTACATCATCAAATGCAGTTTGCTAGCGATTGACGTCAGATTAAAAATTTCAATTGTACAAGGTCCTAAACGTCATGACTCATCATCTGATGTTGACCGGAGGGGGGGGGGGTCATTTATAATTCCGTGGCCAACGTTAAATCATTTATGTAGTATGGGTGATATATAGATCAGAGCAGTTTGTATCGAAAATGGTAAAGAAAAACGCTGAAACTCACCCCAGTCTCCTCTTACCTTTGGGTGATGAGCAAAAAGTTCGCTATTATGGGATGTTGATCTAGATCAGGGGTGTCAAACTCATTTTCACAGAGGGCCACATCAGCATTATGGTTGCTGTTGTGAAGGGCCAGATTAAACCGAATATATATATATTTATTTATATATATATATTTAATTGTATTTGTATATTCTCTAATATTCCCTGATATCCCTTGTATATTCCTTGTACAATATGCATTGAATATCCATTCTAGCCTACTGAACATCCCATAATAGTCTCCATTCTACTATTGGTCGAGACCTTGGTGCCAGGCTGCCATACCCCTCAGACCCAGTTCAAACGTACCGCTCAACATGTACGAACAAGTCCTAGTTCCGCGTAGGAATCTGGCTACCGCACCACTAATGGGACTATTTGTTCATAGTGCGTATATATACTGCGCTACTAAAGTAGGACTTCCTTTTCAGTCCAGTTTCTTACCCTCCAATAGAGTCACAGACGTAAAGCCTCCCCGCGACGCCACGTGTGGGAGTAAGGCCAAGTTCGGCTTACCATCGGTATTGAGACATCGTGTATATTAATATTTGAATAGTCATATTTGGCACTATATCGTCGAGTTGGACGTAGTCTATTAAGCTAATAATAGTCTGTTAATATATAGTGCTTCGTGCGGTGAGAATACTACCGTAGTCAGTACCCCATCGTTTCGGGCAGAGAACTGGCTGCTTATCCAGGGTGGTTGACCCCACGTGAAGCTGCACCCGAGGAGCCCCAGAGCCGACGAGCGAGTGGACCTGTATACCGGATTATTCTACCGACGACAGCCCGCCTTCCCAGGCACGGATTATGCTTTGTATACGTTGATTATTCCATGGATAAAGACCCCCGACACTGCCGTGTGTTGGAACCCCCCCCCCTGGAGAGGACGCAAGGTGAGGAGACGCTCTGCAAGACGAGGTCGCTTCACGTCTCTCCTCCGTGGACCGGAGGACGCCGGCCCACAAAGAGTCCATCTGCTTTCATCTGTGGTCCAAGGATCGCCGGCGCATTGAACGGCACTACAGTGGGTTCACCTGGGATACCCTTGGCCGGATGAGGCAGCCGGATTCTACCCCCCCCCCCTTCCTACTCCTGTCGGCTTACAAGCGACTGGATTAACCCCCCCTAGTGTATCCAGCCTATAATCATTAAAGTATCATTGCCGTTATTCCTTAACTATTCCAGGTCGTATATGTGCCACCTGCGCCTTCAGAGATTGGACATTCTCTATTGATATACCGACGAATACTCTTGCCATAAAAGTGCATACTAATTCCCATTCATAAATGTGATTGATTTGATTAAGTGCTTGCTCTACACACCATCGCTGTGTAGAAATAAAGACCTATTTCTAATTTGTACATTTGTGTTGGATCCGTTTCATCTACGTGACAGTGTTCATCATAATATATTTATGCCGAGTACTGGGTGGCCGAATATTAAGTACAAAGGTAGTGGTAGTAAGTATCATATCTAGTAATACAGTCAGGGAATTGTACCCCTCAGTTACAGTTGCCCTCAAAGGGCCAAAGACCGTATAAATGTTAATGTAATGTAAAATAAATGTAGCTACTCATTTACATATTGTTAAACATGTTGTTTCTGTATTTATTACTTATTCAAGTTATACATATTGCATATGCATTTGCATAGATGTAAAAATATATGTTAGCTTATGTTATTTTAACAAATAATTTTGTTAATCAATGATCAAACCATTCAAGTAAATAACAAAGAAGAAGATCATCAAATACAAGCTATGACATTAAGTTTGTTCAAAACCTTTTTGTCACAGTCAAGAGGGGCAGAACTAACAACTGAGCTGCAAAGAACACGTGGGACAGATGTAGCAGATGTTACAAAAACAAATGGCTGCACACAACCTTGCAGAGGCCATACATCCAACTAATGGAAGATAGTTTAATTAACTTTAATTAACAGATTGCAGAATGGGTACAGTACAGTACAGCTCAATACACACAATTGTTAAGGGTATGCAGACCAGAGAAAGACTTTCGACTTGTTTACATCAGGGTCCACCATTTTCAATTCGTAATGAAATTGCTATTATGTGTCTGCATGAACACACAACTGTAACTGTACTAAAAAATAACAAAATAAGGGTTGTCTCAGTTCACAACTATATTGGTCAAGTTTTGGGTGGGACTTGTTTGCGTCCCTACAGCTTCTTATTCAATTGAGCGAGATGCTCGGTTATGTCACACAGCCAGTTTGCATCTGACAGTTCAGACAATATTTCTTCAACCCTTTGTTACCTATTCCGCCTGGATTTTGGGCTGTAAAATTGTCAAAGAATGTCTGAGGAGTAAGTGCTTTTGGCTTTTTTCCTTTGTTACCTGTTATCAATACCTCAGATGTTCAACATACATGTATGTGTAAGAATGTGTAATAACTAAGGCTGTCAAAGTTAAAGCTTTATTAACACATTAACCCACAATTATTTTAACGCCGCTATTTTTCAACCCAAGATTAATGTAAAATTTTTTTTTTTTTTTTTTTTTTTTTTACCAAATCTCTTGGGGGGCCACATCAAATAACGTGGCGGGCCACATTTGGCCCGCGGGCCATGAGTTTGACACCTATGATCTAGATGAACCATTTCCGGGTTGTATAATAATATATACGTCCAAATAACGTTGTTTATTGAGTTATGGCAACCGATCGATTATCCAATGTGTCAAGATGGAGTCCCGTGAGCGATAGCGAGTGGCCGGACGAAATATGGGTGAGCACCACTTCCGGCTGCTCACTTCCGGTTTTGGCAACTCGCCGATCGGCCACCAGGTGGCGGTCTTGAACCGTTGGAGAGTTGAGAGGAGATTCAAATTAATTGAAATATTGATCTCAAAGACGCTGTACGACGTCATTGGCAGATTACGCATGGCGGAGAATGACGTCGTAACACCTCATTGGCGATTAAAGGGTTAAAATAACTGAGTATAACGTATTAAAATGGATTAAAACTAATCTCTCACAATGTGTGCTAAATAAAGTAGTTGACTGCCCCTTTAAGCTTCAAAATGGCGGTCGACAAATGTAATTGGACGAGCTGTTACCGAGGTGTGTCCTGTGAGTGTTATAATCCCTCTCTACAGGCCAGGAGAACACGAAAAAGAACGGACATCGAGACGAGACCACAGATTCACCGTCACCAGAGGATGCCCAGTCTCCTGCTTCCAAGAATACTCCTGAACTAAATTACTCTAGAAATAATTCGATTACTTGTTCTTTTTAGCAGAATCCTGCGGAGTATCATGTCATAGTGAACTCCAGTAGGTTCCAACTCTAGTATAGTGTGCGTTTTGAGTCAATAAAACGCCTTCGAGGTATTATACCCTGAGCGACTTGTCGGCTGGATTTCCTTCAACTCTCCGCGGCGCCGCACCTCTGCAGCAGGCGACCAGACAGCCTATATAGGCTTAGAGCAACGCAGAGTAGCCAACAAGATCCAACAGAACCACGATACAGGCCTTTCTCAAGGCCAGATACGTTATTCTCCTTAGGGTTGTGCCCGAGATGTGTCGAATCAACTTGCTGACTTTGGATCTTGGAGATGGATTGTTCTTTTTCAAACGTTGGAGTCACTTTCTGTATTTTGCTGCCCTCTGTTCAGCTTTCCTCAACGTATCCTGTACTTTCTGGAACTCCCTGTTTAACTTTTCTTTGGTAGCCCTCAATGTTCTTCTCCCAGCATCACATTGCCTAAAAGAAAGATATAAACATAAATACATTGTCACATAATCATTTCACTTGCATGGACTTTTTCCCAATTGTAGTTTTGCACCAAACAAAGTAATTACCAGGATGAGATGGGCCTAATAATTACTGAGTACATATATCAAGTAAATTAAATGGTAAATGGCGCATTTACTGTATAGCACTTTTATCCAAAGCACTTTACAATGTTTTGTAAAAGATTTAATGATAATTTTTTTCACTATGTCACTGTCCATTCTAGAGATAATGTTAATTCACCTTTCTTTACTTAAATATATATCCTCAATGACCTAAACTTGTGTCCTGACCTTGAAGTCCCAGTTTGAGAGCTGACTTGGGATTCTGGCCTGACTGGAACGTCTGGACTGACTAGGGCATCAGGGCTGACTGGAGGGGTGTTCAATCCTTCAAGTACACTTTTCCTGGCATCACTCCTCTTATGAGCCTTCTTCCATTTTTTACGCTGGGCACGCTGCTCTCTCATACTGCAGTCTTTTTGCCTTTTCTTCTTCCCTGTTTCTACATCTTTTCTCCCCTTCTCTTTCTCTTTTTCTAAGTACTGCTGTCTCCTCTGTTCATCAGCATCACACCTGGCACGGTAGCGCCTCTGCTTTTCAGCAGTGCTCAATGGTGTGGAAGAACTCTGTAGAAATCAATTACATTTCAAACAAAATGTCTATTAACCTTTGATAAAATAATGATTTGGGTAACACCTTACATTAACTCTGCATTCACTACTATTAGGCACTAATAACATAGTTGTTACTACTACTAGTACACGTAAGTACAGTTAGTTACAGATGGAACAAGACATCTAATAATTACAAAGAAATGTGTGTAATTACACATGTTCCTGTTCTACTTCTGTAAAGACATACTGCTGAACTGAAGGAGATGCAACCCTGTTACTGTAGTGCAACCCTGTTAAGGCCTCTGCATGCTACAGAAACTTCAAAGCAACTGCAACACAACATCGACAAAGCAACAGTGTTTTAGACACTCTGCCTTTATGCTTCTGCAACATCGACGCGCAAAGTTAGTTTAACTAAAGTTAGTTTAGGTTCGTGTTAACGTTAGATAATGTACAAAATAAACGTATTTCCGGTGATTTTAGACGTCGCACTTTTATTTTGAAATCCCCCGACCGGAAGTGTTATAGTGTCTGTTGCTAGCAGCTTAACTTTCTGTGCTTTTCGAGCTAACGTTACCGTAACGACATTAGTTTCCAATGGAGAGGACCTCGGCTCACATGCAGCTCAAACTACCTATTGGAATAAATTAATTGATTGATGTTTAACTTGTCCCTGTGTGTGTCCAGTCATTTCGACTAGCAAACGTTGTATTTAACGTTAAAGTTACCTCAGGATACCATTGTATTTAGTTGGTTAGCTATGTAGCTAATGTGGATAGCATTTTGTATAGCACCAATGCTAGCTGGCTGGCTACAGCTTTATTTACTAAATTATGGAGGCTTTTTAATCGTCAAGGTAAGAGAGGATTTGTCATGATCAACTGAAGGCGTATGCTATGGAACAATATGTGCTTGGGTTTTCAGAAAAAGGCCAGCTATGTGACGCTAATTATTTAGCATCAACGCTGACTGGCTACAACAATGGCGGATGGTATTCTCTGCTAGACCAATATTATTCTATGACAGCCCCGCCCCCATTCGCTAACCAACCAATCACTGCTACGCAATATCAACGCAACGGTTGTTTAGGTTAGATTTTGGAGACATGTACGCAGATTCCTCGCAACACAGTCTACAAGACCCTAAACAACCACCGCGCTGAAATCGCGCTGATGTTGTGTTGAAGTTGCTTTGAAGTTGCTGTAGCATGTAGAGGCCTTTACTCTAATTATAGTAACAGGGTTGCAAGTAACAGGGTTGCAAATCAATGCTAATGTTATCTTTTACCTCAGGAAAAGATGCTAACTGAGGAATGTAAGTTACTGTCAATGTCAAGGTTAAACATAGTTATATGAATAAAGAAAGACAAATTTGAAATAAATGTGTCTTATTGTGATAATATGAGTAACATGGTTGCGTTAGCTAGAGTGACACAGTCAATCAAGGCTGAAAAGATTAGAAAAATATAAAAAGTAGAAGAGAGGACTTACCTTTGGTCTAGCCATTTTGTTAGCAGATGGCTTGATGATGTAATTTCCTGTGTCATGTGACTCACTGTTTTTATTTTTTTCCTCTATCAGGTGAAATAGGTTTCGGTAACAGGGTTGCACACATGTTGTGGGACACAACTTCAGTTCATAATTACTATTATTTGAAATATGTTGATGAGTAAACAAATTGTTTTTATAATTACAAAATACATATATCAACAATCTAATACAAAAAAAGTATATTTAAAACATATATTTAAATGTTATATTGGACATGCAAGTTGGTCATCAAGAAGGTGGGACAAGAGAAAAGTGCCATTTTAGGGGGTGTTCAAGAGCTATTTGGTATTTTAAATAATATTTTGGAACCACTTTTTCCACAACCATATTTACATTTTGTCTCAGGACAAGTACAATTTACATAACAAGTGCATGTTTTAGTATTTTGTGCATGGATTGTTTGGAATTTCATGGGTGGGACTGAAAATGTCCTCCAAATATAGTGACATTTATGACATACACAACATATATGACATCATGACATTTATGGCATAGGGACATACATGACATACAGGTATATAGTACTGTTACATTTGTGACATATACGATATGCAAATATACAGTACTGTTACCCATAGATCCTGACAGAGAGTATATACATATTATGGGGAGGAGACTGTACATTAGGAGGGGGTGGGTGGGTGGGAGAGAAATATACATACAGTGGGGAGAGAATATATACATACGGTGGGGAGGAGACTGTACATTATGAGGGGGTGGGTGGGTGGGAGAGAAATATACATACGGTGGGGAGGAGACTGTCTATTAGGAGGGGGTGGGGGGGGTTTGGACATTTACGGTGGCCAGTTTCGAATTGCAGCCTCCCGTAGGTGCTCTTTAAGAGCGGTTTTGAATGTGGGTAGGGATTCACATTCCTTTACAGCTTTGGGTAGGGCATTCCACATTGATGTGGCATAATTGCTAAACGTGTTTAGTCCCTTGTTTGAGCCGAATCTGGGTTTAACATGATTTGTTGAGCTCCCTCTGGTGTTGTGGTCGTGGTATTCACTGACCTTTGGGAAGTATTTTGACATGTACATGGGTACCTTAGTCGTATAGTGTATCTTGTAGACCAGGCCCATTGCAAGTTGCTGTACTCTGTCGTCTACTCTAAGCCATCCTAGGTACAGTAGTCAAAGTGGGCAGGTTCTAGGAGTGAGGTCAAGTAGTAGTCTGACCAGTTTGGTCAGTAGTCTGACCATGGGAGAGTGTAACGTGTGGAAGGTCACACTACCTCCCTCCAGATCCTTCCCTCGCTGTGCAGGCGCCCAGACCGAACTGTAGGAGTCGCTGTTTACAACGACCCGGACCCACCCACCGGCTTCCCTCCCGCTGACTCTGCCAATCGAGCCAGTATGACGGCCGGCCAAGCCGGAGGCAACGCTGACAGCCGGATTCGATACCAGTGTCTCTTGCGTTGGTGACGAGCGATTAGTCCGCTGCGCCACCCAGCCGCCTCATAGCAACACCTTTCTAACACGCAAGACACATTGACTCACTCACACATAAAGACACGTGCCACCAATAGTCCAACATGAAAAACATCATACTGGCTGAACAAATTCTGAAAGATGCACAGATGTACATAAACCCTCTCTCTCTCTCCCTTTCTCTCACACACAAACAGACATTCTCCTCTACTTACACATCTCCGTCACTTTTGCAACGTACAACATCGCAGGAACATCACGTTAGACGTGGAGGAAAAATTAGGTGCCTATTAACACATTCGGGACGGGCCACGTATATATCCGTGTTTCGAATCCATGCTTAAAGGAAAACTCCAACATTTTGGGAAATTAGCTTATTTAACATCTTCCCTGGAGTTAGACAAGAAGATACATACCTTTTTTGTCTCTGTGCGTGCATTTAGCTTAGGGAACAGTCGCTCCGTTAGCGTAGCTTAGCTTCATCACTGGAAGTGTTTTTTTTTTCTTGTCTAACTCCAGGGAAGATGTTAAATAAGCTAATTTCCCAAAATGTTGGAGTTTTCCTTTAACACATTGATGGCCATTGGGGCCTGTCTAATATCATGGCAGAGGGCCAGCTTTTGTAAACAAACGTGGGGGTGTTTGTACAGCTAAATCTATACTTTATAGTATTGCTATCTGTCCATTCTCATTGTCAATTGAGTCCATAAACCGTCCCTTCAAAATGGCTTAAAGAAAAAAATAATTCATCAATAGGTTCTCATTTTATAGCGCCGTGAATATAAGCATTATACCGGATTTGGTCTAGTCTATTTTCTGGAACGCTAGATATAGGGCTAATAGCTGCTAGCGTTATATCCAATGGCATTTCCGTTTTACAGATGCTACAGAAATAACTCAAACTGCATATGATCGGGACTATCCCAAAGCATGTATGCATGAAAGGGGGGGGGGTGGGGGGGTGGGGGACATTGTTTATTATTATTGATTACCAATAACCGTGTTCGTCTAACTAGCCACATAGGCCGATCGCCTGGATGGCTATCAAAACAATGTCCGATCGGGCTGTAATTTACGTGAAAAAGATCTTACCGTGGTCCGGGCTGATCCCCCCGAGCATTTCCCCGTTATCGATCGCCATCTGGTAGATCGATATGTCCATTGGCTGATCATGATAAATCCCCTTATTGCATGGTGAAATCTGCGATTCGAAACGTAATCCAAGCTACATGATGCACATCCAGAATCCTGCTACTGAAATCTCTGTTGAAAGAAAAAAATAACTGATCCGTTCAGCCACAGGGCACACTGCAGTATCGCGATAGCGCCCCTAAGAGGATCTGGCCGGTATTGCACCTTGTCGAATTCATAGAGTCGGGAAAATCTGCAGTGCCGCTCGGCGACCTTGAATAGGTTATTAAATTGGAATAAAAGCAATAACAACTTCCCACGGATATGCCTCTGTCCACAACGCATGGATTCGAAACACGGAGATCTCCGTCCTTGGCCCCCATTGTGTTAACACTTTAAGGACCAGCCACGTATATATATACGTGTTTCGGTGCCATGCGTTGTGGACCAGAGGCACGTATATAGCCGTGGCAAGTTGTTCTGTATCGTTAGGGCTCAGCTTGGCTTCGCCTTCTGCACTATCTTGCGTACGTGCACGCGTACTGAATAAACCACAAATGTACCTCTAATACCAGTATTAGTCTGACCACACCCCTCATCAGCTTACCTTCATAAGCAGGTGTGTGGTCACCTGCTCTCCTCCTTCTCGCTTTCACCACAAGGAAGAAGTGCCTCGGTAGATCCCCACACTTGACACCATGATGGAAGAAATTGGATTAGGAACAGCTTGGGAAACAAGGATACGTTGACATCATATCTTTATTTTCTCTCTCACTATTTTCGAGAAAATACGGCGATATTGTCTTCGTACTGGAGTGTCTAGAAGATGATGATCATTCTACAAACCCTCCACCGGTTTTCGTATTGGGAGCACGCCGCTGCATGCTTCTCAACTGCAGTTCCTTGCTGTGTTTGTTGGGGTGAAACCTGTCAGGCCACAGCTGAACTGTCGGACATGCCGCTGTTGTGAGGAGCGGTGCGTTCCAGGTTGGGTGAGTAGTGTTTGCTGGCGGGCTCCACTTGTCTGTTAGTGCTATGGGGGCTACTAGACGAAGTTTATGGAAACCGGCCCCAGGCTAGGGTCCTTTGTTTAGCCGTCTAGGCGACAGAAGGCCTTGGTCTGGCGACCATTATAGTTTTAACTAGTGGGCCGCGACCATTGACACTGGTGATCCCTGTGTGTTCTGGACGAGTGGATTCTCTCTGTCACCGTGTTAAGACCCCATCTTTCATATCCAAATGAGAGTATTCCTTCACGAGGGGATATGTGCATGTAATGTGCGATAGCGGCAGATTCATGTTCAAAGTCAGCTATACAGGCCAGTTGGTACTGTGCTGATTCCGCCGGACGTGTTATTGTCACCGTTGTGAAGCGGTGTTGACGTCTTGTTTTTCCTTTTTCTCTTAAAAAGTGAGGAGGGTTCAGAACGGCGGCCTGTCTGGGTGAGTGTTATGTCATTGTTTACATGTTCATAGCTTACGGTTAGCCGGTCGGTGGCCTGGCGCGGGGTGGCTTGGCTTCTCGCGCGCCGCCGGGAGCTCGCTCCTGATCGCGTGCGTCGTAGATCGGCGTCTCGCGAGCGGAAGCGATAGCACCCGAACGGCTGGAGCAGCCGTTAGCTTGATGCTATTCTGTTGAACGTGCTTTGATTTTTAACATGTTTTACACTTTTGACCACGACGTCATCCTTGACAGGGGATGTTCGTCAACCCTGCCCGAGCCTAGACGGGGATTGCGTCAACAAAGAGGACTGTAGCGACTGGTGGAGCGGCGACGCTGCCCGGATCGAACAACACGGGACGCTTGTGACTGCACTTCGCTGATCTGCGTTCCGGGCAGGTACGGGGTTGGCCAGACCCTCATAACACGTCTTCTGGTTTTACCTTGCTAAATGTATTGTGAATGACGGTGTTTTTTCCCAAAACGTGTGTTGTTGCAATGCATTTGAGATACGTTGCGGGTTGTGTGTGAGCTGTTTTTGTCACTGGCAGTAGCTTCTCCGTGCAGGTCGTGATGTATTGATCTGGTTGTTGTGTGAGAAACATCATGGTGTTTATGTGTACCGTGTACTCACTACTAAGGCAACTAACCTATGAAGCTATGCTTGGTGACGAGTGAGTAAAAGAATGTTCTTTCTCAGACTGTAATGACAATGGACAGTGAGTTCACACATTAACAGGTTTTCCTGTTTTAACTGGCCGTATTGAGGGTGAAATAGGAGGATTGTGTTTTTCCCCCCCCGGTTCCCTGGGGACTTTATCACCTCCTATCAGACATGTTGTGCATTAATTGTGTCTTTTTGTGTGGTAGGGATACGATGTAACTCTCAGCTTGATTGCTGAGGTTGTGCTAAATCTGCTGGAGAAACTTATTTCCTAAAGGGAAATTGGTTTGGTTGCTGTCGTGTGCTTAGCAAGGCCTGTGGTCGATACTAATCAAGAATGATGTATTCTCTCATTGTGATGATGATGGGTTGTGTGTGTCATGTGACCTACAACTGGGTTGTACTGGCCACAGAAGCACATGTGTATGTTGGACCGGGGTTCTTAGAGCCCTCTCTATTCTGTGTTTTTCCTTAGTAAAAATCAGATAGCAGGTTAGCTCGTGCGCTGTGTGGAGCTGTGAAACGCTTCATAGAGCTGACTATGACTGTGTCATATTCTCTTTTTGTCGTTACGTCGTATCATGGGTGTGGGGTCGTAAAGGGGTGAACTGGTAACCTTTCCTCTCCCCATTGTTCTGTCGGTCAGGGGTACACCCCCTGTCCTTCAAGGTTCCCGTCACGTGGCGGTTCGGCACGTTACGGGGGGGGGGGGGGGGGGGGGGAGGGAGTTCCTGGTCCCACGGCCTGGTATATTGGGCGTGTGCACCGCAGGAATTCCCCCGCCATAGAGTACGTCACCGTGCGCGTCTCTGTTGGTAGGACTTCCGTGTGCTGTTCAGGTCCATGTGATGGATCTGTTTTCAGGGGGGGTGGTCAGGGCTCCTCCTCACCAAGCGCCTACTCAGGCCTTCTGTGAGTTCGGACTCCTTCTTCCATGTGATCCATGTGAGGAAGCCTCCATCAGAGTACAGAGCCTTCCTCCTCAGATTGTCAAAGTGAGTGGACCCTCTAGAAGGGTCCTTTTCTATTGTATGTATATTCGATTCAATTCGTTTATTGAGTGTGTTTGGGTTCGGTGCCTCTTCCCCGGAGGCCCTAAAACCAGTTTTTTACATGGCTCAAGGTGCAATATATTCTTTTCAATCTGTACAGCTCGCGTGGGAAGTCTCTCTGGGGATCCCCGTCTCTTTCCTATGGGAGGGTGGTGGGATGTAAAAATGTGAACATTTTTTACCCCGGCTGTGTAGACTGGGATACATACTGTTGATGCTTCCTTCTTTCTATTCCAGAAGTGTTGGAGTTAGGGAGTGTCACACCCCTCTTGTCGTTCCCCTGGGCGCCTTGGGGATTCAATGGCAGGTCTAAATAGCCTGTTCATTGATGGGGGTGTGTCCCGACGCACGTATAGTGCTAGCTCGCTGTAAACAGGCGATTGACTGGCACGCCTTAGTTGCTTGTGGTTGAAACAGCGTTTTTATAAAGCAACTGAGATGGGGGTTTTTCCTCTTCCGGCGACCACATCCCATGACCTGGGTGGGTTGTCGACGGATCCTCGTTCATGTCTGGGGGATGATGACGGGATGGATCTGAACATATGTAGTGGGGTCTCACGCCCTTGGGGTGGGCCACCAGGCGCGGTTCGTCCCGACGTCTGGGTGGCGCCTTCTTTTCATGTTAAGATCAACACGCATATCTGCCCTTTTCCTGGGGCATGTCGGCGTGGTTAGGGCACGGGACTGGTTCTGGTCACGCTGGTCCAGATCAGTTGAACCCGTTGTCCGCCGGGGATGCAGATCTGCTGTTCTGGTACCCTGAGGGACTTGGGCTTTTTTCAGGGGGAAAAATGCCAGGTCGGTCTGGGTGTCACAGGGTTAAGCGCTATGGAGACCCTGGTTGGGTATGTTTTTACTCAGCACTGTCGTCATGGCTTACAGCCATGCCATTCTGTACGCGCTCGATCTCGTCGGATCTCGGCCGCTACACAGGTTGGTCCTGGTTAGTACTTGGTTGGGAGACCGCCGGGGAATACCAGGTACGGTGTGCTTAGGGGCTGGTTCTCCATTGTTTTTCGCTCCTCTCTCACGCATGGCGAAGAGGGGCCTGTGGGGGTGGTTTTTTGACCTCCTCTGGTGACCCTGTGCTTCCCGTACCGCCAGGCCCGGTCCGAAGTGATGTTTGCGACCCGTAGGCCTGGGTTAACCCTTTTTGGAAACTGAAACACTTGTACTGCGGTATAGCCGGTGTATACCCGCAGGTGTGTTTTGGAGTTTTTTCTTGAGGGGTTATAGGAACAACCACCGCATTGGGTAACACCGAGGTGGTTGGTTCCCTGGTGTGTTGGAGCAGTGTCAACTCCCGGGTTCACCGGTTGAGGGTGCCCCTGCACGTTCATGACGTCTGCCAATCGTGTCAGCCTTCTCTGCCTCGACCCCTCTGGGTGGGGGTTGTTAAATGGAGGCTTGGTCATGCAACACCGCCAGCTTACGCTCCTTCCGCCGGGGCGGCTGTGTTCAGCTGTCCCCTCTGGCGCCTGTCTCGTCCGCAGTCTCCAGGCTAGGGTTAACAGCCTGTTGCCTGGTTTTTCCCCGGTGCGCTGCCTGCTTCCGTTGGTTAACCTTTTTTGTGTGCTTACGGCCATGCTGACTGCCTTTTCTGCAGGGTCAGTGTGCCAGGCGGTGTACTATTGGGGGGACGGGGCCCGCTCGGCTTACTGGCCTGGTTGGTTCCGCCTGGGAATACCAGGTGCAGTAACTGGGGGCCTTTGTCCGAATACGCTGGCGATGTGGGGGGCGGGGCACTACGTGCCCACCTGGTGGGGTCTTGATGCTGGCATCATGGACTTCTCCGGGCCCCCATTCCAGGGAGTCCAGTCCTTTTGGTGGGTCTGGGTCTTCCTTCGTGCTCCGCTGCTACGGCCTTGCCACGGGGTTGGGTTTGCCCTTGACCCCGTGATTCTGGGGGCAGTAACGAGGTTGTTCCTCCGTTCGTTCCCGGGTGGCATGCGGGTTGTGCGTGTGTGTAGTCGTGGGTCAAGCCACGGTCTGCTCACCCTGTGCGTTGAGTTGCTTGAGTGCCTCTTCGCACGGTCGGGTCCGTCGCCCTCCCGTGACGTCCCTAATAGGGGGGCTACCCTCCATTAGGGGGGGTCGGGGGGGCTCGGCCCTCCCTGTTCTGATGGTTTTGGGGGGCTGTCAGCGGGGTGTATTTGTCAGCCAAGTGGCTCCGCTTGGCCTCCCTTGTGCAGAAGGCGAAGCCAAGCTGAGCCCTAACGATACAGAACGTTAGGTTATGACTATAACCAAGTTCTGTTAGTTAGGGCGATGCTTGGCTTCGGACGGCCGCTGCAGCCCTTGACCTCACCTTGTGGTGAAAGCTTGGGAAGGAGGAGAGCAGGTGACCACACACCTGCTTATGAAGGTAAGCTGATGAGGGGTGTGGTCAGACTAATACTGGTATTAGAGGTACATTTGTGGTTTATTCAGTACGCGTGCACGTACGCGAGATAGTGCAGAAGGCGAAGCCAAGCATCGCCCTAACTAACAGAACTTGGTTATAGTCATAACCTAACGTTATTGTTTTATTCCATATTAATAACCGGATCAAGATCCCAGATCGACTCTGCAGATCTACCCGCCTCTGTGGAATCGGCAACATGCAATACCGGCCAGATCCTCTTAGGGGCACCATCGCTCCACTGCAGTATCATAGTGGGCGAATGGATTTTTTTCCCCCCTCCAACGGAGTATTATATTACTCTGATCACAAACCAACAGCATGCACCGTGTATCACGTTTCGAAGCGGAGATTTTACCATGGAATAAGGGGATTTATCATCAACCAATGGACATATCGATCTACCAGATGCCGATCGATAACGGGGAAATGCTGCCGGGTATCACACGGGCTGACGGTAAGACATTTATCACCTAATTTATAGCCGGATCGGAGCTTGCTGTGCAACGCAAGCAATCAATCTGTGAATGTGGCTACTTACACGGACACTGTATTGGTAATCAATAATACTAATCAACGTCCCCCGTCGCCCCCCTTTCATCCATAGATGCTCTGGGATAGTCCGGATCATAAGCAGTTTATGTTATTTCATTAGCATATATACAACGGAAATGCTGTTGAATATAACGTTAGTAGCCTTTAGCTCTATAACTAGCTTTCCAGAAAATAGATGATACGGAATCTGCGATAAAGCTTATATTCACTGCGCTATAAAATGACAACCTACCGATGGATTTTTTTTTCTTTAAGCCATTCTGAAGGGACGGTTTATGCACTCAATTGACAATGAGAATGGACAGATAGCAACACTATAAAGTATAGATATAGCTGTTAGAAAACCCACATGTTTGTTTACATTCCCCGGTCCTCTAGCCACTAATTAGACTAAGCCCATCGGTCGTCAAAGTGTTAAGGGACCAACCACGGATATCTCCGTGGCAAGGTTGTTTTGGCTTTTATTACATTTTAATAACTTATTCAAGGTCGCCGAGCTGCACTGCAGATGTACCCTACTCTTTGAATTCGAAAAAGTGCATTACCGGCCAGATCCTCTTAGGGGCGCTGTATCGATAATGCAGTGTTCCCTGTGGCAGAAGTTCTGGATTTCCAATGTAGTTTTCTACTCACCTGAAGCGATCCCTATAGCCTGTTGCACGGAATACGTTTTGGATTGCGGATTTCACTATGCAGTAACTTAAGGGAATATATCATCAGCCAATGGACATATCGATCTACCAGATGCCGATCGATAACGGGGAAATGCTGCCGGGTATCACACGGGCTGACGGTAAGACATTTATCACCTAATTTATAGCCGGATCGGAGCTTGCTGTGCAACGCAAGCAATCAATCTGTGAATGTGGCTACTTACACGGAAACTGTATTGGTAATCAATAATACTAATCAACGTCCCCCGTCGCCCCCCTTTCATCCATAGATGCTCTGGGATAGTCCGGATCATAAGCAGTTTATGTTATTTCATTAGCATATATACAACGGAAATGCTGTTGAATATAACGTTAGTAGCCTTTAGCTCTATAACTAGCTTTCCAGAAAATAGATGATACGGAATCTGCGATAAAGCTTATATTCACTGCGCTATAAAATGACAACCTACCGATGGATTTTTTTTTCTTTAAGCCATTCTGAAGGGACGGTTTATGCACTCAATTGACAATGAGAATGGACAGATAGCAACACTATAAAGTATAGATATAGCTGTTAGAAAACCCACATGTTTGTTTACATTCCCCGGTCCTCTAGCCACTAATTAGACTAAGCCCATCGGTCGTCAAAGTGTTAAGGGACCAACCACGGATATCTCCGTGGCAAGGTTGTTTTGGCTTTTATTACATTTTAATAACTTATTCAAGGTCGCCGAGCTGCACTGCAGATGTACCCTACTCTTTGAATTCGAAAAAGTGCATTACCGGCCAGATCCTCTTAGGGGCGCTGTATCGATAATGCAGTGTTCCCTGTGGCAGAAGTTCTGGATTTCCAATGTAGTTTTCTACTCACCTGAAGCGATCCCTATAGCCTGTTGCACGGAATACGTTTTGGATTGCGGATTTCACTATGCAGTAACTTAAGGGAATATATCATCAGCCAATGGACATATCGATCTACCAGATGGCGATCGATAACTGGGAAATGGTCTCGGGGATCCAACCGGCTCATGGTAAGATCTTTTTCACGTAAATTACATGCTGATCAGGGCTTGTTATGATACTCAACCAGCCTATCAGCATATGTGGCTACTGAGACGAACACGGTTATTGGTAATCAATAATCAGAAACGACGTCCCCCGCCCCCCCCCCCCCCCCCCCCTTTCATGCATTCATGCTTGAGGATCGTACCGATCATATGCAGTTTGAGTTTTAACTGTAGCTTCTGTATAACCGAAATGCCATTGGATATAACGTTCGTAGCTATTAGCCCTATTATTTCTTTAAGCCATTTTGAAGGGACGGTTTATGGACTCAATTGACAATGAGAATGGACAGATAGCAATACTATAAAGTATAGATTTAGCTCTACAAACAGCCCCACGGATTGTGCAAGTCTGCTTACATATGCTGGCCGTCTACAGTGATTTTAGACGCATCCAAATGGCCGCCAATGTGTTAACGTTGCATGTCATGTAATGACATCATCAGAACATCGTCTGTATGTCGTGTAATGATGTCATCAGAACATTGCCTGTATGTCGTGTAATGACATCATCAGAATGTTGCATGTATGTTGTGTAATGTCCTTTTAGTTTTCTTTGTTTGTTAACACTTTGAGCGCCACGCCGGGTTTTCCTTTTTACCGGCTGAATGCCACCATCGGCGCCAATGTTAACGTTAATATCGCCTAATCTATGTTTTAAATTATGGCTATGTGTCTAATCTGCCCATCGCATTATCAAAGACTATTTTCCAGTCAGTGCTGTCAAGGCAGATTGTTTTTTTATCGCGGCATTTCCGTTTCAGAGCATTTAGAAAAGCACCCGTTTTCAGATAAAAAACAGCCCATTCTGGAGCATTCTATGAAAATCGCCTTTTACTGGAATATTCCACAACGTTGATATTCGTCGGCCTTTTTATGAATCGTTTTCAAATAAACGCTAGATGATCAATATTATACGTGCACGCAAGCACATTCGAGCCGCGCACGGATAATCGCCCCGTTGATTTCCTCATGGACTTTTACAGTGAAACCGAAAGAAGACATTTCACAAAACAGCTTATAACTTCATCAAACTTACTCTGATTATCCTAACACTGATAACATAGAGTCCTTACCTGACATCAGATGGTATCCAACTGGTATATTCCAATTCCTGATCACCATTCGAAAAAATCGATACGTGTATGGATCCAACGCGATACAGTAGAACTCCATGATCAGCGGGGATCTGAGGTTCCAGAATGAACTGTGGTAACCCCGGCTGGATCAGTGGACTGGAAAATGTGGAGTACCGGATTTTTTTCCCCATTCATTTTCATTGAGTCCATTCCAAAATCACTTATGTCATCTGGGAGACGACAGGGGGCGCTTTTTTCCACAATGATCGCCGGCGCCGCTCGGCTATACTCGGGTAGGCTCGAGTGATGCAATATGATTTCAGATCGCTAAAAAAAAATTAAATAAAAAATTCAGAGAAATCTCGTGAGTGGCTTTCAACCACCTATAAAAAAACACGAGATATCTCGTGAGTGGCACAGAAAGTTTTAAGTGCACATTATTAATTATGTTCTGCCCTCTGCTTTGATTCATGTGCAATATAGCCATCTGTTGGACTTCTTTATGTAGCTGTATTGTAAACAGGAAACAGGAAGTTCATAGTATTCACCTGTCCTTTGGTTTGCCAGCCATGTGCGAACAGAAGCAATCCTTTTCAGTCCTGAGTTGTTAAGTTGTAAGAAAGCAATAGCTGTACGTTTATTTTGATTAACTTTACGTTTAGAGTCCTATGTTGAAGATTATTGATGATGGATAGTTTGACACTAGTATTAATCTTTTATTTTTTGATCAAATCTTTTAAAATGTTTCTGTTTTTTACTCAAAACAAGACAACACAATACAGTAACAATAATAATAAACAAGAACTCACAGGACAACTGCACTGGATAACAGCAATAATAATAATAATAACGATAATGACAGTATAAGCAATTAAATCAGAATAATGAAAATAGTTATAGTATAAATTAATTATGTAAGGGAAAGGAAAAAAAAATAAAAAAAATATATAAACAGAGACAACAAAAAGCAAACTACAAAATTAAGACTACACATGGACACTCGCTCGCTCCCCCCCCCCCCCCCCCCGCTCACCCCAGGATCTCAACGTGAGTTACAGTCATAATATCTTATTCAGTAATCAAAATGTATATGCGCTCTTTTAGCTTTTCAACAGCAGCCAACCAGATCGCGATATTAGATTAATTAACCCCCATAACACGTGCAATGGATATCTCCAGATAGATCACATCAAGATAGGTGAGAATCCATACCTTCGGACAGAGTGAATCCAGCGTGAGGCAATACATTTTTTGGCGGCTGTGAGGCCGATGTGTAGAGGTCGGTAATTGAGAGACATCATTCAATAACAATACAGAAGGAGAGACAGGTATGGTCAAAGAGAAAATATCTGAGAGCTGAGAGGTAACATTTTCCCAAAAGAGCTCAACAGGAGGACATTCCCAGTACATATGCATAAATGTTCCGGTGGCACCGTTTGGACACAAGGTACATCGAGAGTCAGGTCTGAGACCCATTCGATTCAATTGTCTAGGGGTCAAATAAGTCCCGTGAACAAAATGTAGATGAATCTGTTGGTGATCTGGGTTGTGTGAGGATAGCCGAACATTTTCCCAGACTGCATCCCAATCAAAATCTACATCCAACTCCGGGACATCCTTTCTCCAAATCGTATCCAGGGGGAGGTCTTTATATGAGAACATAAGTAAATGGCGATAAAAGTCAGAAACGAAGCCTCTCGATGTCTCTTTGTCATAAAATTATTTGTGAAAACGGTGATGCACTAGTGGAACGTCCCATGGAACACCATGAGCTTTCAGAGCTGCTCTTATTTGTAAATAAAAGGAAAAGGAGGTTCCGGGAAGATCATACCCGTTGGATAGATCCTGGAAAGAGCGGAGACCAGAGTTATCGAAGATATCCCCCAACGTGTGGATGCCTTTCTTTTCCCATCTAGGGTACCTAATAGGCTGTTGTCCAATAAGGAGTAGATTGCTATTAAATAAAGGGGAACGCGTGTGCCACCGATGGCGGTTAGTATCCACTTTCTGGGTGTCACGCCAAGTCTGGATCACATGTGTGATAATAGGGCCAAATCGTAATTTGCATTGCTTAATTAATATGTTGGTGTACACAATATCCTGAAGTCTATATGGGGACACCATCTTCTCCTCCAATGGTCGCCAAGACATGGCTGCTTGAGCGTCAAACCAAGTAATCAGAGGTCTCAGAGAGAAAGCTTGAAAATAATACTTAAAGTCTGGAAATGCTATGCCCCCATCGAGTTTACTCCTTTGGGCAGTTGATCTCTTCAAGCGCGGACGTTTATTGTTCCAAGCGAATTTATATGAGGCAGAGTGCAATTTCTGCCAGTAACCAACAGGAGGAGGTAACGGGAGCATGGAGCTGATAAAGTAAATTCTGGGTAAAATATTCATTTTAATTATTGCCGCACAGGCCTGTAATGAATGTTTTTATTTGGACCATCTGTTGAAGTCATTCGTAATCCTGTCACCCAAGCTGGAGTAATTATACCTTACCGTCTGGCTAATAGTGGGGAATATTTCAATCCCGAGACATTTAAAGTGCTCCACCATAAGTTTTGTGTTTGCAGGTAGGATGGTAGCCTTCGCAGGCTCATTAACCCTTTCCCCGCCAATAACGTCGTACAACGGGTTTCAAGTTCATGCGAATTCTGCCAATAACGGCATACGACGTGATTCTGATCATAATTTCATATTTTCGCCATGGTATTCATATTTCACTCACGGAGCCTTGTCGGATGCTGTGTGAGCCAGCACAACTCTGCAACGCTTCAATACTGCCACCTGGTGGCTGATCGGCGAGTTGCAACCGGAAGTGGATCTCTTGTGATCCCGGTGCGTCTCTCTATTCCGTCCGGCCACTCGTTTATCGTCGCGGGACTCAATACACACACCGTGGATATGGATCTTTGCCATAACTCAATAATCTATATGATTTGGGCGTGTATTAGTAATATACAAACCGGAAATGGATCGCATCGATCCCCACCACATAACTGGGATCTGTTTGCTCCACTCTCATCGCCCAACGGTACGAGGAGACTGACGTGAGTTTCAGCGTTTTTGTTTATCATTTTCGATACAAACTGCTCTGATCAATATATCACCCATACTACATGAAGCATCTAACGACTATCACGGAATTATAAACGACCCCCCCCCCCTCCGTTCACCCGCGCATGATCAGTCATACCGTTTAGGACCATGTACAGTTGAAACTTTTAATATAGCGTCGATCGGTATCAAACTGCATTTGATGATCTAATATATGCATTTGTGCCTATATCTCACGTTCTGGGAAATACTGCAGAAAACGATAAAAACAAATGTATACTCTAGACCAGGGGTAGGCAACCCTAGGCACGCGTGCCTGCATAGGCACGCAGGGGCATTTTCATAGGCACAGGGGGCAGCATTAAAAAAAAACAAAAAGAAATATTATAATTTTTTATTTATTTTTTGCTTTGAAATATTATAGTGAAATATTTTGCACTGTTGTCGCATTTATCTTGTTGAAATCCTCCCACAGGTTATTTTTACTACCACATATTTAATTGAGACCCTTTATTTGTTTATTATTTCAATTTAGCTGGAAATACATTGCTACATCATTCAGTAACATTTGCAGAGCCTTATAACAAAAACATTATTACGGTCACCATTGTGACCAGTGGGATTAATCAACAAATTTATTTATTTATTTTTCTATTTCATTGAACATTGCACATGTTAAAAGCAATTTTTTTTACTCAAAATGTGAGTATTACCAAGTCAACTTGTGTTCTTAAAACAATGACAATAAACATAGTTTTATTAGGTTGAAATAATGTGGTTGTGTACTTATTTTTCTTATTATGGATTGAAAACTGAAAACCTTAATGCACAGTAACTGAACTCAATATTTTTAAGTTCTGGTAACTTATTATTATTTATTTTTTTACAGTGTAGTCTTGTGATCAATCAAAACGTATTTACACGATATACCTCACATTCACCCTCCATTCACATCCTGGTGTTCTCCATTAGGCCTGTAGGTGGAGCTATGACAGCACACGTACAGTACACACACCGATGGTGTGTGATGTGTCCAAAAATAAATGGGCAAATGTGAGTGAAATGGTCGCACTGTATGCAGCTGTTTGTCTGCATTGCATTCCCCCCCCCCCAACTCAGATTTAGGGTTGATACACCCATCATAATAATATTGTTAATAATAACAATAACAATAATGATGTAATAATGTAAAAATTATCATTAAAAAGACCTGATTATGAGAAGAAAAAAATTTCGATGCATGGAATATTGTTGAGGCACACTAGTTACAACTATATTTCAAACAGGCACTCCATGTCAAAAAGGTTGCTGACCCCTGCTCTAGACGGTATTTTCGTATGAATGTGTGAATGAAAAAATAAAACGTTCCTACATCCTGAACGATAGATAATCGATGTTGAATGGGCCATAGTAATGTCAATTTAGCAATACAATTAAAAAAGTTATAGCCCTGCAAAGAAGGTGAACATCTCCATAGACTTACAGTGCTGGCAGAGATCAAACAGCGATGGATATAAGCGTAGCAGAGAATGGGTTAAGTGGAAGAAAAGCAGATTTTGGCCAGTTGATCTTAAAGCCGGACAGGCTGCCAAATTCATCTATCACTCTGAGCAGATGAGGCAGAGAGACGGAGGGATTCTGCATAAACAGGAGTACATCATCTGCGTATAAGCTGATATGGTGATGTGTGCCCTGAATTGAAACAGGAGATATAATTTGGGATTGTCTTATGTATTGAGCTAGAGGTTCGAGGGATAAGGCGAAAAGTCCGGGACTAAGAGGACAACCCTGTCTAGAAGAGCGTGAGACAGAGAAGAGTGGCAAGCAGAACTTCCCCGTTAAGATCATGGCCGAAGGCCATGTGTAGAGAACTTTGATCATATGAATGAAACCCTCACCCAACCCCATCCTTCTAAGAACTGCCCACAAGTAAGACCACTCCAATCTGTCAAATGCCTTCATTGCGTCCAAGGACATGACCGCTGTAGAGACTGCAACATCCTTGCTGGCATCAATCACGTGCAGTAACCGTCTGATGTTGTCAGTAACCAGGCGTCCCCTTATGAAGCCGGTCTGATCAGGGTGAACTAGAGATGTCATATGCTTTTGAAGTCGGGTGGCTAGAACCTTGGCATATAGCTTTAGGTCGGCTCCGAGGAGACTTAGGGGCCTGTAGCTGCCACATTCGGTGGGGTCCTTATCCTTCTTGAGTAAAACAGATATAAGCGCCATATTGACGTCTCTGGAAAAATTGCCCTCTTTGATTTAGTGTAAAATCATTGAGAGTAATAAGGGACAGAGTACATCCCAGAATGCGAGATAGAGTTCCGGTGGAATGCCGTCCCATCCTGGAGCCTTGCCCCGTTGCATATCCGCAATCGCCTCTCTAAGTTCAACTAGCGTGATAGGTGCAGCTAATAGTTTAGCACTATCTTCCGAGATCTATGGTAGGTTGATTTGATCAAGAAAATCCTCCAGCTTGGTATGATCAAAGACCACCTCTGACTTGTACAGCTTGGAATAAAAAGAGCGAAATGTATCATTAATCTTTTTGGGGTTGGTGGTTACCTCCCCCTGTTGGTTCTTGATGGAAGGGATATCCGCAAATTGCTCACTGGCACGTATCTTCAGAGCTAGTAGGTTGTTGACAGAACTGGCTATGGGGCGACAATAATATCTTCATGAGGCATGGTTTCTACCTTTAGCCTTTAATCAGTGTGGTTTATTATTTACATTTCACAACAGCAGCACATGAGATCTCCTCTCCGTGAGAGGTAGGTGGGAAGAGACAGAGGGGGAGTCGGCATCAGCTTATATACCCTCTACCTGGCGGTAACATTAACAGCTCCGCCTATAGCGCCCTCCAGTGGAGACAGTTATGCATAGTTAGACAGTTACTCAGTTACTAGCAATCATATATAACCTCTAACTTTAACACTCCCACTTAGGGTTGTCTAGTACACTGTACAACTTCTTCAAAAACAATTTACAAAGAAAATAATACAGTTCAGAACATCAAAAAGAATATGGCAGTCAATACTACATAACAGGCAATATTTACACACCAAACATGACCTCTGCAAATCTTTTCAATATCAGTTTGGAAGCAGGATTCGTCATAGCATCTGCAACCATGTAATCTGTAGGACAATAGACAAGTGTCATCCTTTCTTCTCTGATGACAGATCTGATGAAATGGTATTTTATATCCACATGTTTACACCTCTGTCGGCACACAGGGTTTCTTGCGATTGCAATGGTTTCCTGGTTGTCTTCATAAACAACAGTTTTCTTATATACATAGGTATCCATTCCTTCGAGCAGTTGTTCTAGATAAATACATTCCTGTATTGTCATAGCTAGAGCCATGTATTCGGCTTCACAAGTTGATAGTGCCACTGTGGGCTGGTTCTTTGTTTTCCATGAAACCAGTGAGCTGTTTGTGTTCAAACTCACACAATATCCTGTGGTACTTCTTCTATCTGTGGTGTCAGCTGCCCAGTCTGCATCACTGTAGGCCTTAAGCCCTAAGCCTTCGCTGCTCTTTCTGAAACAAAGCTGTTTATCTGCTGTACCTTTGAGATAACGAAAAACATGTTTTGCTGTAATCCAGTGCTCCTCTGTGGGGTCAGCAAAATGCTGTGACAATTTACTCACTACAAAACATAGGTCAGGGCGAGTACATGTTGTCAAATAAATGAGGCTACCCACAGCTTCTCTGTACATTTTTACATCTGTCAGTTTCTGAGCATCCTCCTGGTAGTCTAGTTTTTGATCACATGGTGTTTCCCTTCTCTTCTGGGATATTTTTACACAATTGGCAGACTGTTTAAAGTCCATGCCTAGAAAATGTTTTAACCTTCCAAGGTCTTTCATTTTGAATCTGGTAAATCATCCACTTCTGTATTTAAACATAGAATCCATTTCTGTATTTAAACATGGAATCCACTCCGGTATTTAAACCTGGAATCTACTCCTTCTGTATTTAAACATGGAGTATCCTCCTTCTGCATTTAAGCATGTAGCCACCCTCCTTCCGTATTTAAACATGGAGTACCCTCCTTCAGTATTTAAACATTTAGCTACGAACCTCGCTTTGTACTTGTTGTGGCCTTCAATACCCTCCTTGATTGAGTACACCCATTTCCCTCCCACTGTCTGTCTGCCCTCTGGTAACTTGGTTAGAGTAAAGGTGTGGTTGTCCTCTAGGGACCTCATCTCCTCATCCATTGCTCTCTCCCATTTACTTGATTCAGGGGACACTATGGCCTCTTTAAAGGTCTGAGGTACTCCACTGACTACTCTGTAGCAGTAATCAATGCTGGTAAGTGTACTGTCATCCTCGTCACTTTCTCTCCGGGCATAGTCTGTTAGATACTTTGGGGGTTTGTGTTCCCTTGAGGGATACCTCCCACTCCCACTCGGGTGCTCCTCGTCATCGTCCTCTGGGGGTTGCTGACTGTCTGTCTGCACGACCGTGCTAAGTACACTAGGCTGAGGTGTCTCTGTTTCTTCACACCTTACTCTGGAGTCCAGCTCTGGCTCCTCTGTCTGTGTCTCGTTCTCACATGTTGTCTTTGTGACAAATTTGACTAGCCTGTGTTTCTGCACTCTCCCTTTACCGGGATAATAAACTAGGAAAGCGGGGCTTCCTTTGTCGTGCCCTACAAAGAGTCCTTTTTCACATCTGGACTCGAGCTTTCCTCTGTCCTGCAGGTAAGCATAACACACTGATCCAAATTGGTGCATCCTAGCTAGATTACACTTCTTTCCTGTCAGTGCTGTATACGGGGTGGTGCCCGTGTGTTTATTAAAGCACCTGTTTCTGGTGTAAGCGGCTTCTTGCACCGCATAATGCCATAGACTCTTAGGTAAGTTACTGTCTACTAGCTTACACCTAGCCATTTCGAAAAGAATGCGCCATTCCCTCTCTGCCACTCTGTTCTGGTGTGGGGAGTATGGACATGACGTCTCGTGTCTTATCTTGTTCCTTCTCAACAGTGATTGGAACTCTCTATTTGTGAACTCGGTTCCGTTGTCGGACCTCAAGCATTTTATGTTACCATAAGGGGCTACATCTGATAGGAATTTCTCCATGGCCTGGAGTGTGTCACTCTTCGCTTTGAGAAAGTAAACAAACACTGCCCCTGTACACACATCTGTAAAAGACTGTACATATCTAAAGCCTCCTATGGACTCGTTGCTTACTGGACCGGCTAGATCTGTGTTAACTAGCGCAAGTGGTACCTTTACTTTTTCTGTGGGATTTCTGTTTCTCGATTGAGTAAACTTCCCCTTTATGCACACTACACATTCTCTGTCAGGTCTACGCTTTTCACCTTCAATGTGCATGCCTTATGTCACTGCTTGCAGTTTCAGTAAATCCTTGTAATTACAATGACCCATAATCTCATGCCATGTCTGAATATCGTCACGTTACACATATCATTATTATTACACTTGTTGTTGTCATTACACTCTGTTTGTAGATAATACATTCTCTTGTACACCTTTATGTTAAATCGCGTACCGTCAGGCTCTACAAGAACATTTTTACCTTCATTGAAGAATACTTTGGCACCGTTCGCAGTAGCAGCTATTACAGAGAATAGTTCTTGTGGAAACGAGAGTACGTAGAGAGCGTTCTTTAATGTCACTGTACACCGGCGCCCCTCACTGTCTATGAGGCATACCTGTGCGTCTCCTCTCTCTTGCGCCAACCAGTAGGTGCACTTCCCGTCTGCCAGCTCCATGCTGTGTCTCTCCGGGTCGAAAGTGTTGTCAAAGTTCTTGAACCGACTCCTGTCATTGATGACGTGGGACGACGCACCTGTGTTCACGATCAGTCCCTTCCTTTGGGCCTGCTGCAGCTGCATTGGCCTGGTGACGTACGCTGTCTGCGCCCCGAAGATGAAGTCTTCTTGTCCCGCTACTCTCCGGGCGTCGTCTCAATTCGTCTCACGTCCACCGTTGCCGCCATCTTGTCCACTGCCGCCATCTTGTCCATGCGCATACCGCACGCTCTTGTCGCGTTTTTTCATGCACACTCTGTCCGTGTGCCCCGTGGATTTGCAGAAGCTACACCAGACAGTCTTTGTGCAGTTACCTTTCCGATGGCCTTTTTCTCCGCATCGCCAACACGCCAGCTCCGTCGTGGGCCTGGTCTTCTCCCTCTGCGCCGCTTCAGCACCCTCTCTCCCGCCTCCGCGGCAGCTGGGTGGATATCTTCTGAGGCCTCGAAATTTCGTAACTTGGCCTTGAACTTTCCCAGCGTCATGTCCGCTGAACCGTGTGTTACCAGGAGTGTGAACGGTTTGTACAGCTCCGGTAGTCCCCTCATCACAATCACCATCATTAGCCCATCGCTTGGTGCTTCTCCTGCACTCTTCAACGCCGTAATGATCTGCTCAGCTCTGATGACGTATTCGGTCACAGTCTCGGTGTGCCCCTTCTTCAGTTCTGTTAGTGTTATGTAGAGGGACACGACTCGGGGTCTTCCTTGCCCGATATAATGTTCTCTCAACACTTCCAGGCTTTCTCTGCCTTTGTCCTTAGTGTCGCGGAATATCAGCCCCAAGCTTCTGTCATCGAGCAGTGGTGCTAACTCACAGTATGCGTCTGCATTATGCTTGTCGTCCACGGCTTGTGCTTCCGCCATCAGGTCTTCCGTGGGTGCCGTCAAGATCATCGTCTTCAGTCCCACACCGTGCATGCAGCATAACATGCGCTCTTCCCAGAGCTCATAGTCCTCTGCCTTTCCATTGAATGAGGGCCATTTGCTCCTTCCCTTGGTCGCCATCCTCCTTTTTGATGGTAGGCGTAGCTTTAGATCTGTTGGTATAGCCTTTAGCCACGCGGTGCTCCCGGCGCTAAACTAGCCTATACTTCAGCTAAACTTGCTACCCTTATTATTTCGCCCCTGCGTGATCTGGGCCCATAACCTGTTGACAGAACTGGCTATGGGGCGACAATAATATGTTCATGAGGCATGGTTTCTACCTTTAGCCTTTAATCGGCGTGGTTTATTATTTACATTTCACAACAGCAACACATGAGATCTCCTCTCCGTGAGAGGTAGGTGGGAAGAGACAGAGGGGGAGTCGGCATCAGCTTATATACCATCTACCTGGCGGTAACATTAACAGCTCCGCCTATAGCGCTTTCCAGTGGAGACAGTTATGCATAGTTAGACAGTTACTCAGTTACTAGCAATCATATATAACCTCTAACTTTAACATAGGTGACTAGGCCTGGAGCCGTGAAAGTAGTGCTGTCTTGTTCTGTGCATCTGAAATTCAGATTGTTGTCTTAGAATAGAGTTCATCTCTTTTTTCACTACCTTAATTTGAAGCTCCAGTCGATTAGAGTAGTTGTGCTGCAATGAAGAGATCAACGTGGCATGAAGCTTTTCCAATTCCACCAGCTTAGAGAGACGTCCCTTGCGGAGATTAGATGCAAATAAAGTAGTGTTACTTCTGATAAAACCCTTAACCGAATCCCATAGAATTCTGGGGTCCTGTACCGAACTAGCATTAAATTGTAGGAATTCAGTGAGCTTCTCTTTAAATTGCAAGTTAAACTCTCCGTTTTTCAGTAGTGTTGAGTTAAAGCGCCATCTAGGGGCGCGGGACATTATTTTACTGAGTGAACCCTTTAGGAGGATACCTTTGTGGTCTGAAAGTGCTATGGGCAATAAGTCAACATCAAAGCTATCAAACATAATCAACCTGGAAAAGGTCTTATGTCTCGACGAGAAGAAAGAGTAATCTCTCGCAGATGGGTTGAGCGATCGCCACATATCGATTACCCCTGTGTCCTTAGACCAGGCCTGTAGGGCTGTGGTAGCTTGCTTCTGATCAGAGGTCTCATCATTCTATCCCCAGGCCATCAGGCTGCTAAACGAACAATGAATGAACACTACACAACAACAACCACCAAACGCACATAGCACACACATCCACACGCACACACTCACTTTAAACAAACACACTGTAGCACCCACTCCACACACTTATAGCACACACCCACTTTAAACAAACACACTGTAGCACCCACTCCCCACACTTTATATTTATGGATGAAGGATTGCACTACAACTCGTACACCTTACTGTAAATTGTACCTAAAATTGTACCTCATCCCATTTCTGCTTTGCACTAGATAGTACTGTACATTAGTACACTGCATAGTATTGTGTATTGTATATTATATGGTAACTCAGAACATTGTACATATGTCTATACCGAACACTGTGACCTCATTTTCTTCTTCTAAATTCATGCTATATTATGTTATTATGTTATTTGATACTATCTTGTCTAGCACAGTCTCTGGAGCGTAACAGTAAGAAGCATTTTGTATGAAAGTATTCTGTACTTCTGTATGACAACTATTAAAGAACTTGAACTTGATTGGACCTATCAATCAATGGATCCCAAACTGCATTAAAATCAGCTCCTACTATTAATGAGTAATCAGGTAGTTTCAACATAGCTGCAGTGAGTACAGCATAAAAGTTAGCGTCATACAAATTAGGGGTGTATGCAGAAATCAGCGCAATTTTCCGGTTAGAACATTCTATTTTAGCAATAGTAATTCGACCATCTGCATCAGACCACACATCTAACAGTTTAATATTCAAATTTCGCTTCGCTATTATGGCTACCCCACGGGCCTTGGTGCTAAAAGAAGAAGAACTTATGATATGGTAAAATGTATTTGCCAGTCTTGCGTTATCCGCCAATAAAAGGTGCGTTTCACGCGTGAGCGTGAAAGCAAAAATAAAACAGAGCGAGTCGACTGGAAAGAAAAACAAAAAACAACACAATCCCCCATTCCCTCCCCCCTCCCCCACATCAGAATACTTGTCCGGTATCGATCAAACAATCAGTTGGTCACCCTTGACCGAGCACAGCAACCACAACAACATTATGTATCTTAACCATACCAATAACTTGTAAGGTATATTATAACAATTTAGAAAAAAGGAACCCACTTCACTCAACTAAGAGAAGAAATCTATGCAGAGTTCAATGTGAAGTTCAAAGTGCAGACGACAAAAACAGGTGCATTAACACTTTGGTTGCCAATAACGAGATTTCTCGTTATTTAATCGTTATTTCTTTTATTAGCGATATCCATACATTTTTCATCCAGCCTGACATTATCATTGGGAATGGTTTTGAGCTCGAAAAGGGCAAATACCGCCCCTATCATCTCCCGGATGGTAATGCACATCATTGGATTGGATTGAGTGAAAAAGTGCATCAGAGAAAAACTCCGGTCCAGGGTTTTCCCATCTCTGGCAAGCAGTGTCGTGTTACCAGATTCACTGGCGAGGCTGGGAGCAGCTTGGATTATGCGTTTCGGACTATAACGTTGGCGCTGAGCGCGGCACGGATAAATGATTTTTCAGCCCGCTTTTGTATCGTGCATAAGAACACAAATACTCTCGATAATCTAGCGTTTATTTGAAAACTATTCATAAATCAGCCGGAAAATTACGTGTTTTGTGTATTCCAGTAAATGGCTATTTTCGCGGAATTTCTCTGAAATTACTAGAACTCTCCGAAACTATACTCATATTCAAAACAGTATAAAACGGAAATGTACTGATGAAAAAACTATCCGTTTCGTACATGTTGACTGCCAGCAAGTCATTGATAAGCGACGGGTAGGCCTGCCGCAATAAGCAATAAATCGATTAATCGGCGCAATAATTAAAATGAATGCAATGATTTTGACGGGCGCGATTAATTGCTATTTGCGCATTTGTTTTAATGAGGCGGAACCAGTACCCCTTGTCAGTCACTCTCCGTGTGGGGGGCCGCTGGCCTTACTACAGAGTACAGCACGGGAGCTCCGTGGGGCACTAGCAACGCCACATAGCTTAACTACATTTCTCAATAGTGTTGCTCCTTTTAACCAAGTAGTGTTCTTTGTAGTGTAGCTATTTTTAGACCCAAGTAGTTACTCGCTACTGCCCGGAGAAACTGGACTGCTAAATAAAGATTAAAGATCTAGCGTTGATGCTATCAACATTAGCTAAATAGCTAACAAACGAAATACAACGTATAGCTAGCTACAACACAGAATAACGTTAATACAATTACATGCATCATTGTTTACAATGAACGGGTGGGGCTAGTCAAAGGACTGGACACGGGGACAAGTTAAACATGAATTAATTTATTATAACAGGTAGTTTCGAGTCGTGCCTACGCACCACAGGGCTACTATTCTATTATATACGGCTTTGGCGCTTCCTCCTCATCGTTGATTGCCTGTAGTAGCTGCATCTAACGTTAGTAGGTAACGTTAAAACTAACCTAAAGTTAGTTGTTCACCAACAATCTCAACATTTGTTTTATCATTAGCTCAAAAACACAGAACCGGACGAGACAAGTTGTCCGCTCAATACGTTCTGCTAGGATAATAACAACAATACTTCCGCTCCGGACCGGTGGGTGGGTTTCAAAATAAAAGTCTAAAACACCGGAAAAGATGTTTATTTTGTACAGCGTTTTCCTCCACGAGTACTCGAGTACATCATGTGATCAATCGATCTGGATTATTTTTGCCCATCCCTAGTTTATTCTGTGCTGAAGTCTCCATTCCAATAGAGATAGTATATATTTTGGTGTTTATTTGATTATTGTTTCACTGCCTTTTTATTTATTACGTTTCCACAGTTTTTTCCTCATACTTTATTAACATTTTGTACATGGTACCGCAAGGTACATTAATAATAAATGTACATGTTAAAAGGATGATACAAAAAGCCAGACAGAGGGCTTGTTTCCAGTTTCAGTTTGTTTTATAATAAACAATCAAACTGAGCATTTTTTTTATTTAGGATATTTAAAATATCTTCCAATGTTAAATAAAGGTTTATTGCACTTTGAAACGGCTTCCTTGCATTATTATGCTATTATTATATTAGTAAAAATAAATAAAAAGGTTAATTGAAAACTTTTGGGAAATACATTTCTCAAAAAAAAAATCTCTCAAAACCGCAATAATATCGCTTATCGCAATATTTTCTGGGACAATTAATCGCCCAGCAAAATGTGTTATCGTGACAGGCCTAGCGACGGGTGTATAGTTCATAGTTCATAGTAGAAGGTGTGTGTGAAGGGGGGGGGGGGGGGGGCTAGGCATTCAAGAGTCTGATGGCTTCGTTTTCGTGAGTCATCGTTTTCAATGTTTTTGGGCAAGCCGTATATTCTGACGGTGCACCTTCTATTCCGGTCCTCTAGGTCAGCCATCTTATTTTCGTAAAAAAGGAACTTGTCTTCAATCGCCGAGATCTCGGTGGAGTTGGTTTCAGCTACGACCGCCACCTCTGCCATCTCTTCTTCCACCCTAGAGAGCCGCGTGGGCACGCTAGCTACATCCTCCTGGAGCGAGTCCAGTCTGTTGGTTAGCTGCAGCATGCTAGCATCGAGCTCAGCGCGGGAACAAAGACCTGATACATTCAACGTCAACCTCATTTAATGTTCCAATCTTGTTCGGTATTTGTTTAGCCATATCTACGAGGTATAATGTGAGTCTATGTCGTAAAATTTGCGTTGTAATCAATATTAGTTGGAATATGAAGTGGTCACGGAGCTCGGAAAAGTTACGCCACCATCCGATCTGAGCGTAAACCGGAACACTAGTATTAATCTTCTAACTAATAATGTTCAGTTTGCTAGCATGTAGTTGTGTCGTAGCATAGACCAGTGGTTCTCAAACTGGGGTACGCGTACCACTAGTGGTACTTGGTGGTACTGCTGGTGGTACTTGAAAACATTTACAAAATAATAAAAAAAAAAAAAAAAAATTACTTTTTTTTTTTTTTTCAGTCAGGCCACTGAACTTAGAAGTTAGAAGCAGGCCAGGCCAGTGTTTCTGGTTGCGGCGGAGCGATGGTTAGATAACCTAAGTGGAGAACAACCAGGAGATCACTGTGACAGAGAGTAATGCAGTCTAAACAGTCATAAATCTTTAATTCAACTTCAGCCCTGATCATAACCATTTATTTTTTTTGGTTTTTTAGTAATGTCAGATAAAAAATGAAATACTCCCACTTTTCTGAAAAGAGTTGGTGTTAAATCTGACATTACAAAAAATCCATCAAAATCTGTGTTGTTGCTAATCATTGACACATGCCTAGCAAATAACTCCCGCCAGAAAAATTTACTTTGCATTTGATATATTGAAAATATTTAACTTTTTTTGTTTTTTTAACAATAATTTGTGATGCCATCACACAAACTGGCATTTAACACATTAACTGCCACGCTTACATCCATCGATGTTTGATCTCTGCCAGCACTGTAAGTCTATGGAGATGTTCACCTTCTTTGCAGGGCTATAACTTTTTAAATTATATTGCTAAATTGACATTACTATGGCCCATTCAACATCGATTATCTATCGTTCAGGATGTAGGAACGTTTTACTTTTTCATTCACACATTCATACGAAAATACCGTCTAGAGTATAAATATGTTTTTATCGTTTTCTGCAGTATTTCCTAGAACGTGAGATATAGACATAAATGCATATATTAGATTATCAGATGCCGTTTGATACAGATGCATGCTATATTAAAAATGTCAACTGTACATGGTCCTAAACGTTATGACTGATCATGCGCGGGTGAACGGAGGGGGGGGGGGGTGTTTATAATTCCGTGATCGACGTTAAATGATTTATGTAGTATGGGTGATATATTGATCAGAGCAGTTTGTATCGATAATGATAAACACTCACGCTGAAACTCACGGCATCCTCCTCTTAGCGTTGGGCGATGATACTGGAGCAAACAGATCCCAGTTATGTGATGGGGATCGAGGCGATCTATTTCCGGTTTGTATAATACGAATACACACCCAAATCATGTTGTTTATTGAGTTATGGCAACGATCCATATCCACGGTGTGTGTATTGAGTCCTGCGACGATATACGAGTGGCCGGACGGAATAGGGAGACGTACCGGGATCACAAGAGATCCACTTCCGGTTCCAACTCGCTGATCAGCCACCAGGTGGCAGTATTGAAGCATTGCAGATTTGTGCTGGCTCAGACAGCATCAGACCAGCCTCTGTTATGGAAATATGAATACCATGGTGAAAATATGAAATATGATCAGAATAACGTTGTACGCCGTGATCTGGCAGAATTTGCATTAACTTGAAACACGTCGTAAGCCGTTTCCGGCGGAGAAAAGGTTAAAGGGTACAAATTCTAAAATGTATTGAATATGTGTTTTCTTTTCTTTTTTACAATAATTTGTGATGCCCATCACAAACACTGGCATTTAAAGGGTAAAAACTAAAAGATTCCTGCACCAGAATGCAGGAAATTAAGTTTTTGTAACAAAATAATTGTGTGTGTGTGTGTGTGAGTGTGAGAGAGAGAGAATGAAGGACAATTGCTTGCTGTACATTTGCTGAAATACAGTTGTTCTTAATTTTCTCACTTGTGTGTGAGAATGTTAGTTATTATGTTCTCAATGCCCCTTGCATTGTATGAGTTGTGTGGAAGCGTTTGCTAGTTCTAGTGCTATCCCTTTGTACATTGTGGCTGTGTCTGACAAAAGTTAACAATAAATAATGGTAGGGGCGGCTAGGTGGTGCAGTGGGCAAGGCACTCACCACCAATGCTGGAGACGCTGGGTTCGCGTGTTCGAATCCAGCTCTCCACATTGTTTTAAGTTTGGCTGGTCGTCCATACTAATACAATTGGCAGTATTAGAGGGTGGGAAAGCTGATGGGTGGGTCCTGGGCGTTGTAAACAGAAACATACTCCTACAGTTCGGTCGGGGCGCCTGCTCAGCGAAGGAAGGATCTGGAGGGAGGTAGTGTGACCTTCCACACGTTACACTCTCCCAGTGAGAATCTGAGCTGCCAGGCTGGCTGCCGGCTGGCTGGGCATGTGTCGGAGGATAGCATGTGATAGTCTCCGGCCTCTCGGACCAACAGTAGGGGGGGTGCGCAACAACCAGGAAGGGAGTTGGGAATTGGCATAACGACTAACAGTGGGATGGGAGAAAAATCGGAAAAAGAGGAGGGGGAAAAAGATAATAATAAAAAAAATAATAATAATAATAATAATAATAATAATAATGGTATTAGGAATACATTTGCCTCCTGCGTGAACTATGCATAGCTGAATAGACTGTATTTTAACGCCGGTCATATGGTGGTACTTGGTGTAAAAAGTTTGAGAACCACTGACATAGACAACAGACAGTGAATAGGATTTGTAGTAGCTGGGTCCAAGTATATTGTTTGTATATTCTATCTGTTTCGCTGTATCAGAATATTTGTTTATTTCTATCAAAATTTATTTGTTTATAGCACTTGTAGAGATAGTAGGTTAGCATTGTACTTTGTTGTTATGTAAAGGGAGTAATTTGTGTATTTTCCTTTTCTTTATAGTTTCACTCTTTTTCAATGACAACAATGTGACAATATAATATTAAACTTGAGAGCTAGGACACCAACTTCCTGACTTGCATGTCATTATTGAATGGAGTTTGGCTAGTTGTCTAGCTGAGATTATGGGTATGAATACACTATGGTAATAAACCATTGACTAGGTATGGATACACAAACACTGACACAATACACACAGACACAACGTCAGTATATGGGCCAAAATGTTGCTGCAGGTGTAATCACTTGAATGTTCTGCAGCTGTGTTAATTACCAGGCTCCAACACACAGGCAAGTCCATAGTCCTTTACTATTGTTCACACTCACCTATATTGTATAACGTGACACCTTCTCTTCCGGTCTCCCCTAATCTGTCTTCCTACTGTCTCAATAAAGAACCGTCTATCCTGTGTCTCCCCCTCAGCCTTCCTACTGTCTCAATAAAGAACCTTCTCTCCTGTCTCCCTCTCAGCCTTCCTACTGTCTCAATAAAGAACCTTCTATCCTGTGTCTCCCCTATTCTCTCTCTCTCAGCCTTCCTACTGTCTCAATAAATAACCTTCCCTCCTGTGTCTCCTCTCAATAAAGAACTGTATCTGTTTTCTATACCTGGAGTGTCATCCTGACCTGTGGAGTTGTACCGCTGTCTGTAAGACATAACGTTATTCATGTGATACTACAGCATTAAAAACTTTACTGCATTATATTACAAAGCGCACTCTCCTTATTTGACATGACCACCCTGGAATAGTAACAGCTGTACTACAAAGGGTTAAATGTCGGAACTACGCTATGTGAACACTGGCACATCTGCACATGTGTAGACGCAACGCGCACATTTGCACACCAGCATCGTTATTACCATGGTGATTTTTTGGGTGGTTACCAACGGCAACAGTGAAAGATGGAATCCAGTGACTAATTCATTATTATTTTCATGTACTGTAACATGCATAGTCTCATACTAAATACTACTCTATACAAGTAGTTCCCAAACCTTTTTAGTCAGGCGCCCCTTGGGTAATTGAAAACATTTAACACCATGTATTTTTGGTCTCTTTTCATTCGAACAGTGTTCTGCTGTCCATGTGTTGGCACTTGGCTCTCATAGTAATACAATCACTTGTTTTTGTCAATAGATCAAACATTTACTTTTAAATCAAGCGATGTAACGTTACCTCAAATGCATGTTATGGGTGCATCAGTTTTTCTTTCAGCTCCTGCCAGTGTCAAACCCTTTTTCTATTTTGTATTCAGATTTTTTTTCTCTGGACTGGTTGGATAGCTAACGTAGCACAGTTATCGAGCACATTAGCCCTTTCACTACCACACTACCAAATGGTTAACCCTTTCACTGCGACAATACAGAAGGTTAACCCTTTCACTGCCACACAACAAATGGTTAACCCTTTAACTACCACACTACAGGTTAACCCTTTCACTACAGACGGTTAAGTGTGGTAGTGAAAGGGTTAACCGTCTGTAGTGTGGTAGTGAAAGGGTTAACCTTCTGTAGTGTGGTAGTGAAAGGGTTAACCTTCTGTAGTGTGGTAGTGAAAGTGTTAGCTCATTGGCTGGCATGAGCCACTTGGCATCATAGCACGTTGAAGGGAGCTAGATATGGAAATATATCAATACATGAATCTACTAGGGATGAGCCTAAATATGATGAATTCGGGAAAGCACAGATAGTGAGATGGAAACGTATTTTTTTTTATTACAGATCTTTTGGACCGCGAACACATGGTTGCACTACATCAATGGAGCAGCTCATAACCTAAACAAATATTTCCCCCTCCTGAACAATAATATGAATACCGTAATTCCTCTAATAGTAACCCCGGCTTGTATTTGTTTCAACTGTAGCGGGTACCAGGCTTGTATTAGGAGGAGGCCTGTATAAGAGGGAGGCCTATATTTAAAATGTTCAAACGGATCATAATGAATAAATCAACATTTTGTGTCAGTTTGAACCCAGTAAAATGTACTGGGTTCATTTATTGAAACCAAGTACTGTATGAAATAGTAAACAGTGCAATTACAGGTGGTCACTGGTCATTTCAACGTTTTCAAAGTGAAATCAAGTAACTAGCTCAGTATGCAGCTCAGTATATTAGTAACCCGGCTTGTATTAGGAGGCCGGCTTATAATTGCTTAGCTCAAGAGCGCACCCGGCCATTAATAGAGACCCGGCTTGTATTTGAGACCCGGTTACTATTAGAGGAATTACGGTATCTGTGTAATAAATGTTTTTGTGTCGATCTGTGCTTTTCCGAATTCATATTTGGGATCACCCATACATCCATCCACCCACACACACACATCCATCCATCCACCCATCAATCAAGAACATTTAACACTAATTGGGGATCATCTTCTTCCCACAGACCGCCGGTCCCTGTGTATTTCCACCGCCAATGTACAAGGTCACCTGGGGCTGAAAGAACATACTGCTGCAGAGTGGATCCTAATGTCTCCATCTATATCTTTCTGCAACACAAAGCTTCAACAGGTCCTCCTGAAGCTCATGACATATTCTGTCTGATATCTTGATAGACCAATTTACTGAAACGGGGCCCCTCGCCACTACTCTCACAACAGAACAGTACAGTAAATTGCTGTGAATCAGTCAGCAATATAAAGCAATCATTCTGAAAGGCTCTTGGACAGTGTAAGTACTCTCTGTGGCCCATCAGCTCACACCACGGCAGCATTGACGCTGTTGGAAAAAAGGCAAGTTCCTTGATGATTCACTCAGGCTTTTTCTCTCTCTCTGCCAGGGAACATTTAAAAGGTGGGAGAGAAACACACACAGCCTGCAAGATTCTCATCTGAAAAGAGATGATGATTTATGGTGACTTCGATTGAGGGATTGTGAGTCAGGCGTTCAGAAGTCAAGGACACCCAGCCACCCATAGTCTAATGATGGATGCAGTGAATCGGTTATGGTGTGTAGGTAGTACAGGCTGAACGGGTTATGGTGTAGGCAGTACAGGGTGAATGGGTTACGGTGTAGGCAGTACAGGGTGAACGGGTTATGGTGTAGGGTGAATGGGTTATGGTGTGTAGGCAGTACAGGGTGAATGGGTTATGGTGTGTAGGCAGTACAGGGTGAATGGGTTATGGTGTGTAGGCAGTACAGGGTGAATGGGTTATGGTGTGTAGGCAGTACAGGGTGAATGGGTTACGGTTACAGTGTGTAGGCAGTACAGGGTGAACGGGTTACGGTGTAGGCAGTACAGGGTGAATGGGTTATGGTTATGGTGTGTAGGCAGTGCAGGGTGAATGGGTTATGGTGTAGGCAGTACAGGGTGAATGGGTTATGGTTATGGTGTGTAGGCAGTGCAGGGTGAATGGGTTATTGTGTGTAGGCAGTACAGGGTGAATGGGTTATGGTGTGTAGGCAGTACAGGGTGAATGGGTTATGGTGTGTAGGCAGTACAGGGTGAATGGGTCACGGTTACAGTGTGTAGGCAGTACAGGGTGAATGGTTACGGTTACAGTGTGTTGGCAGTGCAGGGTGAACAAAGAAATACGCAGAAAAATTAGGTTCACACTCTCACTCTTCAATGTCTCTCAGGACGCTTTATTTCCCATGCATAGTTTGGACAAGAGTGTAGTGGAACTTCAGATCGAAATGAAACTAAAAAAAAATAAAAAAGGGTAAAAGAAATAAAGAATTAAAACAAAGTAGTCGAACATTCATTACAAATTTCTCCATTAAGAAGTCATTGGAATCATTCACAAAAAAAAAATAAAAGTTTTCAAATTTTTCTTTTCTTTCAGTTTCACGTGAGACGGTTTTGAAAATCTTTCAGGAAAAGTCCTTCAAAGTAGCATGATGACATACACGCTCTGGACGAGGAAAAGTGCTGTATAAACATAAATATATTACAAAAAAAAAGAAAATCTCTGAAACTAAAACATTCAGCACATTTTATACAACAGTGCAATAGGGGGGAGGGTTCAAAAGAACGGTTCTCAGAGTTCCTCAGACGGTGACAAACTCACATATTCGCTGTCTCTTTCTCAAAGTGGAAAACGAGAGATCAGTGGAATTGTAAACACTTTGAAGTATAACTGATACAGCACTGCTCCAAGCCATGACAAGAGCAAAAAGAAAACAAAAGTATCCTTGACAATACAATCCTCCTCTGCATAAAGACCGAGAGAGAAAAATAAACTCCACTGTTTTCATTCCAGTTTTGACGGGAGACGCGCAAGACGTTGCGGTGAGCGCCTCGTGTCTCTTGGAGGGGAGGGGATGGGAATAAGAAGTAGGATCAATCAGCCAGATCAACTCAAAACATGATGCTCGTGAAATCATTTCTCATGGGTTGCAATGAGATAATGAGAGGTCATCAGCAGATACAACCATGATAACAACCGGTGGTGGCCATACATCGAACAGCAGAGCTTTTTCACACCCGAGTACAAGGTTGACAGGTGCGTATGAGAAGAGGGTTGACAATCTCGGACAAAGAACCACATAACTCCCGATTTAAGTTTTCAGAGGAACAATGTTTTCAAAGGGGCGACAGTGGATCTGGAGGTAAAACAGTCGTCTGGTAATCCAGATGTTGCCAGTTAGATTCCCGGGCAGCGTGTCAAAGTGTCCTTGAGCAAGACATTTTTGACGAGCAGGTTGGCACCTTGCATGGTTGCCTCCGCGTGAAGGTGTGAGTGAATGGGTAAAATGTGAGGAACAAATTGTAAAGCGGTTTGGATAAAAGCGCTATATAAATGCAGCCATTTACCATTTTTCAAACTGTATTATCTAAAAGATGGGCGAGTGTTATGTTCGTTCATCGCTAAAAGACTGTAGTGGTCGAGTACATTGTTGTGATACATCACTTTCACACCTCGACTTTACAACTGCAAATACACTGGCTGATGTGGAGTTATGTGGTTCTTCAGCGCAAGGTAATAAACAAATACCTCCTGTTTCACGGTCACCTTCACTTGCAGTTTCATAGGGAACGTTTCCAGCCATGCCTCAGCTCAATACACAATCCATAGGATGGTGGGATGGTCGGTGTACCCGCCTCTCCTCACCAACTAACGCCACACCACTGTTTAAGAACGAATATTTCTCAAACTTGACAAATCAGGCTAACTCAGGAGGAGTAACATCTGCAACCCCCAGACTGACAAGGGACGCAAGGACTTAAAAGCACAACTAGACCGTTTTTACCACACGTTGGTTCCACGTCATTCTTGTCTCGATGCAAGTTCACGACAGACCTGTTGTTCGATATTCCTTTTCCCTTGTGAAGATATCTGTAGCCATTTTGTGCCAAATGGCTTCCCACAGGCTTCCAGTGTATCTGAAAGTGTACCTTAACGCCTTCGTGGATGTTCAAAACTCACCTTGTTCGATGAAGACGGCCTGCTAACACATGGGTGTCGAGGCAAGAATGGCATAGGACCCACACAGCAACAGTGGGGTTAACTTTATCGCCCTGGTTAGCGATACAGTAGCAGTTCAATGCTCCTAGCATGACAAAGTCTCAATACGCACTCATATTTACCCTACTCTATCTGCCTGCAGTAAGGCTGTGCCAGTATTGCCTGGTTGCGAGGAAAGATTGCATTTCACAGCAGTACAGTAGTTAATACCACAACGTATAGAACGACAGAACAGGAATACATTTCGGTATGGGAGGAAATATATGCGCTTGAGGGGGAGGGAGAGAGAGAGTTCTTTCACACGTCACAGCTTAAGTTGACACTGTGTTCCCCACAATTTGTGCCCCCCTCGACTCTTATCTATATGCCTTCATTACCGGAGAGAAACACAAAAATCACACCCTTTAACACGTGTGAACTAAAGTGTATACATGTCGCATGGAACCCATAGTATAAGTCGACAATCTATCTATAAGCGGTGGTTCAAATTATAGTGTGTAGAGCAAGTCTGTGTTGTGCTTAAGATTTCACACCATTTCAATGAAAAAAACGTGTAACTCCAGTCCGGTTTTACTGGATTTTCCATGTTTTAAATCGGACCTTGAAAAACCCAATGTGAAATAAAAATATATATAAATATATACATACAGGGTTGTCAACCTAAAAATAAACCTCTTTTCTTCATTCCTGAAAATGTTGCATTTATGGAGATAAAAGGATTCAGATTGGCCGATGACACACCTGGGAGAAATTGACCCGAACCCCTTAAAGGTTCCACTACCCCTCCTTCTTGCCCCACTACCCCTCCTTCCTGAGTTGCATTAACACCCGAAAGGAAACAGGGCAGTAGTGGTTAACTAGCCCATTAATGGCCTCAAAATGTCTATATCTGTATTGTCTATCTGGTTAAAGTAAATTAAAACCATTGTCTTCAGGAGAGCATAAAGAGGATCAGACGGAGGGATAGTTGTGAGAGAGAGAGCAAACACGGCCCTTGGCTTTCCACACTTGTTACCGTAGTAACTGAAACATGCCTCGAGGAACGCTCCTTACACGCATCGGATTCGACAGGGTGGAACTTCCCATTCAATTAACTATCTATACACACACGTTTCCATCTACTCCGTCTGCGCATTCACATCCAGGGCTCGTTTGTACGGTTTTAAAGGAATCAAGGCTCATTTTGAAGGAGAGCAAGCTGGGAATGAGAGATGAGCATCTTGTGTGTACAGGGGAAGAGCTGCGAGGAGAGCTTGTGTGATCCCGTTAAGCTCAATGGGCTCAAAGGGTTATGAGTTCCATTCCCACCAGGGGCGACCCACACCGTGAATGTATGCGTATCGTATTACTGCGGGACGCTCCGGGTTAAAAGTGTCCCATCCACCCGATTGCATGTATGTTTAGTACAAAAGGAGTCGCTATGGAAGAAAGACGAGATTCTAGTGGTTTCTAGTCTTGCGTCAGCATCCCTTAAAAGTGCGGGGACCTTCCCTACACAAACATAACGTGCTAGTGGCAGAAATAACCAACTTTGAACTTTTTCACATGGGAAAATCCTTCACATCCACAAAAAGTGTGAAGCTAATTACACACCTAATTGTAATGTCAGTAATGTAAAGGGTCAATTCAGGAAAAATAAAACAGTTTTCTTCTAACCTTTACCATCAAATAAAGTCAACGTCAAAAAAAAGACGAACGTGAAAAGGGATAACAAGGTCATCATCGTTGTGATCCTAGTGGTGATTACTCAGTGGGGGGAGGGGGGGATATTACATATCTACACTTAGAAAATACACTTCAACATACCGAGACCCGAAACGGCTCCTTCGAAACAGTATGAAAAATATACAAATAAAAAATACAAATATCTTCAGACAATAGGTAGGTAGTTTTCTGTTGGCATGAAATCAGTCAGGACAAAAAAGAAAAAAAAAAAAAAGATACGATAAATATTTCACATGTTTTTATCTCTCCCTTGTATTTAAAAAAAAGAGAAAACTAAAAGTGTGGTTATGAAACAAAACAAAACTGTCCATTCAAAACTGTCCATTTGGAAATATTATTCTTCTGTAATTGGTAACATTGTTGATACCCCCAATATCAGTCGTTTTGTTTTCCCGCTAAAAACACCTTCTAGTTAGCAAAAAGAGCCAGTGTTGAAACCAAAAGCATATAGAATTATTTTAGTTTTTTTCTCGAGACATCATACACTATACACGGATCATAAAAACATTAACAATGATCAAGTCTTTTTTTTTTTCGTACAGAGAAATGTTTCGACCATTTAGGTCGGGGAGCCGCCGAGATCCATCATCATCATCACCAGCAAGTGATGTCTTCCAACGATCAGAATCAAATTACTGTCGTCATAAACAAATCAGTTAAACAGAGAGAGACAGAAAAGGGTTCAACAGAGATATTTTTTTCTTTTCTTTTCTTATTTTTCTTTTCAATTTTCTTTTTACATCCCATGATGCAACATTCTGAGCGGCCTATGGGTGAACGTTCCAGATCAGGGGGCGGGGGGCAAGAAGAGGCGGTGTGAAATGGTCTGTGGGAAGAATGGGGGGGGCGCGCACCTGGGCGTGCAGGTGGATCGGCAGAAGGCCAGGTAGCTCGGCCTGTAACTAACTAGCTCGGTAGGTAGGTAGGTTAGGTAGCGTATCTATCTCATCGCTTAGTGTAATACGTACTTTGACCCATAGGAGGAGTATTATCAGTTACCAAAGTAACACCACCTGCAGTTCTGGCCCCTAGGGGGAGCGGCGGCATGGGCATCAGGCCTTTACCAGGTGAGTAACAGTCACACTTTCATACACGGTCCGGACACGCCAGCCAGGTGCCATCTTGGCACTCGTATAGGGAGGACTGGCAGGAAAAGGAAGGTTGAGAGAGCGAGAGAGAGAGAAAGAGAGAAGGGGCGGAGGAGGACGAGGGAGTCTCCCATCTCACTTGACATGCTCGGCGCTGTGAGAGGAGCAGTAGTATTTTTTATGGGCGATGAAGGTGGAGAGGCTGCTGAACTTGATGTTGCAGAGCCGACAGTAGCGCATGTTACCGTTCTGCACGGGGGACACCAGGGGGCTTTTGGGGCCCGGGACCAGGACAGGGGGAGCGGGTAGGGGGTGGGGGGAAGCCTTGTCGGACAGGAGGGAGGTGGTGTCTCTCAGGGCCTCAGGCACAGGCGACAGAGTCATAGAGAGGGCCCTGGTGGGGGACACAGCCAGCGGGGAGCACGCAGGAGGGGACCCAGCCCCGCCCGGCGGGCTACCGTTTACCATGGGGGAGGCCGATTCCCTCTTCACTCGCCCGTTGACGCCGTCTCGGCAGGCTCGGGGCCCTGGGGTGGTGGAGGTGGAGACATTGCTGGTCGCAAGGCCTCCGTTCCCGGGGCTGAGGCTGGGGCTGGGGCTGGGGCTGACCGCACCACACGACCGAGGCTGAGCCTCCTCGGGCTCCTGCACGCTGAGGACGAGGCCGTGGACACTCCTGAAGTGCTCCACCAGGTCAGAGGTCACAGGCCTGTCGGGGCAGTAGGGACACACCATCAGCGGAGAGCCGGCACCTTCCACTTTGACCACAACTCCGGGAGGGGTGGCGGCAGCCGTGGTGCGGTGAGGGGACGTAGCCTCTGAGCCAGGTAAGGCAGAGGGGCGAGGGCTGGGCGAGGAGCCCTGGGCCTGGGGAGCCCACTCGCCAGGCAGAGCTTTAGCCTCTGCGGGGTGGAGGACATCGAGTCGCTCCGGCTGGGCCCTGCCGGTGGGGGAGGTGGAGGCGGGTCTCTTGAGCCTGTGGAGCTGTTCCAGTGTGTGGGGCTGCAGGGTGGTGGCGGGGCAGTAGTAGGTCTTGTGAGCCAGGTAGTTCTCGATGCTGTTGAAGCTGATGCTGCAGGCTGTGCACTTGTGGTAGTCCGTGAGCGGGAGGGCGGGGAGGACGCTGCTGCCGCTGCTTCGCGGGGTCTCTCGGAGCCGGGGTCTCTTGCTCAGGTCCATGGGGCCGTCTCCCTCGGGGCTGGAGCTGCCGGCGGTGACGGGGGAGGCCTCCTGTTTCATGGCCAGTCCCAGGGCAGAGGGAGAGGGGGCCGAGGTGGTGGTGATGGCGGCGGCAGCAGCCGCAGCAGCGTTAGCTAAGGCCTGGGTTCTGGCCATGTGTATCTCGTACATCTTCTTCCTCTTGCGCGTGCGGAAGGGTTGTGGCATGAAGCTGGCGGCGATGACCTTGGCCGGGTGGTTGGCGCGCTGGTTGGTCGGGTCGTGGCGCGAGGCGCAGTAGAAGCGCTTGTGCACGGTGTAGTTCTCGTGGCGACTGAAGCGGATGTTGCAGGCCTCGCAGAAGGTTTTCGTGGGGTCCTCCTCTTGGTCCTCGGCTGAACCGCTCGCCGGGCTCTGGCTCCCCTCACTCGCTCTCCCTCCTTCCCCTCCTTCCCCTCCTCCTCCTCCTCCTCCTCCTCCTCCACTGCCGCCTCCTCCTTCCCCCTCAGAAGAGGAAGACACTCCCTCTCTGACCACTGGGGTCTCGGCCTTCACCTCCACCAGCCTCCGGCCCTCCAGGGCTCTGCCCCCCACCGCGGCGGGATCAGAGTCGGTGGGAGAGGCAGACGCCGCCCTGCTGGCCGCTCCACCCTGAGGAGATGTCGACGAGCCCAGTCTCCCGGAGGAAGGCATGGCAGCCGGGGTGGCGTCCCTCGCCAGGCCCGGGCCACCGGTTGGGACTGGAGCATCTGCCTGGTGCCTGCTGGAACAGTACAGTCTCTTATGGACATAGTAGTTGTTGATGTTGTTAAAGGTGATGTCACATTCAAAGCAGGTGGCCCCTTTGTGTGGGGGGGTGGCAGCAGCAGTGGCCGCCGCAGGGCCCCCCGGGGGGTAGAAGGCGGCCGGGGTGTTTGGGGGAACGGCCTGGCCCTGTTTCAGACGACTGTGGACCATCTCAGACATCTTAGCCAGGATCTCCGAGGCCTGAGGCAAGATGGCCGCATCAGGTCCGAACATGTACTGAGGGAGGAACACGGTTCCCCCTGGCAACACTGAGCCGGCACCTCCGACGTGGGCGGGGCTAGAGCCAGGGGTGGGGCTGGTCGGCTCCACCTTCACCGCAGCAGCAGAGGGACTCCTTGGGGAGGTAGACGTCTGAGAAGAAGTGGCGGCGTTGAGCTCCTTGTTTCCCCCTCGACTGGATCCTAAATTCCCCTCTTCACGCTCCTCCTCCTCATCCTCCCCTCCTCCCAGCTCCACCTCCATCTCCTCTGTGTCAGAGTCTGAACGAGGCTCCTCCTTGATTCTCAGGCCGGGGGCCAGGTGGTCGGGGGGGCTGCAGCCTCGGGGAGTGGCTGAGCCGCCGTTGGCTCCAGGGCTGGACGAGACGGGGCGGGGGACACAGGCCGGGGGCTCCCTGTCCTGGGGAGAAGGCTGGAGCTGGGGGTGGTCAGCCGAGGAGGGGGTGCTCTGGCGTGGGGTGGGGCTCCTCTCGGCCGGGACCCGCACCTCCAGGTGGGTGCGGACGTGCTGCTGGAGCTGAGCGGGGGAGTCCGAGTTGAAGCCGCACACCTGACACTTCAATACCACACCGGTGTCTCCAGGACTTAGGCCTGCAACACAGAGACAAGACATCATGGCACCATGGGTTATTATGACGATAATGTATGGAGAAGAGAGGACAGGAGAGAAGGGAAGAGGAGAGAGGAGTAGAGGACAGGAGAGGAGGAGAGGACAGGAGAAGAGAGGGAAGGAGAGGAGAGGAAAGGGAGTATAGGACAGGAGAGGAAATGAGAGGAGAGGGGAGGGGAGAGAGGAGAGGAGGAGAGGCTAGGGGAGGAGAGGAGAAGAGGAGGAGAGGGGAATAGAGGATAGGACAGGATCGGGGAATAGAGGACAGGAGGAGAGGATAGGACAGAGAGGAGAGGGGAATAGAGGACAGGGGAGGATAGTATAGGACAGGAGAGGGGAAGGAGAGGTCTTTACACAAATATTAACAAAATTCCATTTCATTCTCCCTCCATTTGGTAAATGGAATGGTAAATGGTCTGCATGTATATAGAGTTTTTATCCAACGCGCTTTACAACTTATGCCTCACATTCACCCGTTCACTCACACATTCACACACTGGTGGCGGAGGCTACCATGCAACATGTATGAATCGTACATCGGGCGTAGTTCCTTTAAATGTACTTAGTATTTCTGGCATTGAGTGAAGTTGAGTCTACCAGTTCTCAACTCAAATCATTAAAACGATAATGTGTAAATGTAGCACCTGCTGGCCACGAGGGGTACTGTCTTATTGTTTTCAACACATTTCCCATAAGAAGACTCTCTGCAGAGCGTATTCTTGGGTTTCTTGGTGGTCCAGGTGGCTGCGTATTTGTTTTACATTGTTGCAGAAAATACCCTGCATTCTGCGCACAAAGAACCTATCAAGTTGTGTTTGTTCTAGACATACGTGTGGTATCGTGAGAAGGCTGACCAAGCTGGTCTCACCAGACCATCTGAGGCTAGTGCAGCGAAAGTGGTGTGTTGAAAGGCTGGTGGTCTCAATTTGTCTTGTACATGCTCCAGAACTCGTACATATTGTCACTTTTATTTTTTAAAACAGAGGTTTTAAAAACTGTGTGGGTATCAGACAGGAAGAAAGACGGTCAGGTTTTAAAACTGTGAGCATCAAACAGGAAGAAAAACTGTCTTCTCAATATCCCATTCGTGATGAAGGCCGGGAGGATGCGACCCTCTCTGCGTGCCCTCCTGTCTCCCTGTCTCCGGCGGTCTCGTAGTGGTGACCGGAGTGCTGGACGTCCCGCGATGATGTCGGGGAGGTTGCGACCCTCTCTGCGCCGCCCCCTATCTCCCTGTCTCCGGCTGTCTCGGAGCGATGACCGGAGTGTTGAACGTCCCGTGATTAAGACGGGGAGGATGCGACCCTCTTTGCACCGCCCCTGTGCCTCAAATAGATTCGCTATCAGCTCTATCTTTAATCTTTCAAAATGTTCAGTTGCTATCGCTATCAGCTATATCTTTAATTTTTCAAAATGTTCAGTTGCTATTGCATGCACTCATCTGTGTTTCACTACACACATGAGTGCATGCTTACCAACTGTTAGTTAGATACACCGACATCTAAGAAGGGAGATCCCTCCTTGAATGGCCCTTCTAAGGTTTCTCTCCTCCACAATGCCTGTGGTGCATTTTTCCCTATTGTTAGGTTTTAGTGAGTTTTTCCTTACCTTCGCGTGGGGTATGTCTGGGAGTGCTTGCATTCATTCATTTATTTACATTTATTTTAAATTTGTTGGACCTTATGGTGTTCTTGTTTTATTCTTGACTTATTGTTATGTTTCTTCTTGACTTGTTTAAAGAAGACGTGTCCGGCCCATGGGGACATTAACGTGTGTTCAGGGTTTGTACACCTTTTCCAAGGCAAAATGCAAGCACTTTTCAAGCATTTTCAAGGTGCATTTTCAAGATTTTCCAGCATCTTATGCGGCTGTGGTAAATTAAATATTTACTCAAAATTATTATTTCACTTCTTCCATCACATTAAATCAGATGTTATTGTGCTAAACAACCAAAATTATGTAGACTTGGCATCATATATAACCTGGCTGAGCCGATCTGTTATGCAGTAACGTACTGTATATCTGTATGTCATAAATGTCATGATGAATTGAACATGGGGGACCCTGATGTAAACAAGACGAAAGTCTTTCTCTGGTCTGCATCCCCTTAACAATTGTGTGTATTGAGCCGTACTGTATTGTACCCATTCTGCAATCCTGTTAATAAAGTTTTCAATCAATCAATCAATTAATCAACTCCACTGCAAGCTACTCCACTGGCTGCTCTGGCTCTCACTACACTGCTGGTTGTTGATGTGGATGTAGCTGTGCTGCTTGATGCATTGCTTGTCTGCTGGAAATAATCCACTAATGCAGGACCTGGATTTAGACGTGCTTTCATCAGAATTTGATGCTTCTTCCCTAAATAAAAAGGAGCAGCATGTTATAAATAAAACAAAGTGTTTTATTAATTTAATCTCACTGGTTGCACTTAACTTTAAGAGTGTTTATTGTTTAATGTTGACATCTAATGCCTATGAATTTTAGAGCCTAATGATGGCCTGGAATGAACCAACTACCTTAACATTATTATCCATGTAATTAACTGTAAAGTTCACGTTAGCTGTTAGATTGCATATTCCATAAATAAACATGCTAAAATTGGCCTGGCTCGTCACGTTTGATTGAAAACATTATTAACAGATTGCAGAATGGGTACAATACACTATGGCTCAATACACACAATTGTTAAATGGATGCAGACCAGAGAAATACTTTCGTCTTGTTTACATCAGGGTGCCCCATTTTCAATTCATCATAACATTTATGACATACAGGTAGACAGTACGTTACTGCGTTCCAACCTACAACTGCTCCACACCAGTTCCACACCAGTCTCCATAAATGTTCCGTTATAAAAATAAAATACCATTTCAATACACAACAAGTTTTCGTGTTTTGAAATACATGAAAGGAAATTACCGGTAGCTAACGTTGATTTGCCTAACGTTAAGCTATGCTACATGCTACAACACTGCGGTGAAAAACAGAGTCCGGTAAACACGAGTTTGTAATTCCAATAGTGTATTCTGCCTGTTACTTGACTATTTCGATTATTGAAGTGGTATTTTTATAAAAAACATTTACGGAGACAGGTGTGGAGCACTTGTAGTCTCGAACTTAGTTACCTGGCGAGCCAGGCCGATACACGTTAATAACACCCATGGCTCAGTGGCTCACCTTTCAACGTGGCTCGAACGTGCAGACTCCCACATGGTAAAAATCCTTTCTGCATATTTTGCACACGGCTACTCGAGGATGTTCTCCTCTTTTTAACCATGAATTATATTTGATATCTCCGAGCCAGAGCTCATTAAAACGGCAGCCTCCCGGCATTTTGACCACACACACGCGCTGTTCTCAGATGGCACAGGTAAAAACACTACGGGTAGAGCCGAGCCACATTTCATTTTGCGTGAAAGGCGAAAGCAAAAATAGGCTCGCGAGTCGCTCCGACTTATTTTATTTCTTTGTCTAAAAACCAAACTATTCAGTCATATAGCGATTTATTATTAAGTATAAAGTGCAATTACAATTTCAATAACTTTCCAGCACTTTATACACAATTCAAGCACATTTAAAACCTTGAAAACAGCACATTGAAATACAAGCATTTTCAAGGATTTCCAGCACCCGTACGAACCCTGTGTGTTGTCGGGCCTTACAAATAAATTTGATTTGATTTGATTTCATATTTGGATAGCAATATGAATATTCTTCAGGTGTAATAATTACCTGTGGTCAGGGGCAGCTTGGGCATGCCTGGGCCGGGGGAGTAGACCTCGCTCCTGGAGCCCGGCTGACAGACCATGTGACTGGTGACCAGGTGACTGTACAGGATGTCCCTGGTGGTGGAGATGAAGCCACACCCGTGACACACGCCGTTCAGAGTGTCCGTGTGCACCTTCAGGTGGCGCTCACAGTTTGCCTTGGTGGTGAAGGCAGACAGGCAGATCAGACACACAAACGGACGCTCACCTGTGGGGCGGAGAGGAAGCAAGAAAGAGAGGGTGAGTGAGTGAGTGATGGAGAGAGAGGAAGAGAGGAGGGGGTCATCCAGGAGGAAGCTGAATGATGATGAAAGGAAGAAAGAACGAAAAAAAGAAAGTAAAAAGACAAGAAGAAAGAAAGAAAGAAAGAAAGAAAGAAAGAAAGAAAGAAAGAAAGAAAGAAAGAAAGAAAGAAAGAAAGAAAGAAAGAAAGAAAGAAAGAAAGAAAGAAAGAAAAGAAAGAAAAGAAAGAAAGGGGGTCATCTAGTAGAAAGCAGGACGTGAGAGAGAGATATGAGATGGAGGAAGCTAAGGGGGTATAATTATGGTAGAAGTGTGTTTTAATAAACACCTGAACAGTAGGGCTTTCACATTTCAATCCCAGTTAGAACAAAATGTTTGAACTGTAAGGATGTGAATGATGATTGCCCCATTAACTATTTAGTTATCTGCTTTCCAGAGTCCCAGAATCACTTTAGTGTGCCCTGTATTCCAACAGATGGCCTTCTCATGCTGCCTGGCACATTGTATTGCATGCTATAGGGCTATGTAGAGAGAGACACAATGAAAACTTTAGGAAACTAGCGAGACAAGCCGTGTTGCTGAAAGGATCGTCTCAACACCAAGTATATTATTAGTATCTGTTGACCCCCGTTGCTCTTTCGTACAACAACTAGTGGCCATAAACTGACTACCGAAGCAGGCTGCAGGTAAAGCCATCCGGTGTTATTGGGAGATGCGGGCATAATTAACCCTCATGACCAAACTCTCCAAACACTCTTGCTCGTGAAGGAAGCTCATGTTTATATTCCCTACATGAAGAAAGAAGTGAATAATTGTGACGTTAAACAAAGAAATGTTCCATAGACTATGAAAATAAAAATAGGTCTGATTCTACTCTCAGATCTGTGTGTACATTTCAATCAGGTCATGGGGTTAAATTTCCTTCCAATTTAATTAATTCAGAATAAGAAAAAAATATATATATAAAGAAATGAAAAACACTTGCTACCAGGACGACATCATGTTCAGTCATTAATAATGATTATAATTCTTAATAAATAATTAAAATCTTGCACTTTTTGAAAAAAATTCTCCACATTTGGTAATCAGACGAGTGGGAAGGGAACTGACCCCGGGTCTGGCGCTCTGGATATGAGGGGTGATCCTCACCGCTGTGCGTGCGCATGTGGATCTCCAGGGAGCTGGCGCTGGGGCAGCTCTTGTTGCATTGTGGGAAGGGACAGACACGCTCATTGGGGTAGGACTCCTTGGGCTTGTCCTGCGGTGGGGAAGTGGCGGCCGCAGGCTGCTTCTGTCGGCTGGCGCAGTAGTACATGAGGTGGGCCTGGAGGTTCCTCTCGCTGCGGTACCAGATCCCACAGTCCTTACAGGGAAAGATGTCTTCTGATGGAGCGACAAGGACAAGACACAGGCTAACTGTTAGCTAAGCAATCACATAGACTAACCGTTAGCTAAGCAATCACATAGACTAACCGTTAGCTAAGCAATCACATATAGGCTAACCGTTAGCTAAGCAATCACATATAGGCTAACCGTTAGCTAAACAATCACATATAGACTAACCTTTAGCTAAGCAATCACATATAGGCTAACCGTTAGCTAAACAATCACATATAGACTAACCGTTAGCTAAGCAATCACATATAGGCTAACCGTTAGCTAAGCAATCACATATAAACTAACCGTTAGCTAAGCAATCACATATAGACTAACCGTTAGCTAAGCAATCACATAATAGGCTAACCATTAGCTATTAGCTAAGCAATCACAATATCACATACAGACTAACCGTTAGCTAAACAATCACATATTATAGGCTAACCGTTAGCTAAGCAATCACATAAGGCTACCGTTAGCTAACCCATCACCTATATGCTAACCTTTAGCTAAACAATCACATAATAGACTACTATTATCTAACCAATCACATATAGCAGGGCTATTCAACTGGCGGCCCGCGGGCCAGATCCGGCCCGCGGGATGATTCTGACCGGCCCGCCAAAGATTACATGATAATAAAAAAAATTAAAAAAATAAAATAAAAAATAGTTTTTTTTAATATTTTTTTTTTCATGTCAACGTTAACACGCACAATTGAGCCAAAAGTCACTCAATTAATGACAGATTTCATTGATAAATTGAGGGAAAACTTTGCAAGTCGATTTGATGAATTTGACATGTCCAGAGAATTGATGCATTTTGTGAGCAACCCATTTGCCAATGTAGCTGCTATTTCCACAAAAGGACAAGAGTTCCTTGCATCACTTCACATTGAGGAAGGTCTCCTGCAACTTGAAATAATTGACATGCAAGCATCATCTGCTCTGAAGCAGGCACTTGAGAATGAATCCACCACAACATTTTGGATAAAGTGTATTCATGTCGAGACATTCCCCAAAATAAAAACGCTGGCAATATCTGTGCTAACAATGTTTGGCTCAACATACACCTGTGAATCCAGTTTCTCTCACATGAATGCCATTAAAACAAGCAACCGTGCCTCCTTAACAAATGAGCATTTGCATCACTGTTTGCGGGTAGCCCTCACTTCCTATGAACCCTCTTTCTCTGCCATTGCCCAGTCAAAGAAGTGCAATCGCTCTCATTAGATGTGTGTATGTAGGCTAGGCCTGTCTGCCCCCCACCCCCCTGATGTTTGAGAGTTAAGAGTGGACAATAAGTGCTAATAAGATGCTGTTGTTGCACAGACATGAAGCACTTTTTCATAAGCTCAGCTGCACTATAAATGTGTTTTTTTGTTCAAGTGTTGATGTTAGAATGTTCAGATGCACATCATGCACTTGTTTCTTTTTTATTTTATTTTTATATTGAAATGTTGAAGAGGAGATGTTGCAGTTGTTGCACAGTCATAAATGAAGCACTTTTTGCAGGAGATGTTGCAGATGTGGCACATAAATGAAGCACTTTTTTTGAAAAGTATACTACTTTTGCAATGTAGTTAAATAAAAGTTGTGAAAATGTGGTTGCGTGTTGTGTCAAGTGTACATATATTCATAGCACGGGGAGGCGCCGTGGCAGTCTGGCCCCTGGCCCCTTGGGTTTCTGACAATGTGGCCCCCTGAACAATTTAGTTGAATAGCCCTGACATATAGGCTATGCGATCATCAGAGACAAAGTCTGAGAACACGAATAGCAAAGATCAAAGACTCCAACGTGATCAAATGAAAATTATGATACAAAAAAGGTCAAAATAATCACAATATGATATTCTTTTCCATATGGTTCAGCCCTGCGACCCACACTCCAGTCTGTCACCACCAATAATCCAAGAACATGGAAGGAACAGTGTCAGAGTGAAAAAGGCCTCTTACAAGCCCGATCCGTGATGTTTGACAATATTAACGTACGTGGCACAATTAAATTATCTGTGATCAAGAATTTCACATACATGCTTGGAAGAGGTTGATTAGTAGATGGAAAAAAGGATATTTGGAACATTCCTAACACATTGTAAATCAGAATATAGTTGTTGTTTACATGAGCGTGCATGTGTCCCCTCCCTACTTCCCATTTCCCCACGTTGAATGCACCTGATTGGATATAATCATGCTGGTGCTCTAGTGCAACATCTAGTGGCTGAATGTTATCTATAGCACCTTTAACTGTTGTCTAATTGTTAGTCCTTGTATCAAGAGCTCAGTTGATCCACTAGTGTTTTTTCCAGTTGAACGTAAAACGATTGTGACAAATTGTGTCAGTCATAGATCCAAATGTAAAGAAAAGGGTTTATCCAAGAACAAGAAGAGTAAACAAGAACAAGAAGGGTAAACAAGAATGGAGACGTGATTCTTGTTTACCCTTCTTGTTCTTGTTTACTATTCTTGTTCTTGGATAAAACCCTTTTCTTTACATTTGGATCTATGACTGACACAATTTGTCACAATCGTTTTACGTTCAACTGGAAAAAACAGTTGAAAGCAGCATTCATGAAGAAAAACATGGCGTATTGTATTGTACTAGGAATGCTCCTCCTTCAGAAGGACATGAAGCATTTGCACAGAACAGACTATGTACAGTACATTAACCTACACACAACAAAACATACTAGTTTGAACCACCACTAAAACTGTTCCTTTACCCCTCCAACACACACACACATACAAACAAACAATTAACAACCCCCACCACCGACACGCTGTGCCACATTGTTGTGCTGTAGAATGACAATACATTTGAATCTAATCGAATACACACCATAATAAAACACAAAACACCCACACACATATCAGCAAACAGCTGTGATCTACAAAGTGACTTTTAACACCTGGAATAAAGATGGCTCCCTATTACATCGCCACACAGCTGGTCTCCATGGCAACAGAACATGAAGGTTCCAGGAACGAGAGCGCGAGGGGGGCACCAGGGAGGAATCAAACTGATCTGGTATCAGAACCTCGTGTTAATGGGGCAATTTTTGATAACATCCGATAATTAAGCAGCTCCTCAGAAGAACCAAGTGGAACCAAGATAGAGCAGGAAGGAGCGGCCAACATTCTGACATTTCTTCTCATGTCATTAATCATGGTCACGCTGGCTGTGCGTGTGTGTGTGTGCGTGTATGTCATGTTAATCAGAGTGATAATATAAGTTTGGGAATGTGCAATGAAGCTCAATATTTGTGTGAGTGTGTGTGTGTGTGTGTGTGTGTGTGTGTGTGTGTGTGTGTGTGTGTGTGTGTGTGTGTGACTGACTTGAGAATAGCACAGGGCCAATTGGGAAGTGTAGTGGTTACGTCATTGCTGTTTCCGGCCGGTCCACCATCTTGAAAACGCAATGTATTTCCCCATTGCCCATTTCTAAATCGTCTCGTTTAAAGCAAATAAAGCATGAACATTTGCATGGTGTACCTTTCTGTGCGTATTCCGTATTCATCCACAATCTATAGCTCAACATGAAAATATTCGCAATTAATGGTAAAGAAATATCGCCGAATTTAATTTCAACCAAAAATGGTTAAACAACAATGTTAGTGATAGAAGGGAACTCATTTTGTGCAAAATGGAAAGCTTGCCAATGTTCATGAGGCAGAATTGTTACAATAGCCGATAATCCATTTTCCAATGATAAATCCCTATACGGGTGGACCTCGTGGGCGGTCCAAAGTGACGTCAGACTACACCTCCCTATAGGAGCCTTTATGAGGAACAGTGAGAAGAGGGGGAAGCAATGAGCAAAGCCAGTGATGACACCAGGTTGCTGTAACAAGAGTCGCAGTGCCATCTTGTGGTGTACAGGGTGTATTACATCACACATTTATTACATTTCATTATCATGTGGCGAGCCAATTTAGAGATCAGCTTGGGCCTAAAGATGTGGGACCCCAGGCCTGACACTGAGTCCAAACATATTCTAGTCTGAACCAAACCAAGCCTCTGGCCTTTTAGCCCAACCCACAATACACACCTAGGCTATTATGTCAGTGGTCTCTACTTAAACCTGAAATAGATATACATTAGGGGTGCAACGGTACACAAAAACCACGGTACGGTACGCACCTCGGTTTTGAAGTCAAGGTTCGGTACGGGTTTTGGGTACAGTGGGGGAAAGTTTGGCTTTCCATGTTCCACTCAGGGGTGATGTAGTGTGCAGTAACTAATTGTACTTGTAGGGCTGTCAACGAATATTCTATATTGAAATTAATAATCGACTTGTACATATTTTTTTTTTAATAATAATAATTATATTAGATTGTGAAAAAAACAGCCCCCGGTGGGCGGTCGTTAGTGGTTAACATACCGTTGTATTCGTTCGGTACACTACACAGCCGTTCGGTACGGTACGGTACACACTGAAACGGTTCGGTACGGTACGGATACGTGTACTTTTACACCCCTAATATACATAAATAATAAATAGCTAATAACAGCATTTTTCAACAATATCTTTTCAACCTGCGTTTAACCAAAACCCAATCAATTAAGTGAGATATTCAGCCTGGCTTGATCAAAGTGCATCAGCTTTCATCAGGTGCAGACCAAGTAGGGGATGCACCAATACAGGTTTCAGATGATTGGGAAGATACCAAAATAGTAGTATAGTAGTACAGTATCAGTGTCGGGAAATTTCCCCAATACTACTATCTGATAACAAAAATCACTTGTATCATCTCAGATATCAAAGAGAAGACACTTGATTGGTTTTCTGTATGTTCGCCTGGATATATTTCAATCATATTCATCCAACACCGATGGTCTGAGTCAATGGTCTGAGTCAATACTGTTCAGTACAAGTATTGGGTCGGATCAGCAGGAATCTAGAATTGGTATCAGCGTATCCCTAACGCCAAGGTCAAGACAGACTGGACCGCTCTGGTCTGTTGACACAAAGACAGAAACACACAGAGACAGAGAGACAGAAACACACAGAGACAGAGAGACAGAAACACACAGAGACAGAGAGACAGACACACACAGAGACAGAGAGACAGACACACACAGAGACAGAGAGACAGAAACACACAGAGACAGAGACAGACACACACAGAGAGACAGAGAGACAGACACACACAGAGACAGAGTGACAGAAACACACAGAGACAGAGAGACCGAAACACAGACAGAAACACACAGAGACAGACACACACAGAGAGACAGAGAGACAGACACACACAGAGACAGAGTGACAGAAACACACAGAGACACAGAGACAGAAACACACAGAGAGACAGAGAGACAAAAACACACAGACAGAAACACACACAGAGACAGAGAGACAGAAACACACAGAGAGACAGAAACACACAGAGACAGAAACACACAGAGAGACAGAGAGACAGAAACACACAGACAGAAACACACACAGAGACAGAGAGACAGAAACACACAGAGAGACAGAAACACACAGAGACAGAGAGACAGAAACACACAGAGACAGAGAGACAGAAACACACAGAGACAGCGTGATAGAAACACACAGAGACAGACAGAAACACACAGAGACAGAGACAGAAACACACAGAGACAGAAACACACAGAGACAGAGAGACACAGAGACAGAGAGACAGAAACACACAGAGACAGAGAGACAGAAACACACAGAGACAGAGAGACAGACACACACAGAGAGACAGAGAGACAGACACACACAGAGACAGAGAGACAGAAACACACAGACAGAAACACAGAGAGACAGAGCGACAGAAACACACAGAGACAGAAACACACAGAGACAGAGAGATAGAAACACACAGAGACAGAGAGATAGAAACACACAGAGACAGAGAGAGACAGAGAGACAGAAACACACAGAGACAGAGAGATAGAAACACACAGAAACACAGAGAGACAGAGCGACAGAAACACACAGAGACAGAAACACACAGAGACAGAGAGATAGAAACACACAGAGACAGAGAGACAGAAACACACAGAGACAGAGAGACAGAAACACACAGAGACAGACACACACAGAGAGCCAGAGAGACAGACACACACACAGAGACAGAGAGACAGAAACACACAGAGAGACAGAGCGACAGTAACACACAGCAACAGAGAGATAGAAACACAGAGACAAATAGTGAAAAAGAGAGATAGCCAGAGAGAGAGATAGGACCACCCCCTCATAATCCATTGATCAATTCAAAATCAGTTCTGCTATCCGTCTGTCTATCTATAGATAATATCAAATTTGATGACTAGGTCTAAATGAGTCAATTGCATTTTTTCCTGAAAAAACAAGTGCATCTCTGGTAAGTACCAGATTGTAAAAGGACCTTCTACTTTATTGCAGGAGAGGCAACAACATTTTTTTTTACAAATTTGTCAATGAGACCAACTAATAGATTAGTTGACAAATCCCTTGACTATTGTTCAACTGAGAGAGAGAGAGAGAGAGAGAGAGAGAGAGAGAGAGAGAGAGAGAGAGAGAGAGAGAGAGAGAGAGAGAGAGAGAGAGAGAGATCCAATCAATGAGATCCCCTGATTAAAAACCAGGATGAGTAGGGAGAGACATGTCGACACAATCAGGTGAGGGAATTAACACCAGCCACAGTTGTGTCTGTGATTAGACGTTTTTTTTTTTTTTACCAGACACTTAACCTAATAACAAAGATAACAATAGGGGGAGTCTGCCTTCTTATATTTGGCTGGTGAATGAGTGAGAAGTGTCAAATTAAATTAAAGTAAAAAAGCACTTATTACATTGAGCTAAATATGGCATGACAAATGGAGACGAGAGAGATGTAGCAACAACGTAACTACAAAGACACTGAACTAGAAGAAGTAGCATACAAAGTTATCCTACAAGGAAATTAATCACGTCATTATCATGGGATCTGGGTTGTTGCGAGACATAAACACTGGGACTGCGAGCCATCATTAGCAGTGTCAGCGTTACTGTTTTGTTTTTTCTAAGCACTATACAAAAACAATTCCATTATATATTCTTGTCAGTCAAATTGTCCAGCGAGACCGTCTGCGTTTCTGTTTATGACTCGAACTGCTTGATATAATACAAGTCATTGATCATGCATACGATAAGTCGGCAGGACAAAACGAACGTTACAAGCGAGTTTACCTGGTAAAAAACTATTTATTTTACGAATGGAAAAAATTATAAATTATATATATATATGTATAATATAGTATGCATGGATTGCCCCCGATCATCAATGTCAATGAATGACACTGGGGGTTCGGTCTGACTGTACTGTACTCACTGCCCTCCCTGGTAAAGATACTCACCTGTGCGGATGGATCACCGTAAAGTATCTTCTTGGGAGCATAACATTCCCACTTAATGAAAAGTAGGTGATACTATTGTTTTAGCGACAGAATGTCATATTAACCAACCGATCACCCGACAACCTGCTCCTCTCGTGATCCACCTGTATTCAGTTTACAGGCATTCACTTCCGCGTTCTCTCTGGGTGACGCAGTGGGGGGAGAGGAAAACACGGAAAGGAGTCACATAATCGTGGACTGGGACTCCTACTGGCCGGATCCAGTAACTGAGCCCATCGAATAGCATCTATGTGCCACTATGTTGAAATAAAAATAATGACCTACTGTAATTCTGTACATTTAGGTTAAACTTCAAACAAATGTGGTCGATATGTTTAGGCCACTTGTTTTGTTCTTAATACACTGTATTTTCATATAGATAGATTGATTATAGATATAGGTTTCTCTTATCCCTGGCTTGCAATTTAAAACTTCCCATAATGTTGCCATTAAGTGACATTATGGCCGAGGGGACATGCCTGTTTCCAAGCCAGGGACCTGTATCCGTGAGCAGATGGAAGTAGTGTGAAGAACAGGTTGAGGGCAATGACGTGGCAACATGGCATGAATACATGCCAACTACCGACCAGACATTGGAGGGGAACACAACATTATTGACCAGTGGCGTTCCTAGCTTATATGCTGCTCTGGGAGAAGCCCCCCCCCCTCTGGTGGATGAAAACTTGTTGTTTTAAACTATTGCATAATTAACGCTAAATAGGACAAATCCTGTATCAAACAAATACTTTTATTAAACAATTGCAATTGTTTATTTGGTAGCATTTTGAATTGAAAAGAAATAAAAAATATAAATAAAATATGTCCCTAGCCAAAACAGCAGAGGAGGACAGTGACAGAAAGACAGGGAACAGCTACAGCTCACTAGAAATACATTTCACGTACAGGTATGTCTAATATAATTTATGCTGTGTGTGCACACTTCCACTTACGACTCATCTCCTGTCAGGATCTGCCACCACAGGGTGTAGACTACCATATGTCTCCTCTGGCAGTCTGGGGAGGGTGTAGACTACCATATGTCTCCTCTGGCAGTCTGGGGAGGGTGTAGACTACCATATGTCTCCTCTGGCAGTCTCGGGAGGGTGTAGACTACCATATGTCTCCTCTGGCAGTCTGGGGAGGGTGTAGACTATCATATGTCTCCTCTGGCAGTCTGGGGAGGGTGTAGACTACCATATGTCGCCTATTCTCAGTCCTTGCCCCACAATGGTGGAATGAACTACCCACCCCAGTTAGGACAGCCGAAACCCGTCCAATCTTTCGCCGTCGACTAAAGACGCACTTCTTCAACCATTATCTGAAATAATGAAAAAAAAGAGAAAAGCTCTAACCCTAACTAACCTTACTGTCATGTCAGGGCTCCAGGGTGCGCCCGTTTTGGTTGCATTTTGCGACCAAAACTCAGAGCTGTGCGACTGGATGTTTTCCCTTGTCACACTGGTGCTCCGAGCTCGTCTGTCTGTCTGTGTGTATGTGTGTGTGTTTAGCGTCTTTTTCCCCATGGCCATGTGCGTTCTAAAAAAAATAATTCTCTGCCTTTGATTGGCTATAACACGTGCATTATGCAAAGACCAGCCCAGATCTGCCTCTGATTGGCTCTGATCATCACCCTGCCATTATTATTCGCTGAATGACGGGATCAACAAAATAGCCATGTGAGCATTGAAACGATAAAAAAAGCACAGCGTCTCATACTGGTTTCATAATACAACGTTTCCGAATGGACGTTTGGATTAAACAAAGTGTATGCAGTGATGCTTTCCCAGCGGAACACAAGCTGCTTAACGTTACACAGGTATGTTATACACGTTAATTAAGCTATGTAACGTTAGGGCGCAGCCCTTTAGCTTTAGCTAACGTTAAGATAGCAGGAGCCGTCGACCAACAAAGCTGTTTCAACAAATGTATTCACAAAATGGATTATCATTCAAACGTTATTCATGCCTCCTGTGACCAGTAAGTAGTTACTACTACTCAACCGCATAAATGTGCGCTATGTGCCTAAACTTTGCTAGTCAAGACTCGACAGTACGCTGGGTTGAGGCGTGGGCGGAAGTGGCCATTTTTCAAAATAAAATACCCGAAAGACTATTAGTATAGGGAGGTGTAGTGGTTACATGATTGCTGTTTCCGGCCGGTCCACCATCTTGAAAACACAATGGGCTAAATCCACAAAGAATGGATTGCACGGAGCAAGTTGCACCCTTACTTACAATTCATTATGAAATGAAAATGGGGGACCCTGATGTAAACAATGTAAAACCACATGCCTCCTCCGATACATGTGGAGTCGCCGGCCACTTATTTTCACCTGACAGTGAGGAGTTTCACTGGGATAGCGCAATGTGGGCGGTGGTTCACGCCATCTCCCCGATCCTCTCCCTGCTGACCAGTAGGAGTCGCTAACGCAATGACCAGGACTCCTACCCCCACCGGCTTCCCAAGAACTGATAACCAAAAACCTATGGAAAGCACTGTAAATACTGAACTGAAGAAGAACATAGCACTGAAGAAGAAGAACACAGCACTCACTATTGACAACGGCCGTGGCCAAGATGGCGGCCATGCCAGCTTGCTGTGGGAGGAGCTGGATCTCCGAGCGCAGCTGGCCCAGGTATAGCGACTCCTCCTTCACCAGGGCTTTCTGGGTGACCAGGCTCAGTGGAGGGGACCGTTCTGCCAGAGGAGAGGAGGAGGAGGGAGACGACAAGGAGGCCAGGAGAGAGTCCCCAGCTGCAAGCTCTCTGGTGACCTTACAGAACAACTCCTCACCTGGAACAAAGACAGATCAGCATATAGGCAATTAGTAAATGCAATAACAATCACTACTGAAGCGATTTACGGCCATTGTACATGTAAAACTATACTCATATTCACCACGGGGAAAAAAACTGAAATGTACAGATGAAAAAATTATCAGTTTTTTGCATGTTGACTGGAAGAGACTCACTGACAATCAACAATGTTATTAGATCCATAGCTATAATATTTAATATAGTTTTAGCAGTTGCAAACACCGGCATTATCCCATTGAACAAAGCGCTGGCACAAACGGCCATATGCCCACAGTGCCATCTGGCGATCATTGTGTTAAAGGGGCACTTCAACAAAAATATAAACAATGCACATTTATTTTGCACAATACATTTGTTTGCACACATTCATTTAGTTAGACAGTTATTGAGAATAAATTTGTTTTAATGTGGCCACCAGTGATGTCATCGGGGACATTGAATCCTTGTGTTGTGTTATTTACACCACCATGTAAACACAACACAAGGTTTGAATGTCCCTGATGATATTAGCAGCCATATTCAAACTAATTTACTCTTAATAACCGTCAAACTAAATTAATGTGTGCAAAACTGTTTAGAGTTTTAGGATGTGTGTGAGATTATGCAAAATAAATTGTTCTTTGATGAAGTGCCCCTTTAAATTAAAAAGGTGAACGTGTGTGCACGCTTTTTTAAGATATTGTGTCAGTACCTAGAGCACTCATTTAGCATGTTTCATAGACCTCTCATGTGTGTCGTAATAATCGAGGGCAGTTCCCTTTCTCTACCTCCACTGTATGGGGACATGAATGGGTTATTAAAACTAGTTATCAAAGTGGTTCACAAGGTCTTCTAATATAGATTTATCTCTCTGATAAGGCAGGGGATTTAGAATTTCAAAGACCCAGAAAAAAAGGGAATAAACGCTAGCCAAAATTTGCTTAGCGTTGCAGCTCAGGTCCCCTGACGTCCTGGTAGTGGGGGCGTAACAACTTTAGTGGCTCTTAACAATAGGCTAGTTAGCAAAAGATAATCCTCGTGTAAAACGTCACTTTACCTCTCGCCCCCAAATGCAGTATAAAGGACAAAATGACTAGTAAACAGGAAGGGAAGACACAGTTCATTTTCGCCAGAGGGGAACAAAATAAACAGGCCTGCATGTTTTTCTTTTCTTTCAAAATTACACCTGAGAGGTCTACGTTCTGATGAAGCTCAAATAGAAAACAAGTTCAGCTGAAAATTAACTACAGTGAATGTATACTCTTCTTCTGTGTCTTCAAGGACCCCCAAATTTATATGTAATTGACCAAGGACCCCCATTTGATAAGATTATATCCCAGGGACTCCCTTCTGAAGATATTTGTTGTTACATTATGATATAATCCAGAATTCCATAATTGTCTATACTGTAGGTGGAAAAATAACAGAGGAGAAAGCAGAATAGTAATTCTTATACTCTCACTGTACTAACTTCTAGTGACGAATATATTAGTGAAATTGATTAATATATTAGTACAATTAATTATTCCCCATCTTGCTGGGGAACGCCTGGTACCCCTTTGAGAACCATTGATCTACAACATAGAAGTGCCTAATCTATACGTACCTCGGCTGTAGATGGTGCAGTTAGCAGCGGTGGCCTCGTGAGCCAACGTGACCCGGCCGAGCCAGCACTCTGCATCCTCACACACCACAGCTAGCCTGGAGCTCTGTGTGTGTACACACACACACACACACACACACACACACACACACACACACACACACACACACACACACACACACACACACACACACACACACACACACACACACACACACACACACACACACACACACACACACACACACACACACACACACACACACACACACACACACACAGGGAAGAGGAGGGACAGATGTCAAGCTTTATTGCACATTTGCTTAAAAGAGCGCAAGATGACAATAACATCTCCATCGACTCATTGCCGCGCACAAGATAAAAGTTTTTTTTACGAGGTGAAGAGTTTAATCAAACATTAACCACGCAGAAGATAAACTAAGATAAAGGCCTCTACCTCGACTCCGTCTACAGGACATGATGTCATGCAGAAGATAAGCCTGGGAGGCCAGTGTCCAGTGTGGATAAATAGAGGAGGGGGCTGGTTGTTGACGTGCTGCCTGAAGGTTGAAGGTTTTGTTTCATGGCTCTACCTTGAATGGTTGTGGAGAGAGACAGTGCTGGACAGATACACAGGTTGATTAATTAATTTGTCTATAGAGCTACTACTAACAATGATCTAAGTCATTGATGATTATGTTATAGATACATTTATTAAACGATAAATTGTATTAATAATAAAGACTTTTTTATTTAAGGTAATAATCTCATTAATTTGGAATGAATATGACTCAGTAGTTAACATGGTGTTTCATGGAAAGCAAGTCAGTACAGTGCAAAAATGCAATAGCCACGATCGCTTATCACCATTAGATGTCGCCAAAACAAACAAATTTGGATCTTGCGGGATACCACTTTAAATCTATTTAAAGTGTTTTATTTTCCACATGAATGCACACTGAAACCAAGCTGAAACATGCACTTATTTTAATCAATCGTGACACAGTCTATAATACAGTTACAAACAGGCAAGGGACATAAAGTGCATTCCATTACATACTGTATCTACTCAACTGACAACCATAGGCCAATACAAGGACTAACACACATAATTGAGTATTGTATTCACTGTAATTTGTGGCTATAAAAGGTTTGTTTACAAAAAAACTGATAATATATGTCTGCACTTTATGTGCTCATTTTATGTCTATTCTATTCTACTTATTACAATGCACTATTGCACTATTTTACTCTGTCTATTCTATCTTACTCTTTTTATTATTGTCTATTTTTAAAACTGAATCAAACTATAAACAAGATGGCCTGTTGGGATGTTAGATCCTAATGTGAAAAACTGTGATTTTATATGTCTGCACTTTATGTGCTCATTTTATGCCTGTCTTTTTTCTGTTGTGAAGCACTTTGAGCTGCAGTTTATGTATGAAAGGTGCTATACAAATACAGTTTGATTATTATTATTATTATTATTATTACATTTGTAATGTTTGTGTGAGGTTCGCCTTTCCCTTGACCTTTAATTCCCTGTCTCCTCACCTCACTAGCCCCCACCCTCGCGTTCGTTTACTCTCGTTTGCTCTTCAGCAGCCACACCCTTGGACTACCTGTCATTATGTGTTTGATTGGTCTGGTGCCGAACACACACTTCTAGTTCGAGTATCAATTACCATCACGCACCTGATGTGTATTCTAATTAGCACCCCTGTGGGCTTTAAGTACCTCGCTCTTCCCCTCAGTCCTGGTCGGGTCGTTCCGTATCATATCTTTATCACCAAGACCCCTACGGGAGGTTCTCTGTCTGTAGGCTCCTACGGGAGTTTCTGTTTCTGTCTTTATGCTGTTTTCATCTCCGGCGTGAGATGCGCTCAAGCCTTCGCCTCCTGTCGCCGTTTGCCTGGAGGGAGACACTGTACTGCGCTCTCTAAACCTCTACGGGAGGTATTCCAGTGTTCCACTCCAGACCTCCGAGCCAGACGCGCTCTTCACTCCAGACGCGCATCCAGACGCGCATCCAGACCTCCGAGCCAGACGCGCTCTTCACTCCAGACGCGCATCCAGACGCGCATCCAGACCTCCGAGCCAGACGCGCTCTTCACTCCAGACGCGCATCCAGACGCGCATCCAGACCTCCGAGCCAGACGCGCTCTTCACTCCAGACGCGCTCTTCACTCCAGACGCGCATCCAGACCTCCGAGCCAGATGCGCTCTCCGTACCGGCGCGTACTCCAAGCAGACGCGCACCACTCAGACCTCCGCGCCAGGTGCGCTCTCCGTACCGGCGCGTACTCCAAGCAGACGCGCACCACTCAGACCTCCGCGCCAGATGCGCTCTCCGTACCGGCGCGTACTCCAAGCAGACGCGCACCACTCAGACCTCCGCGCCAGATGCGCTCTCCGTACCGGCGCGTACTCCAAGCAGACGCGCACCACTCAGACCTCCGCGCCAGATGCGCTCTCCTCCAGACGTCTAGCCTGCGCGCGCCTACTCCATCCCTGTAAGCAGCTCTGACCCTCGCCCTGTTCCAAGGCCAGAACCCTGTTTTCTCTGTCCCTGTCCCCAGCCCGCCTCCGCGGGCCTCTGTCCCTGTTTCCCCTCTCTAGTCCTCCTAGTCCTCCCTGTCCAGTCCTTCTAGTCCTCCTAGTCCTCCCTGTCCAGTCCTCCTAGTCCTCCTAGTCATCCCTGTCCAGTCCTCCTAGTCCTCCCTGTTCCTGCCTTGTCCCTTGCCCCGGCCCTGTCCGTTAGCCTTCCCTTAGCCTTCCCCTTAGCCAGCTCGCCTCTTAAAGGCACTGTGCCTATTTTCCCAAGTTCTTGTTTTTCCTGTATTTGTGTTCTCCCTTAAAGGGACAGTGCCGTTTTCTGTTGTTTTCAATAAATGCCCAGTTCTTGGCTTACTCTCATACCTGTCTCGTGTTGTGCGATTGGGGTCGGTTACAAACCATAACAGTTTGGGTCTTTAAAGATTGGGACAGACCTCTGGACAAACCCCGCTTGGTACTACACTTTGTTTAAATGTTTTGCTCTGACAAGAGAGGTCTGGAGAAATTCACAGTCAAATAAACTGCTAAACTCCAACCCACATGGCAGATCAAATTATTATTATTTCTTTTTAAAGAAAGTGCGCTACCAAGAGGGGTCGCCTAGCAGTCACTGTTACAGATTCTACCTTTAACGGCTGCAGTTACAGTTACCTCTGCATACATATGCTACACTACAACTACGTCTGGATGATACAGCCCACAGACACTAGTTAACAAAAGATCAGACGCTACTGAGAGCCCATCAGACACAGGAGGAAATGAGGGGAAAGCAGGATGAACAAAGAAAGAGAGACAAGAAAGAAAGAAAGAAAGAAAGAAAGAAAGAAAGAAAGAAAGAAAGAAAGAAAGAAAGAAAGAAAGAAAGAAAGAAAGAAAGAAAGAAAGAAAGAAAGGTGGATATAAAGAAGGGTGGATATAAAGGAGGAGACTGGTGAAAAAGAGTGGGAGGACAGAGGATACAGAGAGAGAGGGAAAAAGAGGAAGATAGATGGGGGAAGGAAGAGAAGATGAAAGGTATGTGGGAGGAAAATAGAGACAGAAAGAGAGAGATGGTCCCCAGGAGAGAGAGGAGGGGAGAGAAGAAAGAAGGAGAAAGGAGATCTGATGAGGAGGACGTGCTCCTATTCAGGCCCTGTCGCCATAATGAAATCCTCTCTGGATACTTGCTACAAAGACTGTCAGCAGCTACTCAGTGAGTGTGTGTGCGTGTGCGTGCGTGCGTGCGTGTGTGTGTGTGTGTGTACGGCGAGCAGGATACAACCTGATTGTGTGTGTGTGTCTGTATGTGTGTGAGGATGTGAGTGTGTGTTGGATGAACACTGTAAACATTGACTATGTGTTTCTTTGTGTGTGTTGTATAATGACACGCCTACGCCATGTGTGTGTGTGTGTACCAGTGCACTTATGTGCACGAGAGAGAGAGAGAGAGAGAGAGAGAGAGAGAGAGAGAGAGAGAGAGAGAGAGAGAGAGAGAGGAGAGAATGAGTGTGTGTATGTGTGGATATATAACACACATTTGAACATTTATGGACACATGTGTGGATACACAAGACACACACACATGCACAGGTGCACACGCACACACATACAGCTGTGTGTCATCAGGACAATCTTGTCTTTGTTCTGTTGAGGCTCTGAGAGCATTCCGTTCTGACAATCACTCCCTGGACGCAGACACAGACACACACACAGACAGACACACACACTTTTGGTTACAGGAAAGGCTCTGGCAGTCAGCCAGTTATTCAACTCACAACAAGTGAATATTCATATTCTGCACGTCAAATACAAATATGTCTTAATTTAACCAAATCGTGACCCTTGAACCAAACCGTCTGATTTATTTTGGGTTGCTCTAGGTAGAGCTCAGTAGAGAGAGTGGAAATCATCACACATACGCATACTGTACACACACACGCACGCACAAACACACACACAAATATACATACGCATGCACGTACGTACAACTGCATTCATCTATAGAGTGGCTGGGCTGATTGGATGGCCTGGCCAAATTAATATATTCTTGTAAAATATCTCATTGTTTTAATTTACATTTATCTGATAATAGTTCAATCAAACTATTAAACGCTTTGCCAGGGACCCCCTGGAACCCTCTCGAGGATCTCTGGGAGGCCCCTGCCCCACTTTGGAAACGTCTGCACTGAATCGTCTTGGTCAAACAGGAGCGAGTGAGTAGTTGCAGTACTGTGCCATCTCCACTAGATGTCAGCAGTTACAAAGTAGCAGAACAGAGGGGAACCTGTAGTCAACAGGGGTGAACAGGACAGTGGGGGGTGTAAGTAACCAGTGACATGACATACTACAGCAGGGGTGGCCAACCAGTCAGAGACTAAGAGCCACAAAAATTACTGTGGTACCACAAAGAGCCACACCATATATACCAGCGTTTCTCAAGCTTTTTCTCAGTCACGGCACCCTTCATGTGTTTATAGGTCCCACCCTCTGGCCTCTGAAGTTGCTAATGTCTTTTTTATTTGGGCCTCACAGGGTTACAAGTACCCTTTATGTGTATGTAAGTTTATGTCTAAATAAAATCAATCAATCAATCAATCCCTGTGAGACCCACAGTTGCAAAATTACAATATCACTTTTAGCTAGGGATGCACCGAAATTTCGGCCGAAAATGACAAAAAATTGCCTTTCGGCTTTCGGCCGAAAGAGTTTTTTCACCGAAAATATATCACAGAAACAGAAACAACCTGTAACCTAATGCGTGTTGTTGTGATGATGTCATCAAAACGTGGCTTCAGTCATTACATGCGTGCTGTTTCTATGTGTCGCGCTGTTTCTATGTAAACTCAGCGCGCAACGCGTCCAATAAATGCGTCTTTAACATGCTTTATATCCTTATTTACTATATGCCCGTCGCGGTTAACTTAAGAGGGGGGGGATTGTGTTTCTCACATTGACACTGTCTGTCAAAATATAATCTGAAGAGCATTATTATTATTATTATCATTCTCGAGAATACACGTTGCGCGTCTCCTGTGCCAAAGTCAAGAGAGCACATTCATCTGCGGACTAGAAAGGTGCGCTCAGTAGAGCACAGATGTCCGCCACTTGACTTGGAATTAATGTACTGTACCGACTGTATGCATTCAGAACTGCTGAATAAATGTTTTATGGACCCATAATAGTGATTATTTATTATTTAAGTTAAGTTTTGCCATAATCATATATTTTTCCATAATCAGGTAGCTGAACAACATTGGTAAAAAAAAATTCTATTCTATGAATCATTTTCGGCCTTTCGGCATTCGGTTTTCGGCCAACTGTTTCCTATTTTCGGTATCGGTTTCGGCCAAGAATTTCCCATTCGGTGCATCCCTACTTTTAGCCATTTATAAAAAGTCTGTAAATGTTTATTTAAAAATTTTTAAGCACATGTACATGTCAATGGGTCCGGTTGTTCAGCCTCACAATGCTATTGGATAGTAAATGTGTTTATAGGTCCCACCCTCTGGCCTCTGATGTTGCTAATGTATTTTTTATTTGGGCCTCACAGGGTTAACCTCTTAACACATTGTGTGCCGGCAGGGGGTGCGCTATTTATCGCTTGAGTGCCAGCGCTTTAGTCAATGAGAGGACGGGGATATTTGCGAACGCATAAACTATATCTTAAATTATGGCTATGTGTCTAATACAACCGTCGCTTATCAATGACTTGCTTGCAGTCAACATGTACGAAACGGATTGTTTTCTCATCAGTACATTTCCGTTTTATACCGTTTTGAATACGAGTATAGTTTTGAAGATTTCTAGTGATTCATGGGCGGCTAAGTGGCGCAGTGGGCAAGGCGCTCGCCACTAACGCAGGAGATGCGTTATCATTAACACCACGGTAACTCCCCTACATGTATCTGACCATTCCTTCATATCCTTCTCACTAACTCTCATGCTTAACCGAAAAGTCTTCACCCCAACTCAAACCGTCTCACTCAGACGCAACCTGCCCTCCCTATCCCCCTCCACCCTCTCCTCTGACATAATATCCGCTCTACCTTTGAGTGACACCTTCTCTGCTCTCCCCACAGAGATGGCAACCTCCACCCTCCTCTCAGCCCTTGCAACCTCCTTCGACAAGCTCTGTCCCCTCGTTGAGAAACCTGCCAGCCGTTCCCCACCCAGTCCATGGCTGACAGATGCAGTGAGAGAACAAAGACAGGTCCTGAGAGCGGCTGAGAGGAAGTATAGAAAGTCACGCCTCACTGCTGACATCGACACATATCACAACCTCTTGTTAACATTCTCCAAAACCATTACTAATGCCAAAGCTTCTTTCTTTCACCATAGGATCGAGGCCTCTGCCAAGAATCTTCGCAAACTGCATGCTACCATGTCCTCCCTCCTCACTCCCCCCCACCTCCTCCTCCCTCATCTTTTTCTGCCGAAGACTTTGCGATCTTCTTTGAGGAAAAAGTGGAGAACATCCGCAGCTCCTTCTCCCAACCCCCACCCATTCCAAACGCTGAATCGAGAACCTCATCCTTCACTCTGTCATCTTTCTCTCCCATTACAGAAGCCGAGACCCTGACACTGGTAACGTCGAACCGTCCGACTACATGCCAGCTGGACCAGCTACCCTCCCCACTCCTCCAGACCATAGCACCGGACATCCTCCCATTCCTAACTGCAACCATCAACTCCTCACTCAACTCAGGGGTGGTCCCCACCTCCCTAAAACAAGCCAGAGTCACGCCCCTCATAAAAAAACCAACCCTGAACCCCACCGTCATAGCCAACTATCGTCCTGTCTCTCTTCTCTCCTTCCTTTCTAAAACACTTGAACGTGTTGTATCCAACCAACTTACTGCTTATCTCTTACAGAATGACCTCCTAGACCCCAATCAGTCTGGCTTCCGGACTGGCCACTCCACAGAAACGGCCCTCATTGCGGTCACAGAGGCACTTCACTTAGCAAAAGCGAAAGGCCGCTCCTCTGTCCTGATTCTCCTAGATCTATCTGCAGCCTTCGACACAGTCAACCATCAGATCCTCCTCGCGGCCCTCGCAGGAATGGGAGTGGCTGGATCTGCGCTGACATGGCTGACATCATACCTCAATGACCGCTCCTACCAAGTGTCATGGAGAGGGACTCTGTCGGCCACCCGCCCCCTCCGGACGGGTGTCCCCCAGGGCTCGGTCCTAGGACCCCTTCTCTTCTCCCTCTACACTAAATCACTGGGTAACATTATCACGTCTCATGGCTTCTCATATCATTGTTATGCCGATGATACTCAACTCTTCCTCTCCTTCCCTCCCTCAGATATCCACGTCTCTGAGCGGATCTCGGCCTGTCTGTCCGACATCTCCGCCTGGATGACGACCAACCACCTCAAACTGAACCTAAGCAAAACAGAATTGCTCCACCTCCCGGCCAAATCCTCCCCCCTGACCGACCTCTCCATCACAGTCGAGAATGCAGCTGTGACCGCGTCGCCGACCGCCAAGAACCTTGGTGTTGTCCTCGACGACCAGTTGAACTTCTCTGCTCACATCGCAGCGACAACCAGAACCTGCAGATTCCTCCTGAGCAACGTCAGAAGGATACGCCCCTTCCTGACAAAAGAAGCCACCCAACTCCTCGTCCAATCAACAGTCATCTCCCGCCTCGACTACTGCAACGCACTGCTAGCTGGCCTCCCGGCCACTGCCACCAAGCCTCTTCAACTCATTCAAAACGCAGCGGCCCGCCTGATCTCAAACCTACCGAAGTCGGCCCATGTCACCCCACTTCTTAGGGACCTGCACTGGCTCCCCATTGCTGCACGTATCCGCTTCAAGGCCCTCGACCTAGCATACCGTGCGGCAAAGGGAACCGCTCCCGCCTACCTCCGGTCAATGGTCTCTAACTACACACCCTCAAGACCCCTACGCTCTGCATCTTCTGGCCGCCTCAGATCTACTCCTATCCAAGCTCCCGGAGGGTCATCAAAGAGAAGCCGCCTATTCTCAGTCCTTGCCCCACAATGGTGGAATGAACTACCCATCCCAGTTAGGACAGCCGAATCCCGTCCAATCTTTCGCCGTCGACTAAAGACTCACTTCTTCAACCATTATCTGAAATGAAAAAAAAAAGAAAAAAAAAATCTAACCCCGACTAACCTTACTGTCATGCACAGTCCTAATAAACTAACCTACACTGTAACACGCAACACTTTGATGAACATTGTTACTCAGCTGATAGAGTTATACCCTTCTTGCTGTCTTGTCGCACAGAACTTGTAAGTCGCTTTGGATAAAAGCGTCAGCTAAATGACTAAATGTAAATGTAAATGTAGATGCTGGGTTCGAGCCCAGCTCTCTGCGTTGCTTCCGGCTTGGCTGGTCGTTCATACTAATAGAATTGGCAGTATTAGGGGGTGGGAAAGCCGGTGGGTGGGGATCGGACGTTGTGGACAGCGACTCCTACAGATCGGTTGGTGCGCCTGTACAGCAGAATCAGGAAGCAACGGGGCAGCGTGAGCCTCCCACGCGTTACTCCTCGCCGCTGAGAGATCGCGCTGTACAGGTGAAAAGATGCGACAGCTGCCTCCTCGTGTACCGGAGGAGACACGTGATGCAAGGCTTGGTCCACATTGCAGCCGACCAGTGGGAGGCATGGTCTAACAACGTTCGAGACAGGGGAGGGTAGAATTGGACAATACGAAATTGGGATGGAAGAAAACATTTTAAATGGGGAGAAAAAGTTAAAAAAAAAAAAAAAAAAAATTCTAGTGATTCCAGAAAAATCCGCGAAAATCGCCCTTTACTGGAATACACAAAACACGTTGTCATTTTTCTGCCTATTTATGAATCGTTTTCAAATAAACGCTCTATTATCGATAGTATATGTGTACTTATGCACGCTAGACAAGCGGGCTGAGAAATCAATTATCTATGCCCTGCCTGGCGCTAACGCCACACACACACAAACATATGAGACAGGTTGTGAAATACAGTATGTGAAAAAACATCTGATTACCCCAAGACTGGTAAAATAAAGTCCTTACCTCACACCAGATGTTATGCAAAAAGATTAATCCAATTCCTGATCGCCATTCCAAATATCGATCGCGTTTATTGATCCAACGTTAGACCTCGAAACAGATAATCCACGCTGCTTTCGGTTGCCTCAATGAATGCAATAGTCTCAGGTTACATGGCTCAGAAGTAAAATGTGGAATCCGGAGTCTTTTTTTCTCATGCATTTCCATTGACTCCAATCCAATGGGTGCAATACCATCCGGGAGACGATAGGGGGCGGTATTTGCCCTTTTCGAGGTCAGAGCCAGTCCCAATGATAACGTGAGGCTGGATGGATGAAAAATTAATAAAAGAAATAACGAGAAAATAACGAGAAAACTCGTTGTTGGCACTCAACGCATGGCGGCCAACAAAGAGATTTCTCGTCGTTGGCACCCAATGTGTTAAGCCCGAGCCGTCTGGTACTGGACCGCAAATGACATCACGCCATAAATCCATCTCTACAGAATGTATGAGTTAATGTTGCGTTTTCTTTTCAAATGTAGCCAAGAGTAAAGGCCCTAACCCTGTCAAAACAGCAGTCAAAGTGTATATTTTCAGCATTACGTTTGTTTACCAATGATTGTAACTGTTATTAGTGAAATATAAGATTATAGAAATCTCAGGGCATTGAGTTGGAAACCGGCGCATATTGACGGGAGGAAGTTGAGCAGCCAAAAGTGAGTGTAGTCTTTTGAAGGAAGAGACCCAGGGCTTTCGATGGGATTTTGAATTTCGAAAAACTACACTACCCAGCTCACGCCAGCCCCTGTCAATCATCTGACTTCTGGATTAATTTTTTTTATTTCTATTATTTTACGGGATTATCTCCCACAAACCTGAACGTTATTGCCATAAAACAGAACAGTTAGTTTCTCTACCTTTCTGTGAACGTCTAGCAAAAACGGTGTTGCAATCTGATGAAAAATGGTGGAGAAATTTTCATTATAAAAAAGTAACTGTACATACAGTAGATTTCATTCACGGTTTGTGAATCACGCCTGGTGATACTACTTCCAGATTGAACTCTGCCATTGGAAAGGGGAGATTTGGCCCGATCCATAGATGTGTGACTTGGCCATAATAAGGTCATTGATAGGCCTGATATTCTATATTCTATAATCAGTGATGTACCTGAACGTTCATGAACGCGTTCGTATTTTGGGCGAACGTGAACTGAACGGATGTTTTTTCCGCTAGAATGAACGTAATTGAGAATGCGTTCATTCTCAGCGCTGTATAACGGCATTCAAAAGTGCGTTCATTCTCAGCACTATATTATAACGGCGTTCAAAAGTGTGCCAGATTTCATGTGCCTTTCAGCCGAAAACCCAGTTAAAACACACCGTAAACAGGCTTTAAAATAATGCGGAAAACCACCCAATCTGGCAACCGCTCTGGGCGGGGCTTCGGGGAGTCTGGTAGTATAGCTCTCGCACTTTTAAAAGGCTCTGCACTCGCTCAGAGTTAGACTCTACAGCGTCAGCATATGAGCATTTAAAAGAGTTTTAGTTAAAGTCAATAAATGTTTTGCACTTTGAATATTGAACTTTGAGGTACAACCTTAGTTTCATACCTCAGCCTGGTTCCTACCTCGTGTTGTGTTAGTACAGAGTTATGTCGGCACATGTTTATATGTTATATGTTTGCACAATGACTACTTTCACTTTTGGTACTTTAAGTATATTTAGATTATTATACTTAATAAAGACCATTCAAGCAGCACGTTTTTCCTCATGTTTTTGAAAATATACTGCTGCAGCTGCTACTAGTGTGGACTGAATGGGCGGCAGCAAAACGTTATGGAAATGCCAGTATTCTGTGGTTCTATTATGGGTTGTGGCAATAAAAAATAAAAAATAACTATAAACTATAAATTAGTTCATTTTTTAAACCAAATTTTTAATTATGAACTATGACTGAACTAGTTCATTTTAAAATGTGTGAACTGTGAACTGAACTAGTTCATGTAGAAAGTGAACTTTCCCAACACTGTCTATAATCATATTTCAAATAGCATGTGTCCGGATGGCAGAATTCAGTATTGTATCTACAAAACCTTCTGTTTAATCATCTTCCCTTTATTCATTTGCTTAGATTTTTCAGGTCTGGTAAATTTTTGCATTGTGTTATTCACAGTCAAAGATATAAAAAATATATATAATTGATATTCTCCTTTGGTTCATTACAATTTACTCAAGCCTAGTAACTAGGGATGTCCCGATTCGATCACGTGATTTTCCGAAGATCGGGATCGGCAAAAAAAATGTATAAATCTGGATTTTTTTTTTTTTTTTTACTTTTTATTTTTTATTCAACAAACATGACCATGTTCACGTCTTAAACTCATACTGAGGCATTAGTTTTGGTTTTAAATTGCATATCATCATTCATTTATTTATTGTCACACAGAGCAGAAGAATTTTGCCAAAACAGAACGGCAGACCAGCCACAATCTCAGACCCAAATAAAATATAAAAAAAAAAAAAAAAATGTATCCCAATTTCTCACATTACATTCACCCTGAATGTTGACGTTATCCAGGTGAAAAGTTAACTTCATTCAAGCGAGGCATTGCAATCCTTGACATAAATCATTTGATGTATAATTAAATCAAAGGAAATGCGTTTGGGTCTGAGAGTGTGGCTGGTCTGCCGTTCTGCAGTTGGATACTATTGGTTTGTTTTGGCCAAATTCTTCTGCTCTGTGTGACAATAAATAAATGAATGATGATATGCAATTTAAAACCAAAACTAAGGCCTCAGTATGAGTTTAAGACGTGAACATGGTCATGTTAAAAAAAAATGTACTAAATTTATTTTTGTGATCGGATCGGGAAATATCGGTATCGGTAGATACTCAAAATCACATGATCGGGATCGGATCGGGAGCAAAAAAACGTGATCGGGACATCCCTACTAGTAACAGACACAATATTTCTGTCTGACACTGGGAATATATTCCCTGAGATCCATAGATGTCCCTAGAATCAGATACCAAGAACATGCAAATGGACCATTAAAAAAAAAAAGTCTGTAAATGTTTATTCTACGTTCTTATGGAATGAAAGACATTTAATTTATTTTTAAAATTATTATAATAATTTTTTTGTACTGTACTACAATATCCTAGGTCAAAATCAGAAGGTTTGCCCGTTGTATAAAACATTATATGTGGTAACAAATGTTTGTGCGCTGAGATTGACATGTTGATAGTTAATGTGTATGTCTTTTGTATATTATTTAGTCAGTACTATGCAGTATGATTATATTAAATTATGGATGTATCAAATACAAACTACCCGTATGAAGGTCAATTAAGAGAAGTCTAATCTTTAAATATACAGTATGTAAATAGAGTGTGTCATTGTAAAATAATATGTAAAATAATAAACAATAGTCATAGCCTGTTGAATATAATATAATATAACACATAGGCAATAATACGATAATGGCTACATTCCTTTAGCACCTTTCTACAACACCAGTACCACTCAAAGCACAACGGAACAACTGCGTTATCTTATCTGTCAGCATGGTGTCCCCAGTGGGAATCAAACCCCCAATCCTGGCGGTGTCAGGACCACAGGACCACAAGAGAAACCAACAAAGATACATTTAGAGGAAGCCTCAACTTAGGCCCCGTTTAGACGAGCGTTTTGTGAACAGAAACCGCAAAAGTCATCTTGCGGTTTCACTTTTAATTTTACGTTTAGACGAGCGTTTTGGAGTGGAATTCTCCGTGCAGACGACGCTGTAACGACGGAGACCCGCTGTCACACGATTGGCGCATATGTCACATGACGTGCTGTGAAGACCCGCCCTACTCTGCCTCTGATTCGCAGACTGTGGATGGGGAATGTGATTGCACCAAAGCAGAGTCACTCACAGACAGTGGGTCCATTCACGCCGCGGGACAGATTATTGTGTATTTAACCCTTTCACTGCCACACGACAGCCGGTTGTGTGATAGTAAAGGGGTAACCTTCTGTCGTGTGGCAGTGAAAGGGTTAAAAGTACTGCCAATGTAGCCTTCAGGTGATCTCCGTTGATATAAGTCAGACATACTTGCTTTGTTTACGTCTCGGCTACTGGCGCATACCTGCTACCTGTGACGTAAGCAGTACGCGCGACCAGAGCCGTGACAAACCTTTCGTCATCGTTTTAACAGATTTATACGTTTTGATAGTTTAGACGAGATCGCAAAGCTTTTGCGTTTCTAGGAATTCCACCCTGGAAGGTAGTCTCACTTTTTTGCGGTTTCACCCCGTAAAAACGCCGTTTCCGTATGAACGAAAGGCACATCCGCAAAAATATTTTTGCGGATTCACCTGCTAGCGTTTCCGTCTAAACGGGGCCTTAGAGCGTTTCAAAATTGAACGTTCATGGGTTGGGTTGGAGTCTTAACTTATCGGATCTATTCAAACAAGACAGCCTGGATGGACAAGTGGTAGACGAGGAGAAGGATGGCAGGAAGACACTCTGCCTGTTCCACGGCGAGGACGGAGGCAGAGCATATTGTATTTCATGGGGAAGTAGCGCTGATGTGACGATATGACCTCTTTTGTTTTAATTTGTAACCCAATGCTGGAGCCGTCTGAGCTGTAAGTACTGCTAATTTGTTTCAGACTAATTCATCACGGCCACAAGCTCTGGAATTCACCATGATAGGCCAGTGGGGAGAGCTCAGTAGAGAGAGAGTGGAAATCATCACACTCTCTCACACACACACACACACACACACACACACACACACACACACACACACACACACACACACACACACACACACACACACACACACACACACACACACACACACACACACACACACACACACACACACACACACACACACACACACACACACACACACACACACACACACACACACACACACACACACAATTAAGCATGCATATGCATGCACATGGTCACACGGGAACACATGGTTTTGTGTTCTTGTAATGTAGATAATTGAAGATGCTGTTCACAGAGTATGCACCAAAGTGTTAAAGATCCACAGAGAAGGTATTTACAACAGCACGAGCTTCAGCGATTTGACATATTTCAGAATACAACAGACCGTTGGGGTGAGAGGTCCATTCGATTGACATTGCGCATTACAGCACACGGTTCAAAATGGAAATGTATTGAAAATGTCTTTTGGTGTTTGCCCTCAAGTGCAGAGAGACGTCACTCACAGAGATGGTATGTTTTCCCGGAAGAGAAAACAATAGATTCCTTTAGATGAAAATGAGAAGGAAATCATTTCTGTTATGTATTTTGGCACATAGTGATGAATAGATGAGAACTAGGTGCTAATAGTTTTACATGCTGTTCTTGGCTGTTCTGGTAGGACATTCCCGGGAAAATCATCTGGGATGATTACGGCCTTAAACTGTTTTTAATTTCATGGGATGTTTAAAAAGGTTTAGACACAACAACAAAACGAATCCCGTTTTAATGACGACAGTATGGAATTCCGGTGACTGTGGCAACAATACACCCGGCCCAAAATGTTATTTAGTTTTAGACCAAGCAGCATGGCTCTGTAAAATGTTGGTTCCATGACAGCCAATTGTTGAGTTGCAGTATAATACTTTCGCAAATCAGTCTACAATCATAAGATGAAGATATGGGTCAGTTTCGTCATAAAATCACTTCCCTGTTGCCACTGGGAGACAAATCACTCTGTAAGAAGTAGCGTTGTCTCCCTGTGCTAAAGTCCTTAACCCTTTCACTACCTTCTGTAGTGTGGCAGTGAAAGGGTTAACCTTCTGTATTGTTGCAGTGAAAGGGTTAACCCTTTGGTAGTATGGTAGTGAAAGGGTTTAACGTGAGAACATTGAGGCTGTGTCCTCGTCAAATAATTCTGATAAAACTCACAGACTAAACCTCTGTGATGTATGGTACAAACCAGGAACACATTTCACAACCTCCCAGTTCTACCAAAGGTGAGTGAATGAATTGTGCTATAAACGCAAACACAGATGAAGATGACCATATGACTGTCCACCATATAACTGGACCAGCAGACTCACCCAGGCAGTCAGACTCATGAACACACAGCACACAACCTGTGGCTCAGGGAAAACAGTGCTACCTTATAGCGGTCACTGCTACTGATCTGCACACATTACTGACTTGCACAGTACTGACCCACGCATACTGTTGATTTGCAGATGTGATAATATCTGCTATATTTGCCATAAAATCTTTTGCACACATATAATTGATATTTTATCATTTATATATATTCTTTTAATACATATGCTGCTATTTTAAATAGTTTGTATTGTTTACACTGTTCTTATTGTCTGTACCACTGTTTGATGTTGCTGCTAGGCGGAGGAGCCAAGAAACAATAATTTCACTCAAGTCAGGGATGTGACAAATAAAGTTTGAAACAGTTTTAAGTTTTTAAGAGGAACAGTGTTTTCAAACTTCATCTAAAATATGTTAAGTTACAGTGTTCATTCGTAGATAGCAGAGGTAGAGTACATTCTGGTGATACAGTATATCACATTCACACTCCCAAGTGATTTGGATTGACTTTACAAATACATGAGCTGTCCAAAAACATACATACAGTATGGTTCTTCATCTTAAAAGTTAAATGAACAAAAACTAATCATTTTGTGTTTTCCCTCATGAACATATCGATCAAATCAGTGGTTAAGGTGCTTAAGGTGATTAAAATCTGCACCCACAATGTTTGTCGAGTCTGTGCTGTAACAGCCATCATCATAGCTCTGTTATGGGACTGTAAACCAACCAGCACTGAGAGGAGAGAGAGACGGCTGGTTGCCATGCGTAGCTCAGGATCAGATGAAAGAGATATCAGCCTGAGAGACTGAGATGTTCCACGCACACACACACACGCGCACACGCGCACACGCACACACGCACGATATTCTAATCAATCCAGATCGAGGCTGGGCTCACGACTCAATGGAGTTCAATAAACACTACGCTACGAGGCAGTGCACACACACACAGACACACACACATACAAACAAACATACAGTACATACACACACTCTCGCTCTCATACACACACACATAAATACTCACTCATCAACACACACACAGAGTGAGACTGTGGGTCAGATAATGAGAATCAAATAGGCAGAGGCCCAGATCCCAGTTTGATGAGAGTGCATCTGTGTGTGTGTGTGTGTGTGGGGTGTGTGTGGGGTGTGTGTGTGTGTGTGTGTGTGTGTGTGTGTGTGTGTGTGTGTGTGTGTGTGTGTGTGTGTGTGTGTGTGTGTGTGTGTGTGTGTGTGTGTGTGTGTGTGTGTGTGTGTGTGTGTGTGTGTGTGTGTGTGTGTGTGTGTGTGTGTGTGTGTGTTAATTAACCGGGCCAACAGAGAGTGAGGATGCCAGAGATGGTGGGCTGAGTTAAGGAGGATGGAGAGGATGCTATCAAACCTCTTTCACTTCTGCTGGTCTGCCGCCAGATGGACTCTCTCGCTGAACCAGAGAGTTGTCGCCTGAGAACAATTATCACTCTTTTATTATTATTGTTTGTGGTCATCCATATCCATCAACTCCCCTTAGTACTTTGTTCTGTTCTTCACCTTTGTCTTTTCTTTTCTCCGGTCAATGAACTTTGTGGAAAAAGATACGAGAGGCTTCTCTTGTTTTGTGTGGATGTTCCCAGAACCAATAAATAATGCATCTATTATACGACAAAACTGCTTTGCTGGCGCATTCTCCTGGTAACAAAGATCATTGTTAAAGAGAAAAAAGAAGGGGCCAGGGCATTTTTCCATTTAAAATCCACTTTCGGATCCTGTGAATATATCACATGTCGGACGTAGACGTCCAAGAGTGGCCAAGCTGTCCACAAACATCAGGTGACCTGAGAGAAAGTGGGACAGATTAAATTAATCCTGGTTCTGGTAAGGGTTTTGATAAGGGTTTTGATAAGGTTCTGGTAAGGGTTTTGATAAGGGTTCTGATAAGGTTCTGGTAAGGGTTTTGATAAGGGTTCTGATAAGGGTTCGGGCGGCATGGGTATGTCACGTGTGGATCCAGAAATGAGGGTCTTAACCATCTCTAGACATGTACAATTATCCTTCTTCAAAAGTCTGCCAGTTTTCCATTTATCTGTATTTTCTGGTAAAGGGGAAAATCATCCTGTATTATCATATACAATGCGTGTTAGAAGCAGCAGGTGTTACCATCAAAATGTCTTTGTCACATGCAAAAAAGACGACACAAGATACAATGTCATGAACTAAACATGTGAATGTCACGCCGTTCACACTGATACAGGAAGGTGTAGGGGCAGGCAAAGCCACAACACCATGGAGTAAACCGGAGCATGGTCACCCTGGAGAGAGAGAGAGAGAGAGAGAGCGAGAGAGCAGAGAGAGAGAGAGAGAGAGAGAGAGAGAGAGAGAGAGAGAGAGAGAGAGAGAGAGAGAGAGAGAGAGAGAGAGAGAATATGGTGGTAGGAGAGGAAAACTGGTTGGGAATACACCTTAACGGTTTAGTGCTTTTCTCACAGAGACAAAGTTGAAATAAAAAAAAAATACATCAAAACAGATCGGCGGCAGAGTATGTGTCCTGTGTCGGTCAATAAGTAGAGAGGTGCTATACTAGAATTGCCAGGGTTGGGGGTTCAATTCCCTCTGGGCCACAAACACTACATTCCAGAGGAGATGTACATTCCAGTGAGCAGCTTTTTCACAGATCGATTTCCATTCATCAGTTCATCCTCCAACCTAGTCATCTATCCTTTCATCTGTCCATCCATCCTTTTATCCCTGCTTTCATTCAGCCATCCTTCTATACCTCCCTCCCTCCATCTATCTCATCTATCTAATCTATCTATTCATCCATCCATTCCTCCATCTATCTATTCATCCATCCATTGCTCCATCTATCTATTCATCCATCCATTCATCCATCTATATATGCATCCATCCATTGCTCCATCTATCTATTCATCCATCCATTCCTCCATCTATATATTCATCCAGCCATTCCTCCATCTATCTATTCATCCATCCATTCCTCCATCTATATCTATTCATCCACCCATTCCTCCATCTATATATTCATCCAGCCATTCCTCCATCTATCTATTCATCCATCCATTCCTCCATCTATCTATTCATCCACCCATTCCTCCATCTATCTATTCACCCACCCTTTACTCCATCTATCTATTCATCCACCCATTTCTCCATCTATCTATTCATCCACACTTTACTCCATCTATTAATCCAACCATCCATCTACCCCTGCCTCCATCCATCCATCCATCTACCCCTGCCTCCATCCATCCATCCATCCAACCATCAATCTATCCCTCCCCCCATCTCCCCTTCCCTCCATCCATCCACCTATCTATGCTTCCATGATCCATCCATCCATCCCTCTATCCCTCCATCCTCCCACCCACGCACCCACTTACCCCTCCCTCCCTCCTCCCACCCACCCACCTAGCCCGCCCTCCCTCCGTCCCACCCAGCCCGCCCTCGCCTCCGCCCACCCATCCCTCCCTCCCTCCAGCCCAGCGTGGGTCTTAACAGCAGGGGTGTTCTAGCTCCCCAGGAGCACGGCTGTGGTAGCAACGGTGCTTTAAGCCCCTCAGTCAGGGAGAGAAAGAGAGGAGAGGAGGGAGAGAGAGAGAGAGGAGGAGAGAGAGAGAGAGGAGGGGAGAGTCTTTGAGCTGCTGCTACTACAGTCTAAGCCCCTTCGCCCTGGACCCCGGTCCCTCTCATGAATATTAACCAGCCTGGGAGCCCTGGTTGCTTTAATCTGCCTGATCCCTGCACTGCTGCCGTCCAGACGATAGCGAATCTAATTATTTGGTCTGATATTAACGCCCCCACAGCCCCCCCCCCCCTCCCCCAGCACACCACACCGGTGCTACCCCCCTCCCCCACCTCCTCCCCCTGCTAACCCACCACCACCACACACATGCACACCACACATTTTTGCCTTTCATAACTGAACACTCATTTGTGTGCGTTTGTGTGTGTGGTGGAGTGTAAACGGCACATGCATAGGGATGTATGCAAACACGCACTGTTTTACCCAAGCGTCCCGATCCAACTTCAAGTGTGTTGCAGAGCATGTGTGAATGTACGTGCGTGTAAACGCACGTTTGCTCGCGCTCCCCCATACAACCTGACGAGAGCTAACCATTCCCAAGTCAATTCACGCACATTACACACACACGCACATTACACACACACACCTCCTTACCACCCCCACCTCAGCCCTGCGACGCCCTCTCCTTATCAGCCCCAAAAACGCCCTCCTCCAACGCAGATAAAACTTGAATGCAAATGATGCCTGGATGATTTCATTTCTACATTTCTCCTCCTTCATTCTCTCATTCAGCAGAATCAAAATGAATATAGAACTCTCTCTCTCTGCTCCCTGTTCTCTCGGGGGAAGTGAAATGGTGATGGTGATGATGATGATGATGATGATGGGGGGGGGGGTTCCTGAACTAACCCCAGAGTGTAACCCCCCATCTTACATCTACGTAGCTATATATACACTTCAATTAAAGGAGAGGAAATATATGCAGAGGGAAATATGCAGCCCCCCCCCCCCCGATATGCTACAGATGAAGAGATTAAGCGATTCTCTTTGCAACTGTCCAAAGGGGTAACGGTTGGTGCAGGGTAGTGGTAGTGTTTGTTTATGTAAATCGGGAATATGGTATTCTGGTATTTTATTTTATCTCAATAGATGTATCCAGGTTAATTTAGTTTAATATGGTTTGCACTGTGTGACCTAGACAGTGACTGAAGCAGGTGTATTTATTATATATATATATATATATATATATATATATATATATATATATATATATATATATATATTCAGTTTAGTTTCAGTTTGTTTCCAGAGTGGGTTTGCTAGTTTCAGTTTAGTTCAAACATTTTCCAGTTTTAATTTTGTTTTTATTAGTTTCAGTATTAGTTTTATTTTGGCATCATTTTAGAAGTTCAGAGCAGGTATTGTGTAACGCAAAAACACAATTTTCTTGCAAGTCGTGCAGATATCCCAGTTTCAAAAAACATTATGCACCAATGCCTCCTCACGCTTGCCATCTTGACACATTTTACCAAATTGACAAAGACTAAAACCTTTCTGTATATTTCTATTTATGTTATTTTAGGTTAATTTTAGTACACAATATCGTTTCAGTTTAGTTTAATTTAAAATCAAATTTCTTTAATTTCTTATACTGTAAGTTAACAACAAAAAAATTCACACCTATTTTTAGTTTTAGTTATCTATAATAACCTTGTTCTGAAGAGGCTCTTGGGCTGTTAGTCATTGTTTGTATGAGTTCACTTTGGAGACGTACTGTAAAGATTTGGCTGGCACTCAAATGTAAACAAAACTCCAGATACAGAATGTCATCGGGGCTTGAGGTTATCGATGAAGGGATGCGTTGAAATAACAAGCATTTATGCATTATGCTCTCTTACACATTTACACAAGAGTTCCAACCATCCACACCTGGGGAGCTGCCCTGTACAACAACAATATATATATATACTGTTAGCCACATAGCAGTTCCACTGGAGAGGTAAGGGTGGGTGGGGGTACGGATCAGTGCCTTGCTCAAGGGTACTACTGCGGTTGATGTCGAGGCAGAGTACAGTTATTCACTGACTTTCCTCCCACCCGGATTTTCGCTGCCTGTCCTGGAGAATCGAACCAACGACTTTTCGGTCATCAGTCTAAGACCTGCCCTGGCTTAATATCTCTTGCAGCAAACACAGGCTGTGTAATTTTACCACATATTTTTCGTGTCACACCCCCCCCCCCCCCCCACACACACACACACACACGTATTATAGTATGTAGTAAATGATAAAGTAATGAAATATAGTATCTAGTATGAGTTCAGCGTGCTCTCTGCAGATCGCCATCGCTGATGTATAGAACTCAGAGCAGCGGAGCAGAGAGGGATAGAGGCAGTCCTCTCCTCTCCTGACCTCTTCAACTACCACCGTTCATTCATTCATTCATTTATCCACTCCTCCGCTCACGCGATCACCCACTTCATTCACCCTCTTCTCTCCTTCTCCCCTTTCACTCTCTCCCCACCCCTCTTTCTCGTATTCACCTTTTTCTTAACCCTCCCACATCCTCTCTCTTCCTCTCTCCTTCTCTCGTTTCCTAGCCCTCCGTTCATGCCTCTCTCTCTCTCTCTCTCTCTCTCTCTCTCCCTCTCCCTCTCGCTCGCTCTCTCCCTCTCTCCCTCTCTCTCTCTATCTATCTCTCGGTCACAGGAAATGGTTTCTTTCCCAAACGGAGGGTTGGAGAGGGGGTAACGTACTGTCCCAAACAAAGAGGTCACTGTGTGCATCCCTGAAAAATACAGAGAAGAAAAGGAAGGGAGATTACCATCGGAAACCTACTCTCATCCGCCTCTCTCACACACTCTCCCTCTCTCTCTCTCACACACACACATTCTCTGTCTCAACGCACACACACTCGCACATTTCTCTAACAAGTGCACAAGTGAGTGCGCACATACACATGCACGCATGCATCATGGCATGTACCTTAGTGTGGAGAGCCAACCAGGATGCCCAATAAAGAATATTCAGTCAGTCTGCATTATGTCTGTGTATGGTAGTAGACACTAGAGCTGCCGCGGTATTGATTATTTCCTTATCGCACAAATTTGCAAAATATTTCCTACCGCCGCGGTTTTTACCGCACGCACACAACATTTTTAAAAAAAAGTTTGAATGCATTTTTCTTTTAGTAGTAGTCTACTCTTTATAGCATATAGCCTGCCTCTAGTCTAAATGTCTATCTTTAGAGGATGACTTTGCAGCATGAATATTGTTTGGGATTCGGCAAGCACGCATTAGTTATTGAAAGTGAAACACGGATGCGCAGTTCTCACTCGGTGTCGCGGGCACCCCCCCCCGACCCTTTCTTATTATTATTACTATAAAGTTACTACTTTATAATAAAGGCATTCGTTTGTGGCATTGACATTATATAGTTATGCGTTCAATAACATCAGCGTATTTACCGGACCATAGCAAGCAATACTCTATTCATATCTCAGTTCCTTTCTTTGCTCAGAGCGTGCCGAGTTGTCCCATTCTGCGGTCTGTTAATAAAGTTTTCAATCAGACAAGTGTATAGAACGAAGGGCTTTTATTATAACATTCGTTGCAGACAGTAAAATCATTATGTCTCGTTTAGTACTCCTGAAGAGCGATGATAGTCCACTCCGGCGGAGAGTTAAAGCTAACGTTATTAGCCGTGTTGTGATGTGCTGACATTCAGGAAGTAAAAAACGTGTGACGCGTCTCTCTTCTGACCAATCAGTGGTCTGCAATGTTTCACGTGACTTTTCTGGTACCCAATAGGGTCGCTTGGAACCTCGATAGACGAGTAGGGTATATCTGCAGAGCCGCAAGCCCAACGAGAGGAGGGTAAATTATTATTATTATTATAAAAAACAGCGGTGGCGCGGTATTCAGCCTACTCTGCGGTGGCCGTGATGTAACAGCGATACCGCGGTAATGCGGTAATCGCGGCAGCTCTAGTAGACACACACACACACACACACACACACACACACACACACACACACACACACATTCAACACAAAATATACTGTGTGCTAATATGGTGGTATTGTCATACTGTATACACACACGTGCAGGCAAACACACAGATGTGTGGCTCATTCACATGTTATATTCAAACCATATCATACACAAACACCTATCATATTCTACACACAATCTGCGGTATGCTAATTTAGTGTACATCAACACACACGGTAGTACTAATGTATCCAAACACCTCATTCCCTTTTGCAGGCCTGGCTCACACACACAGCCATACATACTGTACCAGAACAAACACCTCCCAAGAAATAAAGCGAGAGGCAGAGGTCTGATGAGCTGCATGCAAATGACATGTAAAAATATAAAAGTGCCATACTTAAAACGAAGGCCCACCAGAGATAAGAGATTTGAAAATGAGGCACTCTTAGAAAGCTCCTGAACCGCCAGAGATGAGGCTCAGAGATAGAGAAGAGAGAGTCTCTCTCTCTTTCTCTCCATCTCCATTCTCTCTCCCTCTCTTTCCCTCCTCCACCCCACGAAAAGCCCATGCAGATGACAGGGAGATGTAGATCTCTCTCTCTCTCTCTCTCTCTCTCTCTCTCTCTCTCTCTCTCTCTCTCTCCTCTCTCTCTCTCTCTCTCTCTCTCTCTCTCTCTCTCTCTCTCTCTCTCTCTCTCTCTCTCTCTCTCTCTCTCTCTCTCTCTCTCTCTCTCTCTCTCTCTCTCTCTCTCTCTCTCTCTCTCTCTCTCTCTCTCTCTCTTCTCTCTCTCTCTCTCTCTCTCTCTCCTCTCTCTCTCTCTCTCTCTCTCTCTCTCTCTCTCTCTCTCTCTCTCTCTCTCTCTCTCTCTCTCTCTCTCTCTCTCTCTCTCTCTCTCTCTCCTATACAACAATTTTTGCTCATCTAAATCCTGTCTAAACCTGTGTTCTATCTTTCTTTGCTGGTTTTAATTTATTTTCTGTTTCCATTCCTTGCCACCTGAGTCTTTCTTTTCATTAAAATTTTAGTGTATTATACACTCTAAATAAATAAAACATAAGGCAAATAAGTGTTGTCCATAACTGAATTTATAAGCTATGACAGTTCTTCAGTCCTGCGTTCTACAGCCCTGTGACAACTCCTCTCGCTAGTCGCACTGTTTCTATGTGCAATGAAAACTCTGCGGGCAACGGGTCCAATGCGTCTAACATGCTTTACATCCTCGCCATTCCTGTGTGCCCACGGTGCTGTAAAAACCTTAACTAACGTTAGCTGCTAACACTAACTAAGCTAACCCTGGAAACGCTCACAGGCACAGGAGAAATCTGTTTAGTTTTGGCAGAGTTCCAATAGTGAGGAAAGGGGGCGGAGGGGGGGGGGGGGCTGAGGGGGGGGCTGAGCCTGTCTCTCTCTCTGTACGTTCAATGATTTGAAGTAGTGTTACACTGTACAAACTAACAGATATTGATTCAAATATGTATATAGCCTATATATAAAAATATTAAGGCTGTCAAAGTTAACGCGGTAGTAGTAACGTGTTATCGCTCCGATTCTATTAATGCCACACATTTTTTTTAAACTCACGATAAACGTTTACGATTTTTTTTTTTTTTTTTTACTTTTTTATTTTTTTTATTAGACTTCACTCAGGTGTATTATTGATGCTCTCATTGATACTATGTTTGTTTCTGAAGTGTGTGTTTGTGTATGTGTGTGTGTGTGTGAGATATATATATATATATATATAGAGAGAGGAGAGAGAGAGAGAGAGAGAGAGATGAGAGAGAGAGAGAGAGAGAGATGAGAGAGAGAGAGAGAGAGATGAGAGAGAGAGAGAGAGAGGGGTGAGAGAGATGAGGAAGGGGCAAGAGAGAAAGAGAGATGGGAGAGTGTGTGTGTGAGAGAGAGAGGGGGGTGTGTGATTACTCAGCCCTTGTGTGGGTGAATGTAACAAGTTCCTAACGTTTTCTTTCCCCTATTATTTCATGCACACTTTATTCATTGTTTAAAATTATCTTTTCTTTTAAGTTATTTTGTGCATCACTCTGTTTTGAATTTGATGCAAATTTGCAATGCATGAGGGTCATCCTTTTGTGTTAAATTGCTGCATAAAGCAAGCATTTGTTGACTCTCATGTTGATTAGAGTATTAAAACTTGGAACATGAAAAAGATCCGTTTAAGGTAGGAAAAATAATGCAATTAATTGGCGATTAATCACGAGTTAACTATGGACAATCATGCGATTAATCGCGATTAAATGCGATTGACAGCACTAAAAAATATATATAAAATATAATCATATCTCCTGTGCTGGCACAAGCACTACCATAGCGTGGAGTGGAGAGATAACACACAATATAATAATTCATGGAGATATACTAAAAGATATTTATAATTTTTGGCCTGTAAAAGATCTCTGGCTGTAGTTTTTTTTTTTATCTAAACAGTTTATTTTGTTGCCTGTTTTTTCAGCATTTAGCTACAGGCATGGATACATTGTATGTATGTAATGATAAACAATGTCATAGTAACGGGCGGGTGTTATATTATTTCAAGATAATAAAGTAGCTATAATGAGTCAATAGATTAAAATCTGTAATGGCATGTAGGTTACTCACCCTATTTGTAACTGACCGCCAAGGGTAAAGATGCCTATCATCTTTACTGTCAGTAAGCTTTGATTTGCGTTGGTCTAGATGATCAATTTCTCTGTATTGGCTCAGAATACTGAGCCCTCTATTTATCTATTTAAGAAAATAATATTTCTGAGCCACTTGTGCACTTTCATTTAGTGTCCACATGGGGGCAGAGCTCGTCTTCCTTTAGTATAAAGTCACAGCTTCCTGTGTGACCAAGGCGGAAGTAACTCAGAGATAACGACGGAACAGGCAGCGAATATGTATGATAGAAGGACCTTACTCCAGTTAAATTAACTACCCTTGGTAAAGCGGAATAAGGTATGTCGAACACTCAAATGTATTATTATTATTACTGTTGTTGAAGATATGTTGTTGTATATTTATGTGTGTAACCGCCAAACATTTATAAACATATAAAGTGGTGCACTCACGAAGTAGATTCTAATCAAAGGCACCTGCTGCCGGACAAGTGTTTGTTTGAACACTTTGGTATAATAATGAACAACATGTGAACAATATTGAAATGTGAAATATATAACTAATTGTATGTTTGTGTTTGACTGTCCTATGCAGTTTTCACGGTGCAAACGGGGTGCAAACGGAGCAAATTATGCAACCGTCACTACCTGTACAAACACGGTGCAACTACCAAAGAAAAGCTACAGTACTGCTAAGCTGAAATGCAAGAGAAAAAAGAGAAAATAAATAAAAGCATCTGTACGAAACATAACCGCATCTTTATTTCAACACCAAGCCGGGGGGGCAGTTACACTATTCATGTACAGTAGGCATCCACACTACACAGCATTTATAGACATAAATAAACTTCATGGCTCATCTCCTACTCTGGGTATTCAGTAGGTGGTGTCAAAGAGGCAACTACCCTACACTATCACTCTCAACATAGGGGCCCCCCCAGGGCTGTGTCCTGAGTCCCCTCCTCTACTCCCTGTACACACATGACTGTGTGGCCACAGCGGAACAACAACACAATCATCAAATTTGCTGACGACACAGTAGTGGTGGGCCTGATCTCTGCAAACGACGAGAGGGCGTACCTGGAGGAGGTTAAGGTTCTAGTGGGATGGTGTCAAGAGAACTGCCTCTCCCTGAAAGTCAGCAAAACAAAGGAGATGATTGTGGACTTTAGGAGGTTGGGGATCAGGGACTACAGCCCCGGCCCTCAGCATCGATGGGGCAACGGTTGAGAAAGTGAACAGTTTTAAGTACCTCGGAGTCCACATATCCGAGGACTTGACATGGACCACACACATTGACAGTGTTATCAAGAAGGCACGACAACGCCTCTACTTCCTTAGGTGCTTAAGGAAGTTCAACGTGAGTCAGAAGATCCTCAAGAACTTCTACTCATGCACAATAGAGAGCATCCTGACTGGCAATATCACCTCCTGGTTTGGGAATAGCACTGCACAAGACCGCAGCAGACTACAGAGAGTGGCCCGTTCAGCCGAACGCACAATTGGAGGGGGGCTTCCCACTCTCCAAGGCATTTACAACAAGCGGTGCATGGGCAAGGCTAAGAGAATAATCAAAGACTCCAGCCACCCAAACAACTGCCTCTTTGAACTGCTGCGGTCAGGCAAGCGATACCGGTGTCTCATGGCAAGCACAGAGAGAGACTCAGAAGGAGCTTCTATCCCCAGGCCATCAGGATGCTCAATGAACAATGATTGCTCAATGAACAATGATTGCTCAATGAACAATGATTGAACAATGAACAATAACAGGCCAGCAACACACCCACAGCACACACACACTCACTTTAAATAAACAACACACTGTAGCACCTACTTTATCACACTTTACACTTTATATTTATATTATTGGTAAGGGAACTGCACCTCACCACCACCAACAGTGGCACCACAAGCTAAGCTATACCTCACAATCTTTGTACCAGATGTACATACTGTATATAGAGGTATACTGAACAATTGTTGTTTACACTTGTGTTTACTTGACTTCTTCACTTTCTATTTTTTTTACTTACTATACTTATTTATACTATCTTATTATTATCTAGCACACTCTCAGGAGCAAAACAGAAAGAAACATTTCATGCAAAGTATTCTGTATTCTGTATGACAAATAATAAAGAAACTTGAACTTGAAACGTGAACCCATGTGACCTGAGGATACTAGTAAAACATTTTGAAATATTATATTGCAAATAGAATCAATTGAATTTTAACGAATGGATAAAATAATCGACAGATTAATCGATGACAAAATAATCGTTAGTTGCAGCCCTAATATAGACATATAGAACTATCTTTAATTCCAGATATAAAGTTGTTCTTGTAAGCTTGTCAGTAACTCTACTGTCTATAGCTTTGTCAGGCTGCACGGCTTTCACAGTTTTTCACATCAAAATAACAATCCAATTTTATTGCTGGAATTTTTTATATATTTGGAATTTTTCTACGGTTGGGAAGAACTGTAATGGAAGCCACAGTGGATGCAGAACTAACAGCACCAACTAACAGTACCAACTACAGTACCAACAGTACCACCTATAATGCCATGAGAGACAGACTAGAGAAACGTGTGGATTCATGCCAACTGTCACTCCTGTGGAGGAATTTTGCTTATAGTCCAACCCTTGTTGCTTGTGCCGCTACCCCCAGTGAACCACCAGCCGCCACTGGTATCAACAACAGTATCGACAGTA